>NW_006199712.1:1356986-1391064 GCF_000334495.1 Tupaia belangeri chinensis
ATAGTCAACAATTTATCTTCTTTTTTTAAAATAATTATTTTATTTAACTTTTTTATTTATCCATTTATTTATTTTAATTTGACCAGAGAGGGACAGAGTGAGAGAGAGAAAGAGAGAGTGAAAAACCAAGTCACCAGGTCCAGGACTCAAACCATGGTCAGCCAGTTGGGGGACTAGCATCCCTAACCACCATGCCACCTGCTGGTCCAAATAATTTATCTTCTAAATGTAATCATGTCATTACTTTATTGTCTCAAACACCTTTGCTAAAATGCATAGCTTGGAATAGACAGTAATATTTAGAGTCTATGTATTCTCTAACTAATCTTCCATGGAGTTCCACGTGTTCCCATCTCATCATTCATCCAACACGTTTTCATGCTACCATGACTGAATTGATGTAGCATTTTCTTCTTCCTTCAAATATTTTTCCTTGCTCTAAAAAATTGTTCTCAGGGAACCAACAGATGGGCTAATAGTTATGTCGCTGGACTCTCACATAGTCAACAGCCATTCGAGTCCTGGACCTGGTGGCTTACAACTCACGCCAGGCATGTGTGTGCTTGTGCCCAAGATCCTGAGAAGAGAATGGAGGAGAATAGATTGCAGTGTGGCCATTCGCCCTGGGAGGTGGGGTGTTTCTCACTTTCTGTCTTTCTGTCTCTGTCTCTCCGGCAAGTGCACATGCCCTACAGCAAAAATCTCTCTTAAAAAAAAAAAAAAACTGTATTCAGATGATTGTAATTTGTAGGTTAGTTCGTTCATGTTTATTCCAGCCTCCATGTTTGAAGTGAAGTTTTATTTTCCACTTTTGTTTTGATTTGCCACCCTGTGCATTCCATGTCCTTTTCTAAGACACAGAGTAGGGAACATTTATTTGTAAAGTTGAAGGAAATACAAAAGTGAAGAGTGGTATGAAAGACACATACTTGCACTGAGTAATGGCATATGTGGCTGCTGGATCCCTGCTGCCAATGGCCAAATCGTCTGCATCTGCTCTGGATCCACTGAGGCATTGAGGCAAGGCCTTCCCAGTCTGTGCTGGGGTGGAGAGAGGAGAGGGTATTTTGTAATGCTCCCATAACTCCAGAGCTATCCATATTTAAACTCTAATTCTAATATCTGTGGTGGCGTAAACCACTTTAAGACGTGAAAGGTAGAGAAGGAGATCACGAAGACATTTGAAGTGAGGTTTTTCTACTTCTGGACTGACTGACTACTGGCATAATTTTATTCACCAATTGTACATAATTACCAAACATTGTCAGTAGTATGTCTCTAATGCAGTTGGAAACAGTCCAACTTTGAATAATTTAGACAACCTGCCCTGTAAATCTAAGAGTGGTTACTACAGACCATTTTCACATTTTTGAAATGCATTTGGAACTTCTTGAACTGTGGGAGATTTGAGTATGCAAAAGAGATATGTCAGTTAAAAGCATAATACTGTTTATTTTGATGAGTGCCAAGTATAGAGATTGCATTTAGAGATGACATATTATGCAAGTTTTACAAGTTACTCATGGTCATAAAGGCTGCTGCTTTTTAGCTTTGATCTTTCTTCCTTTTTGTTCCCCTCCTATTTCTTTTTTTTTTTTTTTTTTGGGAGAGATTTTCACTGTAGGGCGCGTGCGCTCGCCAGACAGACAGAGAGAGACATAGAGACAGAAAGCGAGAAATCACCCCCCAGGGGGGATGGTCACGCCGCAATCCCTTCTCCTCCATTCTCCTCTCGGGATCTTGGGCACGCACGCACACGCGCCCGGCGTGAGTTTTAAGCCACCGGGTCCGGGACGTGAACCGCGGTCGACTACGTGGGAGTCCAGCGACATAGCCATTACGCTAACTGCTGGTTCCCTTCCCCTCCTATTTCTTAAAATATTCCAGTCTCTCAGAAGTAAGTTATTTAGCAATGTATACTATATGATTGAAATCAATCCCGATGGTTCAATTTTTTGTGTTATTATTGTTATTGAGCAGTATAAAATACTAGCATTAGTTTGAAAAGGCGATGTCCAGAACCTTTCAAAATGATTGAAGTTTGAACCTATTGTCATTATCTCATCCCACACAAAGCCATTCCTCTTACCTGGGAGGTGCCAGGTATTAGAAATGTATAAGTTATCAAGAAAAAATGCTACTATGAGCTAGATTTGCTCTAGGAATTTAAGAAAAGTTCAGGAAGCATATACAATTTAGCAAATTCAGTCATTATTGCTCAAAATGAAAGAAGCCTCTGTATTGTAACTGAACCTTTCTTTAACTATCAATGTAAATTGTGGAATTATTTTCACTTGAAGTGCCTAGGACCAGTTTGATAAAAACTAATTGGAAAAGAGAACCTAAGAAACAATTTTACAAACTTTAGAAACATAAAACATTTATGATTAAGTATAAACTAGAAGTAGCTATATTAGTAATATTTTGCCATTTATACTCTATATCAGGCTAACCCACCTAATCAATATCTCCCCAAATGTGACGCCCTGAAAAAATTTCTGAGACATAGTAATGTGAGTATATGTCCCTTTACAGATTTTCTTGTAGCTCAATTTCACTAGTTCTGGTTGCTCTGATTCCAGTCTTTTCATTCAAAACCCCACTGACACCTCAGTCCTGCTTTCCTTCTAACTCCATGATATTCGCAATTTTTCAGGATTCTCTCCCTAAAAATTACTAGGATCCTTGATGTCTTCTGTTTGTTTGTTCTAGGGTGCATGTGTTCACAGGAGAGAAACAGAGAGAGATCAAGAGAGAAGTGAAAAATCACCCCCTATGGGGTATAACCACACCACAATCCCTTCTCCCCCATTATCCTCTCAGGCTTTTGGGCATGCATGTACATATGTTTGATGTGTTACTCAGGTCACCAGGTCAAGGACTCAAACCATGCAGTCAGTCATGGAGGATCTACTCGACCCAACCTCTGTGCCGCCTGTTGACCTGGAATTACTAAGTTTTAAATCATTGCTATGGCTCGAGTCTGACCCCCCAAAAGTTCATGGGTTGGGACTGGTTTGTAGTGTGAAAGTATTAAGGGGAAACTTAGTTTATGGTGTTGAAAGGTCAGGCCTTTTGGAGTGATTAGACATCAGGGTGGGACCCCAGAAATTGAATCCCAGTGGGTTTATAAAGAGAGGAAATGAGACAGATCCATACAGCCCAGGCACACTCGCTCTAGTTCTCACAATGCTCTGCCCTGCTCAAGCTCTTGTCTGTTGACATGTAAAGCCCTGATTGTGTTATCTGGTGGCAAGAGGACCCTCACCAGATACAGCCCCTTGATCTTGGACCACCAAACTGTGATCTAAATAAAACTCTGTTCTCTTAAGTTTTCTAGACCCAGGTATTATTAGCAAAAGAAGAGGCTAGAATGGTAATTAGTCAAGATTTTTCACCGTGGGTACAGCCTGAGACCTACCCTATTAGAACAGACATTACTCATGTGTGCTGAGTACTTCAGTATTGGCATATACCTGTTCAAGAGTATCTTGTCTCGCTCATATTTGGATCAAAGCCCTCTGATAAGGGTTTTGTTTGTCTAACAAATTGAACCTAACATTTCATTCTCTCTTTTTTTAAAGAATTACTTATTTAATTTTATTTATTCATTCATTTTATTTTTCAATTTGACCAGAAAGACACACAGAGAGAGAGAGAGACTGAGAGAGGGAATGTGAGAAAGCAAGCCACCAGCTCTGAGACTTGAACTGTGGTCGGCCATGTGGGAGTCCAGCGCCCTTATCCACCACGCCACCTGCCGGCCCCATAATATTTCTTTTAAATGAACTCAGTGCCTGTTGCAATTTCCAGTCATATGGAATTTAGGCCCGGTGACTAGGTCATTTCTATTTGAGTTAAGCTTTGGGCCTTTCCAAAAGACAGGTAGTGTAAGAGTTTAGCAGAGGTGGAGGAACAAGGAGTCAAACATATTTCCTTCTTATTCTTATAAAGTTCTTCATTTAAATGTCTCCAATGTCTTTCAAACTGTAATTGTCTTTTAATCTCTATTGAGCAGCTATATAGTTTGGTACCAACTAAATGCCAAAAGCTATTCTTGGTTATAAAAGTCCTGAATGGAACAAATATCACAGAATAAGATCCACCTAGTTTTTATTTATTTGTTTTTTTGTTTGTTTGTTTGTTTGTTTTGTTTGAGAGGTTTTGCTATCGAGCATGTGCACTCGCCAGAAAGACAGAGAGAGAAAGAGATACAGAAAGTGAGAAATCACCCCTTGAGGTTTGGGGTGACCATGCCGCAATCCCTTCTGCTCCATTCTCCTCTTGGGATCTTGGACACAAACACATGCACACCCAGTGTGAGTTTAAGCCACCAGGTCCAGGACTCGAACCACGGTCAACTACATGGGAGTCCAGTGACATAGCCATTACACCAACTGCTGGTCTTGCATCCACCTAGTTTTGATATTTGATAAGAATAAGACATTTCTGTAATTATCATATTATTTTCTGTGACACTGATCTAATTAAAAATAATTCAGCATGATGCGTGTGATTGTTTAATAAACCATATATCATCAACAGAAGCCATTTGGATTAAAGTAAAAAGAAAACAAATTACTTTTTTTCAATTAGCCATTCTACTAAATTGTTGAAAGTTATTGCATTTAGACTTTTTTGAAAAGGTAAATAAGGCTCTTTCACTAACTAAAAAGGAGAAGGTAAGGAAATTAACATTTATTTAGTGAATAAAGGATGCCAGGGAGAATAACACACACTTCAATTACACATTGTCTCATTAAATTTTCACACAATTTCTGCAGGTAGGTGTTATTCACTCCCTGAGTTTCATTCTGTGCTACGACCACAGGTCTTCTACAGTACAGTGCTAGGAGCCAAATAAATATCTGTTGATTGGATAGATTCTTAATTTAGAGATGAAAAAAAAAAAAGAAGCTCTTGACTGAGTAACCTTACTCAAAGTAATAATCTTAGTCAAGATACATCATAGTCAATATATAACCATTACTAATATTTCTGGAGTACTCAGTATATGACCAAGTAACCTACATGAATCTTTTCATTGATTTCCACAACAATCTTCATAATATTTACTCCTATTTTACAGATAGAGGAGCTGAGACTCAGAAGGAGTACACTACTGAGCTTTTAGTTCACACAGCCAGGAAGCACCAGAAATTCCAGATCGTAGACCAGGCTGTTCTATGCTAGAAGATGCATGCACAACCACGAGGCAAACTCTCGCCCTAAGTAAAGATGGAGGATTTGACATCACACATGGCAAATGCTTCAACCCAGGCTCTTCCATGGATCTGAGCACAAGTCAAAGGGCACGGGTGACCTATGCCTTTTTTTTTTCTTTAAATTTATTTATTTTTTACATTAATTCACTATACATCATTACAGCATACAAATGAATTTTCCATCTAAAATACACTGTATATTGGCTCAATCAAGCACATCAACATACATGTTAACAGCATGAGATCTCATTTGAGTGAGATCCACCTTTCAGTGCAGATCTTCACCATATCTCCAATGCTGACATGCTTAGGCTGACTAGTCAAAATATTCCATTTTACTAGACTAAGTGACAATGCTCAATTATCCTTGTAATATGGAAAGTAAGCTTGACATTTCCTGTCTCAAACTTTATTTTTAAAATTGAATTTTTTTCTCTTTCCGCATTGAGCTATCAAAAATGGGAAGAAACACCAGAAACGTGGGAATTTCATTTTAACAATGTACTAATTATTCATTTAATCTTAAACTTTTCTTTAAATTTATATAATAAAGTCCTGTGATTTACATGCTAGCCAGTTAGCTTGGTTCTTAGTTACTAACTTATCCTCTAAGCAGGCCAAGCTTACCCATACACAATATGTGTAATGCCCAGGCCCACAAAATTCTGTGGGACCTATGAAAATGTTTTAACTTCTCTTAAAATCAGAAGAAAATTATCAATCTCTGGTGTTGAAAATTATGTTCACATTTATAATACGACAGAATATATCATTTTAATATATTTTTCTGGTGGAGGGGACCACTAAACCCAAAACACTGAGGAGTCTTAAAAGTCATGCAACAGCAGACTGATTTTACTGCTATCAAGGTGATGTGTGTGTGTCTCTCAGACAGATAAAAAGGTACAGAGGTATTGTCACCTTAGAGAGTAGCCCAGCAACTCTAAGACTGCCTATGGGGTGCGTTTCCCAGCCCTCCTGATGTCTAGCTGCTTGAAACATATTTATTAATATCTGCACAGAGACTCTTGACCCCGTGTTAAGTCTTCAAATTTCCATCCCATATGGTAGCCACATTTCAAGTTCTTCAAAATTACAAATGGCTAGTGGCTACTGCAATGGAAAGTGTGGATTAATGAATGTTTCCATCACCTAGAAAATTCTACTGAGCAATGCTTCTTTAAAAGCTTTTATATCAGCTTCCTTCCTTGTCTCCTCCAGGACAGTGTAATTAAGCTTTGTCAGCATAGCAGAGAATATCTGTGATTCATATTTCATTGCAAATTATGTCACTGAAATTCAAATGACCAGTTACCTGAGGATACTTAATATTGCCTTGAAAGTCAAATCATTGTGAATTCAGTATTGTGATCCCAATATTATGATCCGATAACTCCCGTACTAGGACTCAAAAAATTAGAAGACAAGTCAGTACCACATAGGACTACAAATAAAGGTGCAGAATCCACCAGAACGTACGGCACCATTACTCATGTCAGGCTATCAATTAACTCAATTTCTCAATGAGATTCTTAGGATCTCTCAGATCTCATAGAAAATGGTTGTGACCACACCACCACATGCCATTAGAAGACCTACTTTTTCTCTTCAGATGGTATATCGTTTTGTCAAATCAAAGAACCACCATTTTTTTTTGGAGAGGTTTTCGCTATAGGGTGCGTGCGCTCGCCAGACAGAGAGAGACATAGAGACAGGAAGCGAGAAATCACCCTCCAGGAAGGATGGACACGCCACAGTCCCTTCTCCTCCATTCTCCTCTTGGGATCTTGGGCACGCACGCACACGCGCCTGGCATGAGTTTTAAGCCACCGGGTCCAGGACGCGAACCGTGGTTGACTACATGGGAGTCCAGCGACATAGCCATTACGCTAACTGCTGGTTCCCAGAACCACCTTTAAAAAAAAAAAAAAAGAATTATTTTTTCATTTAACTTTATTTACTTGCTTATTTCGTTTAATTTGACCAGAGAAGGTGGAGAAAGAGCGAGCAAGAGGGTAAGTGAGAAAGCAAGCTGCCAAGTCTGGGATTTGAACTGTGGTCAACCATGTGGGAGTCCAGTACCCTTAACCACCATGTCACTTGCCAGCTCCCTCCCACCGTATTTTTCATAAATACAGCTAGAGTAGACTTCCATTCCATATATATATGAGAGAATGCAAATAAGTTACTCAATCCTGCCCGACCTCGGTTTTAACATGATCAAGATAATCAGAATTTACATTTCCAAGTTTAATCAAGTATAATTCTTGTATATTTTCTGGTAAGGCTCTGTTCTGTCTCTTGTGTCCATTTTAAACACATCATGTGACACATCCACCTCTTCTTATTAGCTATATGGGTTATTTTTAAAAATTATTCTGTTGAGTTTTAATCTCCCATAATAAAATATGCTGTTTCCTAAAAAGGCACAGTAGAGTAAATTAGAATCTGTTATTGAAGTCTCTATTTCAAGAAAAATATTCTGCTACAATATACTGAATGAGGGCCCTTCTAAAGATACTTAAGTTCTAATCTCTGGAACCTATGACTATGTTACCTTCCATGGCAAAAAGGACTTTACAGACGTGATTAAGGACTTTGAGATGGGCAGATTATCTGGATTAATTAGGTAAACCCAAAGAGAGAGAGAGTGAGAGAAAGAGGGGGAGAGAGAGAGACTCAAAGATGTTACATCGCTAACTTTGAAAATGGAAAGTGGAACTGCTAGTCAAGGAATGCAAGGAGCCTCTAGAAACTGGGAAAGATACGGAAATGGGTTCTCCTCTAGAGCCTCTTGAATTAATTCAGCTGAAACTGGTTGGCCTTCTGACTTCTATACTGTAAGATAGCATATTTCTGTTGTTTTAAGCAACTAGGTTTGCAGGAATTTGATATAGCAGCAATAGGAAACTAGTACAAGGAATTAAACTCTAGTTAAGTCATTTAAATGAATAGTAAAGCATAAATAATAGTGTCAGAGATATTTCAAGAAGGAAATTCCAGTGTTGTCACTTATTATGTCTAATCTTAGCCAAGTAATTTATCTTCTCTGAATCCTATATTTTTTCATTCATGAAGTCAGCATAAAATAACTATTTCCAAAGGTTGTTATAAGCATTTTGATCTAGGTAGACCAACTTCTCCTCTCTAGTATTCTGATAGCATATACACAAAATAATCCATAACTAAATGTTAAAGTACAAGTATAGGGACCAGCAGTTGGCATAATGGCTATGTCGCTGGACTCCATGTAGTCAACTGCGGTTCAAGTCCTGGACCTGGTGGCTTAAACTCACGTCGGGGGCGTGTGCATGTTTGCCCAAGATCCCGAGAGGAGGGAATGGAGAAGGGGTTGCGGCATGGCAATCCCCCCCAATGAAGAAGGGGTTGCGGTGTGGCAATCCCCCCCTGGGGGGGGTGATTTCTCACTTTCTGTCTCTGTCTCTCTCTGTCTTTCTGGCGAGTGCACACACCTTATAGCAAAAACCTCTAAAAGAAGAAAGTACAAGTATATAGTCAAGTAAAAAATATTAATAATCTACACTTCCCACAGTTGAGACCGGAGCATTACAGGGTCAGCTAGTTATCTGTTATCTTTTCATTTTTTGTCATTTCTTTTTTCTTCCATGAGCAATAAAGGGAGGAGGGAGAGGGTGAGCATGCACCCCTGGCAGGGTCTTGACACTGCAATCCACCACCAGCATCGTCAACTCTGGGTCATGGGCACGCAAGTGCCTGACACACTCAAGGAGGTCTCTGGACGTGAACCCAGAACTTTCCCAACTGAGTCAGCCTCACAGAGTGTAGATTTTTATTGCAGAGCTGATGTCTGGCCTCAGCTTACTTTCAGTTCTCTAGTCACCACTACACATTTACTCTAGCTCGGAGTTACTTAAATTTACCCTAGTTTAGTCTTACTTTTGTGCTACAGGTTGTTGCTGGTCAGAATCCTATTACCAACCTCCAATAAGGTAAATTCAGAAATTGAGACCAACAGATGACCTAATGGTTACATTGCTGTACTCCCACGTAGTTGACTGTGGTTTGAGTCCCAGACATCGCAGCTTAAAACTCATGCTTGTTGTGAGTGTGTGTATGCTCAAAATCCCAAGTGGATCCCAAGTGGAGAATGGAGGAGAAGGATTGCAGTGTGGCCATCCCCTCTGGGGGGTGATTTCTCACTTTCTTACTCACTGGCAAGCACACGTGACCTATAGCAAAAATCTCTTTCTCAGGGAAAAAAAAAAGAAATTAAGCAAAATGTTCTATATATTGTAATTGTAATAAAATGTATTTTGTTTGTTGGGTGTTAGTAAACAAAATATTCAGTTCTATGTTTCATTTTTCAAGCCCTTTCAACTAGAGCTGATGTTCACTTTAATTTATCCTAAGGCTTAAATCATCAAAACTCTGGGAGAAGCTCCAGAATGAATAAAAAATATTTACTCTGCAGGTAAAAATCCAGATTCCAAGTCTATTTTTACTCAAGAGCAGGATTTAAAACCTACCACACAGGTCTAGCAAAGTTTACTTCTGGAGAAGAATTGCTCTATGTTCCAAGGTCTACTCCTGGTGCTATATCCTATCCTATTTCTGCTGGATCCATAAGCTTAGTCTTGAGTCAAATGCTCATCCCACGGAATGCCAAACTCTGAGACAGCAAGAGTTGTGAAAAAAAAATTAAAAAAATGAAAAAAATAAATAAAAAACAACCTTATTCAGGTAACATCAGCCAGGAGGTCTGAGAGAATCTTTCTCAAATCCATGTCCTTCTCAAACAAAAGTCAGAATTTTATAAAGGGAAGTGGTTTTAAAGGACCTGTGACCAAGTATTACTATTAATATGTGAGTCTTGGGGGTGACCAGCAGGTGCATAATGGCTACATTGCTGGATACCCATCTAGTTGACTGACCTTATTAAGGTAACATCAGCCAGGAGGTCTGAGAGAATCTTTCTCAAATCCATGTCCTTCTCAAACAAAAGTCAGAATTTTATAAAGGGAAGTGGTTTTAAAGGACCTGTGACCAAGTATTACTATTAATATGTGAGTCTTGGGGGTGACCAGCAGGTGCATAATGGCTACATTGCTGGATACCCATCTAGTTGACTGCAGTTCAAGTCCTGGACCTGGCAACTTAAACTCACGCTGGGCCTGTGTACGTGCGTGTCCAAGATCCCAAGAGGAGAATGGAGGATAAGGCATTGATATCACTATGATTCTGCAATTATCTATAGTCAAACAAAATGTCATAAAATTTATCTAATTGTGATTGCAAATTAAAAGTGTCTCAGAATTACTTTCAAGAATGGCAAGGTAAGGTAAAACAATATTGTAAGTATATTATTTGAATGGTTTTCTTAATATACTAAAAAAAGCATGAAGCTCATGAGTTATCTCATCTGCTTGTATAAAACAAGCAGCAGAGTGAACTAAATAATTGGCCTAACTCCTTTTTTATTTTTAGAGATTTTTGCTGTAGGGCACATGCACTTGCCAGAAAGACAGAGAGACAGAAAGAGAAAAATCACCCCCCAGGGGTGACGGCCATGCAGCAATCCCTACTCCTCCATTCTCCTCTTGGGATTTTGGGCACGCACTCAGGCATGCCTAACATGAGTTTCAAGCCACTGATCCAGGATTTGAACTGCAGTTGGTCATGCGGGAGCCCAGAACCTTAACCAGTACATCACCTGCTGGCCCCAGTTGTAACTTCACCTTCATCACGTGCAAGATTACAGAGCTATTTTCTCAAGTCTCTTCCATTTCTAAAACTCAAAACAAGGTTAAATTTTGTAGTAGAGATAGAAACACCAAAAAAATATTTCATATACTCCACACATTTCTTTACTTTTTCCAGCTAATCAGGCAAGGCCATGTGATTTGTTCTAGTCCATAACTTTGGGTAGAGGATGGCCACCCATTGAAGAGCAGGTGTAAATTCTCCTTTTACTCATAGGAAGCGTGAAGATCACATATCGAGATGACTAAATCATTAGGTCAAAGGAGATTGGTCCACCTGTTCTCCACCTGAAAGACAGGGACATTAGAGAGCTACTTGACCTGCAACCAGCTCTACACCAGTGGAAATAAACTTTAATTATCAAGCTCCTGTGAATACATGTTTACCTGGTACTGGGGCATAAACCCATCCTAATCGATCTGCTGCATCATCGAACTGTCAAGATGACATTGTTATGATGATCGTAAGCAAAATAGAAAAGTACGCCCAAAGTTTCAGAATCATCTAAATATTTTAAGATTTATTTTATTCATCACAAAACCAAACTTTGTGTTCTATGTGAAAGATTGTAAAATCCCACAAAAAAATTCTCGGTTCCCAAACACCAAAAATATCTCTAAACAACATTTTGAAAAGTTAACTGCAAATTAATTGCGAACACACTAGACTATGCACGTATCTTCTCCTTTACGTAAGTGAGTCTGAACCTGAGTGAAAAGATACTTGTAAAATGCATTTTAAAGGATCAGAACAACATACATAGCAAACAAACGTAGACCTTAAGGTAACAATAAGACTGGGTGAAAACTGGGACAGAAATGCATTTTTAAACATATCATGGGTTACTACTTTGCAAAGTCATTGTTTTTTAAATCCACATTGGACATGTCAGTTCAAATTCAAATATCCTTAGATGTCAAACAAAACCCTAAAAGGTGTTTTCTCTTGTAAAAAAATCTGAAAATTGATCAACCTTACTGTTTATGCCTTGTTCCTTCTTTTACAAATGCGAGTACAGCTTTTCAAAAGGAAAACAGGCTTCTCTTAATGAATTCAAGACCACAGTGACAGTTCAGTTTATTCAGAAGTAGGTCACAAAGAGCAGGCCTGCTTTACTCAAGACATCATGTCCCACATGTTAGATTCTCTGTTCTATTCCAATGTGACATTTTTGAATACCAAAAAGCACCCTCAGGGCCTGGAGCAAGGGAAAAAGTGACGACATGTTTAAGATAAAAACAAGAAGTACCTGACAGTATTCGAGACTGCCTAGCCATGTTTCATTATCTATTTTATGGATAAAAGTTTACTGACAATCATTATGAGGCATTTGGACGCTTTGTACTTTCTCTGTGGGATTTGATTAATAACACAAGTATCCTACCTACTTCTGGGCATGTCTGGAGGATTGCAACATGATAGAATGAACCTCGTAGGCCAGCGATGTGAGAATAAATTAAAAGAGGGAATTTTATAACGTGTAAACAATGACCAGTGAAGAAAAGAAAGGGCAGCTTCTAGCGAAGATCAGATTAGTACAGGACAAAGATAAGGAAAGAGAAAGAACAGTGGGATGAGGGCAGGGTGAATAATGAAGTTTAAACGGACAAATTAATTCCTGCTTATCAAAGTAAAAGAGCAGAGCAGATCCTGGAGCAGGTGTTCTTAACCTGGAGAGTCCTGAGGGAAATTCCATGGGAGATTCAGAGGACATTTAAAATTTCTAATTTGAAAGTAAAATATGACAGCATATGTGTATTTTTCCAGACAGGGCAACAGAGTTTTCATCAGTGTTTCTTCAAACTCTGAGATTCACTGACTTGCAACTGGGCAATTTGTTTTGATCTGACATCAGGTTCAAACAAGTCCCAAACAAAGTGTTACAACTGTGGGAAACTCAAAGTGACTGATTCTTTTTTTTTTTAAATAAAGAATTACTTTATTTAACCTTGTTTATTTATTTTAATTTGACCAGAGAGGGACAGAATGAGTGAGAGAAAGAGAGAGAAAGTGAGAAATCAAGTCACCAGCTCCGGGACTTGAACTGTGGTCTGCCATGTAGGAATCCAGTGCCCTGAATCACCATACCACCCACCGGCCTGCCTCCTACCCAGGATAAAAAATTCCCACCTGGATCTGTCTGGCCTGTGGGCAACAATTCCTGATAGAAAGGCTATCAACCAGCCTCTAGGAAAGTCCCCACCTTACTTCAAGGCCAATCCCTACTTGCCTGACCTCAAGATCCAGTCCCCACTTGACTTAAGGCCAAGCACGTACACTAGGATGGCAGCACATCCTTAAGCCACCTGTGCTCACTTAGCACATCTTAGCAGATATTGCATTGCCATTTTGCCACTCTCACTCCCCCTTGCTTTCATGATTCATTCTGGGAAAATGCATGCACAGAAATGTGTAAAGTTATGTGAGGTCTTGACTGTTAATCAAAGATGATTCCATGATGAAAGGAGAAGGGTCGTCCAGAGGAGGGACCAGGAGAGGGAGCCAGAGCCATCATAAAAGAAACCCATCCAGATGACCCCTATGTCAGACCAGACTGTCTGCTCTCCCTTCTTGAGGGTATATTTTTCTTTGTTTAGTCAAATAAAGTTTCTATACTGTCTGTTTATCTGCTGGTGTCTGTTGTCAATTCTTTGTCAGTGGATACCAAGAACCAGGACCACAGTCACTCAGTAACACAAGGAGCATAATTAAACATAAGAATTAACAAAGAAAAAAATGACAAAGCAATTGAAACTCAAACAGATGTAACCAAGGTCTAAGTGGATTGAAGATAGGAGATAGATTCTTGGCCTGGGGTATCTCTGAAGAGCCTCTCAGTGAGGATCACATGGAAGCTGTGTCTTGATCTCTGAGGGGCTAAAGGCAGATGATCCAGAGGCAGACTGAACCAAAGTTAAAAGATTATGCTTGACAAAGATAGCACCTATTGTTAAAATAATTCTGTGCATGTCAGTTGTCCTCTGTTCATTTCATGAAGTTGTGAGCCATATCGAAGAGATGTATAACCATGACTGAGATCTTAATGGCAAAGAACAGAGTTCATAAGTTTAGGCACTTAACCCTTGAACCTGCTTTTCTCTTTTAACATTTAAATGAGAAAGTTTCTATTCTGGGCTCTAGTCTAAGAAACAACCCATGCTCAGAAAACATTTTTAATTCCTGGACTGTTGGAGTAAATGAATCTTTCCACTTTGGAAAGATTCAAGGAGTTGGTCTTTTTCTAGGGAGTTAAGAAGATCTATTAATGAAATTCAAGAACATGATGGATTCGTACACAGGTGGTACTGACCAGCTGTTCTCCATCTCTACTGAGAGGAGAACAAAGGGAAATGTTGTTCAATTACAAAATCAAGGATTTTGTCTATTTAATAAATCACTTGGTCCTCATTCTCTTATCTTCCACTACCTGTCCCAGTCACTAACCTTTTCTACTAAGTGTTCATTACTAGGCATTTCATTTTCAATTCCATTTTTTCCTAAATAGGAGGGCCTGGGCAGCCCTGTTCTTTGATTTATGGAAGTACAGCGTACTGTACACGTCCTCCTCAAATCTGCTTCTATGATGAAGCATTGCCTGTCAGAAGCACTAGCTGAGCAGCAGAATGAGGACAAATGCTGACACACTTTTCAATTCTGATCACAGGGAGCCTCTGACGCCAAAGAACACTGAGGCACATGGTATCTTAGCATTAGTTTGTCAATTTTCCTCCAAGCAGCATGCTCACGGGACATTTTTGCTATCAGTCTTAGGGCAGCTCTGACAGCAAAGATTTTGACTATTACAAGGAGAAATTTAATTCTGTGCAATGAACCTAATGAAAGTACAAAGGCTGAGCTGAGTCTTAGGCCAAAAAGCACATGGAGGAGATATTGAGGGACTGACTATAAAGAGTGGACAGTGCTTAGCAGGGACGGTAACATGGGCAATTGTTACCACTTGTCAGTGACATCAAAATAAATGTGCTGAGGATCCTAACACTCACCTTCCCAGGATTTGCCCCCCAGATACCCCAAATCTAGGCTTCTTTGGGGATTGGGGAGAGCTGTCAGCTGATATGCCCAGAGCAATCAAACAAAAAGACTACAGTATGTTTTACCCAGAGGCACCTAATAGCAAAATAAGAATTCTAAAGTGCACACTGGAATTTTTTTAAGTGGGTTTAGATAGAAAGAAAATTGAATGGAATATTCCGTTCACTAGAGGAGAATAAATTCTAACCCATTTCACAATGACATCACACCACATCAAATTAGAGAGAAGCTGCTTACACAAAGCTTCTGATTTTCTCAATTTGATCATTCCCAAAGGATAAAAACTGCTCTCAATTAAGAGATATCAATCTTCCAGTGACCCTGACATCAGATAACCACCCACACCGTACTCAGAATAACAAAATATGTTTGTGCCCTTTACAAACACCCTCAACATCTCAGTACTACCCAATTCAGGATTTGATTTGATTTTGCCATTTTCCCAGATGGTGAAAAGCAAAACGGTCATCTGGATTTACGGCTGTGCCACTGCTGTTTGCAGTAAATAAGTGAAAGACACACGCAAAGGAGGGAACAGAGTCGATGTGAGGGGGCAGCTCTCTTTAGAGTCCTTATGTTCTCCTGGAACCACAACATTGCGAGCTCAGTAGTTTACCATTGATTTTTCAGTACAGGAGCCTCAGGATGAAAATATCACGGGAAAGGACTTAGACTCTAAACTCATATTTTTCTCACTATCTATAATCATTTTATTGAAAATTAAAATAATTAAGGAATTTAATATTTTCAACTTATTTAAACCTGGATGTCCATTCCTTCATATTTCATATATATATGAAGTATGTACATACTATATATGTATGTGTGTATATGTGTGTGTGTTTATATATATGTGTGTATGTATGTGTATATATATATGTATGTATATATATAACAAAATATGTTTGTGCCCTTTACAAACACCCTCATTACAATATATATATATATATATAATGTAATGGTTGTTTGAAAATTCATGACACATTTTTGCATAGAAAAACAGAAAAATACGTCATGACTTTTCATACAACCCAAAATATAATTTTACATTATTTTAATTTTATACATTAGCATTTTACCTTGTCTTCTATTGTACATATCTATAAAAGATATCTGTAGTACAGAATGGGGTGAAATATTGACTTATAAAGTCAAAATAAACTAATAAGTCTGATTACAGAAAACACAGATGTCTCACATTTATTGTCTGCTATACTAAGTGCCAGTGGGCAAATCGAAAGTTCTGAAAGAAAGTCTTGGACCTCCAAATTCTGAAATTCAGGTGGGAGGACAGGCTGGGCCCACATCTGTATATGTGTGTGTGTTTATATATATGTGTGTATGTATGTGTATATATATATGTATGTATATATATAACAAAATATGTTTGTGCCCTTTACAAACACCCTCATTACAATATATATATATATATATAATGTAATGGTTGTTTGAAAATTCATGACACATTTTTGCATAGAAAAACAGAAAAATACGTCATGACTTTTCATACAACCCAAAATATAATTTTACATTATTTTAATTTTATACATTAGCATTTTACCTTGTCTTCTATTGTACATATCTATAAAAGATATCTGTAGTACAGAATGGGGTGAAATATTGACTTATAAAGTCAAAATAAACTAATAAGTCTGATTACAGAAAATACAGATGTCTCACATTTATTGTCTGCTATACTAAGTGCCAGTGGGCAAATCGAAAGTTCTGAAAGAAAGTCTTGGACCTCCAAATTCTGAAATTCAGGTGGGAGGACAGGCTGGGCCCACATCGTATTGTTAACTTGAAAGACACCCAGCCCAGGAATTGAATAACACCTCGACACTGCATGCCCATCTCACTCTGGAAGTATTTGAGAACCTTAGCGGAACATTCTGGTCAAACTTTCCTGTATTTTGAAATTATCAGATAAATGTTTCAGGGCTTATGTAAGAAATGCCTATGTTTTCTGGGCCATGCAACTGACATTGGCTTCAAGAGCTCATAAATTATTCCTCAAAACCTTTAAGGGTGACAGGTTGTAAATTTCCTTACTTTGTCCTACAATTCCCTCCTGTCTTACAGCAACTTTTTCAGTTTGGCAAATTATCTTTCACCAGCCATTAGAGAGGACATGTAGGCAAAAGGAGGTGAGGAGCTCTGGTGGCCTAATTATCCCAGTGACCAAACAGCTAAAACTCTGGAGTCTGAAAAGGAAAGGATGTAAAGGCAAGACAGTTCTCCTGGCTTATGTGGAGGAACATCATTATACTCCTAGAAGTAAACTTAATGAGATGGTTTAAATACTTTGGAAAGAAAGGGACTTGATTACTATAATGGTTGGCATAGTTAAGAGAGCATTTATTGTCATTTTATGTATCTGAAATGCACTTTCTGTACATAAGAATGGAAATCTGCTGGCTGATAAACTTTTTAAAAAGGAAGATTCTATCATATACTTAAATCCCTTGGAGGATACTGAGTGTTCCATATGATAACTATTATAATTATAAGCATTTGTAAAGATGGTTTAAAACACTCTTATCACAAAAAGCTTGATTATAACAGTGGGCTGATGTGGTTAGCAGCTCTATCATAGTGATTGTGCAGAACAGCCTACGTGGTACATTTGTAAAATGGAAGGATGGTTTTTGTGTTAAATGCTAAAAGTCTAAAAAAGCTCCATTTGTGATTTAAGTGCCCTGAGGAAAGATAGGAAGAGCTTAGACACAAGCTTTGAGGCACAGGCTGAATCCTCATTATCAGGATCTCACAGGATTAATAATACATCTGTACGCTGGAAAAGGTAGTCACAGAGTTTGACATTGTTCCCAACTGCTGACACTACAGATCTGGAGGAGTTTGAGAACAGCTCAACATATCTGGATGTTATTTCTATCACAATGTGATGCATTAATGAGATGCTATTAATTATGTTTTTAAGTAGCTTCACATTTATTCTCACCTTCGTGATTCAGTAAGCCGAATGGTTTCTAGGCCAAGCTTCAAGTTCAATTGTTACAATCACTCTAGGATAGTCCTTGATCTATTTTAATTCAACTCTAAAGTATAATTAAAGTCCCTCAGAATCTATTGAAAAATTGCATGGAACAGTTGTATTGGAAGTGGATTTAACCAGGGGTGATTTCATTTGACCTTCCAAATACTTCCTTGAACAACAACAAAAAGAGCAGCAAGACAATGAAAACATACAGATTTAATGAAGTGTTTGTGCACCAAAAAAGTTGAAACATACTTTTTGATATACACAGCAAAACTGTAATTAACAGGCAAACACATAGTTTCAGGGGATAGAAAAAGATGATTCTCTTAGAAAGAAGCATTGGAAACTTCTCAAAGAGCTATAGCTTATACTTTCAGAAGCCAAAGGAAGTAAATAACTAGAAGAGCATGGTATCACTCCAGAAACCACCCAAGTTCAACTTCGTGAAAAGGCTCAGCATCTCTCTGTACTTACTTCTTCCCAGAGGGGAGAAATGGCACAGAGACAAATCATGACACTGTCATCTAGTTAGTGAATTTTCAAAATTCATCAGCTGATAAAATATGATGGAAAATGTGTCATGTCATTTTGCCTGGAAAAGTAAGCAGTTACTAAGAAACAAGTGAGGAATTTTCCAATTTGAACTCCAACCGAATTTTCAGCCATGAAGCTCCCAATTCTTCCAGTTTGATGAAGAATGCTTGTTAGAATACCACTTAAACTGTCCCCTTAGTGTTTTATTATTATATTATGTTAATACATTTTACCATATATTGTATCATATTATTATTGCTATTACTGTCATTATTTAGATGTCTAATTGTTTCCAAGATGAGGGAACTCCAAGATTTTCCACAGCGCATGCATACAAAACGACACACAGTGAACACCACACTGGTGGATGTGGAGCAGGTTGCTCAGGCTGCCCTGTGAGCTGTGATCTCTAGCTCAACTCACCTGTGACTCATTCCTGTATCACACGAGAAAACTGTGCACTAAGTTCTGGGGCCACTGAGGGCAGAGTGTTCATCTTCATGTCTGCAGCTTTTAAAACAGTGCCCTCAATAAGCAGATGATAAGGAAAAAATACATTTCATTAGGTGGATTATAAACCCTTGTATAGTCCTGGCTTTCAGCCAAGTCCTGTGTCTGGGCAGCTTTATCTCTAACCATCCTCCTCATTTGTAACTCATCCTGGGCTTCGAAGCCTTCACGGGCTTATGCCATAGTCCTGCTCTTACTAACTTGGTACATGGAACACAATGAATGAAGAATTCTAAGTAAGGTATCTTCAGCAGAGCAAGGTCAGGATGTTGTTTTACAGATCCTCCCACGTTTATTGCCAAAGACCTTAGAGTTAACCCAGCCCCTGATCTCCGTTGCCTCCAGACCATTCAAATGTCCAGTTCCATCAGTCTTAACCTTCTAATGTCTCTCTGATCCAACCATTTCTCCCCATTTCTAGTATCACCAAATTGTATCTCTCCTCATCTCTCACTTATGATCACTTCTGTATTTTCTAATCACTCTCAAGGCATCCACCTGCTTTTCTTCATATAGCAGCCTAAAAGACGTTTCAAAAACACAAATATATCTCTTAAATACTGTTCACTGATCAGTTCTCTTAAAATTTAAAAATCGAAACAGAACTAAACAGGAAAATCTTAACATGGCCTTCGGTGGTCTTGTGTCATCTGTCAGCTGATCTCACTGGACTTACCTAGCAACCTTGTTCTTTTCCGTAATAATTTAGCAGACAAGCCACTTGCTATTAGCTCTCAAAACACACAAGCTTAGTGTCATTTTAGGACACTTAAAATTACTCTTTTGTTTTGGTACTTACACCCCTCTCTTAAACTAGTTTATTTCTACCCATCTTTAAATCCAGACCAAAAGTTAAAATCTCAAGAGAAGATTAACAGACATTGATTGGGTTCCTGATGTTTGGTCTGCTCTGCCCTGGGCATTAGATTTAAAGGGGTGAACAAGGTAGAAAAAGTGCCCACTCTCCTGTGGCATATTAAGCAAGATTACATTTGGCCATTTGGCTATAAGAAACTAAAAATCTATTCAATAATATAAGTATGTAATGACTATTTTTTTTTCACAAGTACAAGACCAAGAAAGGCAACCTTAACTGACAGAATACAGCATCTAAGCCATGTCAGCAGTGACCAAGGCTCTCTTAACATTTTTGCTTCCATTTTTAATACACAGGCACTGGTGTATTGGTTTCTATTATTTCTAGTTATAAGTTTTCTTTATCTAGACTCTTTGGCAAAGCTACAGGGAGAAAGGATAACACATATTACTAGGAAAGAAAAATATCGGGAAAAAATACTCAATATGTGTCTTCTTAAAACACATTAGGTGGTGAAGTCAGCAGGTGGCATGGAGGTTAAGGGGCTTAAATCCCACATGGCTGACTGCACAGTTAGAGTGCCAGTCTCGGTGGTTTCAAAATCACACTGGGCAAGTGTGTGCATGTGTACCCAAAATCCTTAGAGGAGAATGGAGGAGAGATTTTTGGCAAGGCCATTTCCCCCTAGGGGGTGATTTCCTACTTTTTCATATTCTCTCTCTCTCTCTCTCTCTCTCTCTCTCACACACACACACACACACACACACACACAAGTCCTATAGCAAACTAAAACAAGCAATCAAACAAACAAAAAAAAACTCATTGGCTAGAACAGGACTCCATTATACCTCTGTACTGTGGTAGAGACTGAGACTAGGAAACTATATTAGGTAAGCAGTTGACACACTGAATAAAACCAAGCTTATGTTATTAAAGAAAAAAGGGGAGATGGAGATGGTATACAGTTTCCTACATAAAATTTAAAAGCTGGAAGAATACAGACACTGCAGAGGGCAGAAAAAAATGGCCCCCCATAGACGTCGACAGTTGATTCCCCAGAATATGTTAGTTAAATGGCAAAATAGAAGTAAGATAACAGATGGAAATAAAGTTATTAATCTGCTGACTTTAAAATAGGGGGACTGGTCCATTCCTGTAGCCTAGTGGTTAAAGGAGTCTCATTCCACATAGCTAGTCATGGTTCAAGTCCCAGCCCAGGTGGCTTGATAAACATGCCAGAGGCATGTACATGTGTGCCCAAGGTTTTGAGAGGATGAAGAATTGGAAGATAAGGATTTTGGCATGATCGCATTCCACTGGGAGTGCCCTCCTCCTCTCTCTGGTGAGTATATGTACACTCTGGCGATTAAAAATAAACAAACAAACAAACAAATAAATAGATTATCCTGGGTTATCTGGATGAAGCCAATATAATCACAAGGGTTCTTAAATGTAGAAAAGAGATCCAAAATGTTCTCAATGTGAAAAGACTTGGCCCAATGTTGCTGGCTTTGATGACCAAGAAAGGAGGCAATCAGTCAAAGAAAGCACGCAGCCACTAGAAGCTGGAAAAGGCAAGGGAATGGCTTTTCTCCAGAATTGCAGAAAGGAATGTACCCAACTCACACCTTGATCTTATCTCAATACAATTCATGTCAAAATTATGATCTATATAACTGTAAGATAATTTTCAGTTGTTTTAAGTTGCTAAACATGTTGTAGTTTGTCACAGTGGCAAGAGAAGGCTAATACAGACACAAAACAAAATAATCCTTCCAATAATACAATCATGGTGAGTGTTTCAAGAGCCTCCAAAATATAGATTTTCTATATTTTTTCAATCCCTGCTTCATTTCTAATCATCTTCCCTTATATCCAACCAAAATTTCCCAGGTTAAATCCTTGGTACTCAAAATATGGACAAACATGAACTAAGATTTTATTGAATTATTCAGTTCATTAATTCATTATCAATGTAGCCATTTGATAATGAATGTATGTGTGTATATATATATATATATATATATACACACACACACACATATATATATATGTGTGTATGTATATGTGTATATACATACTATATGTATGCATACTATATGTGTGTGTGTGTATGTATGTGTGTGTGTGTGTGTGTGTGTGTGTGTGTGTATACAGAGAGAACTATCAACACACATTTACACATGAATCTGAAACATAAAATAAAAGTCAAGGCTAAAAATGTAGATTTATAACTTGTGTTTTAAGTATTAACCATCCTAATAAGAGAATTGAGAAAAACTTGGGAGTGTATATGTTTAACTCTTAGCTGTTGCTTAATAACTTAATACCTAAAACTAGAGGAGTTATAAGAATAGAGGTTTACTCACCTCATGGCTTGAAAGTTCAAGGCCTAGGGACTACATCTGGTGAAGCCCTTCTTATTGGTAGGACTTGCTACAGAGTCCTGAGGCAGCACAGAACAGCACACAAATTTATTGGCTAGAAAAGTGGCCCAATATGCCTCTGTACTGTGGTAAAAACAGAATGAGACACTGTATTTCTTCCACACTTGTATATAGCATTGCCCTAGAGGAGGCCCTCTTTAGTTGCTTTCCCTGTTACAAGTCTCTATCTAGATTGACCATGATATCCTTTAAAATCTAGGTGGAAGCCAGCAAACCTCCACAGTTCTTTAATCCTGTGAGTCTGCAGAATTCCCAATACATGCACTCCAATAAGGTCTACCACTCACATTAGTGACTGATGGAGTGGCTGCCTCAACAGCAATTGAGGCTGCACCTGGGCTCCCTGCACCACAGCTAGAGTGGAGGGATGCTGCACCCAGATGTAGAAAACAGAGTTCTGTTGTGGGAAAAGCAGCAAATCCACTCAGGTCAGTCCCCTAAAAGCAATATGCTCTTCTAGACCTCTGGACCTGTGTGATAGGATGGATAGCCTCAAAGATCTCTGAAGTGACATTGGGGCCTTTACCTCATTTCTTCTCTCTCTCTCTCTCTCTCTCTCTCTCTCTCTCTCTAATTTGCCATAGGGTTCATGAACTTGATGTATAGAGACAAACAGAGGATAAGAGAGGAAAAGTGAGAAAGTGTACCCCAGAGGGGATAGCTGCAATCTTTTCTTCCCATTCTCCTCTTCAGATGTAGGGCATGTATGCATACATTCCCAGTGTGTTTTTCAAGTTGCCAGGTCAAGGACTCAAACTATGCATTCAGTCATATGGGAACCTTTCAATGTTGCCTCAACATTGCAGAGCATTGTATTACCACTTTAAAACTGGAGCTGGCCTATCACTCTGAAATTCAGCACTCCACAAAACCTTCAAGCAAGGATTCAATGCAGCCAAAGTTTTGCAATAGTATATTAAGCATGACCTTTTCTCCAATTTCCATTAAGGTATTCCTCATTTTTGTCCTTATAGTGGCCTTTACCATCCATATTTCTATCACCACCACAGCCGTGACTAACCACTCTATAAGAAGTTCCAAATGTTCCCTAGTCTTCTCATCTTCTCAGTGCTCATCAAAATCTAGGCATTTTCTATTCTGCTCTTACAAACTCTTTCACCTTCTACCCATTTCCCAGTTCTAAAGTTGCTTTCACATTTTCAGGTATTTGTTGTTAAAGTAATAGCCTCACTTTTCTGGAACTAAATTTTGCATTTTAGTCCATGCTCTGCTGCTTAATAACTGAATGTCTGAAACTGAGTGAATTATAATAATGGAGATTTTATTTACTTCATGGCTTAGAGGTCCAAGGTTCGGGGCTCGCATCCGGTGAAGGTGTTCTTGCAGGTAGGACTCTCTGCAGAGGTCCGCGATGATGAAGAATATCACTTGGTGCGACAAAGCAGGAGTATAGGTGTGTCTGCGTCCATGTCTATGTCTCCGTTTGTCTCATTCCCTCTCCTCCTTATCAACTCACTAGGATTTAACTACAGGGGGCCTATACCAATTACTTTACTCCTAATCACCTCCCACCTTTTGACACCATAATTCAGTTTGATCTTCACCTTCTTAATCTTATCACAATAGGAACTAAAGCTCAACATGGGGTGGGGGGGCATTTAAACTATAGATTATAGAATGTGAAAAAGGAAGATGATCAAACACAGTATTTCAGGAAGTATCAACATCCATAAAGTACGCAGAGACTATTATACATAAAATGTTAATATAAAAAGATACTAGGTATTGGATAAAAAACAAAGATTTAAAAAATTCAGATGATTTGATTAGACTGTTAGAAAACACAATTGCAAATGCATACACACGTTCATGCACAAAAGGCCTGGGCAATTTTTACTAATATGCTAACTAGTTATGTTTGAATAATCTTCATATTGGTCTCTTGTTTTATTCTATTTTTCAATTTTATGAAATAACATTTAGTGGTATTTTTTAAAATAGCAATAATGGTTCAAGGGATCTCTCTTTGTATGTCCTCCTTTAAATGTGTGGAGGGAAAAATTGCCATCGCTTTATGTTGGGGTGGAATCTCTTATGCCTTGTTCCTTGACGCTGCTCTTCACCACTGTTATTTGCTCAAAAAACTTGGATTCAGATATTACAGGTCAAGTGAAAACCCCATTCAGTGCCTGTACTAGAGTCATCACTTTTTTTTCTTTTTTTTCTTTTGGAGAGATTTTCGCTATAGGACGCGTGCACTCGCCAGACAGACAGAGAGAGACAGAGAGAGAAAGCGAAAAATCACCTCCCAGGGGGGATGGTCACGCCGCAATCCCTTCTCTTCCATTCTCCTCTCGGGATTTTGGGCATGCACGTACACACACATGCCCGGCGTGAGTTTTAAGCCACCGGGTCCGGGATATGAACTGCGGTCAACTACGTGGGAGTCCAGCGACATAGCCATTACGCTAACTGCTGGTTCCCACTAGAGTCATCACTCTTACTTCCGAGGACATTATAAATTGGTGTCCACGACTTCAATGTTATCCTACTCTACAAAGCAGAAGTCAATTTAGGTCAGTCCTTGACAAGAAGTCCAAGGGTAATTACATTTAAACACTAGGTGCCAGCACTGTCTTTACATGTTATCATGTGCTGGTTAGATTTACCTGATGTTTATAGTGGCATTGTCAAAACTATCAGTCGACCCCCAGCCACTGGGCATTACAGGAATGATCCAAGACTTAAGGTTGAGAGAAAAATACGAGCAAATCTATTCATCTATGGACTCTAAGAATCAGTATGAATTGAAAATAATTATGGAAACATTTTGAAAAACATAAATTTCAGAAAAATCACCTCTGTAAAATGATCATAATGCAGATCTCATGCACAAAATGTCATGATGATTAACACTAAATTGATGGTCATTTTAAACTAAAGAAACTGCTTTCAAAGAACGGATGCAATAACAACCATATGAAAGTTTATTTTTATATGTCTCTCCCACCTTATGTCTTACTTCTACGTGAAAAATTAATTGTAATTTCCTTGTTAAAATATTTACCTTAAAATATCTCTTAGGCAACTGTGACATACTTAGCACTTGACATTGTGATATGCGGTTGAATTCACCATGAATAAGATAAAATTTAATTGAAGTGCTCTTCCAATTTCATGGGGAAATGAAGTTGAGGTTCATTTTAGAAACTGATATCAGTGTTAAAGTATCAAACATAAACTTGTCTAAAGTGTTTTTGTTTTTATGTTCATTTGCAAGAGAAAACCAAGCATGAAGTTTTCATTACATATTCAAATAGTTAAGATTAGTAGGGTTTTGTGGTAAACCACATTTTTAAATATTTGGGGTTTAATCCTTTCCTTGGTTAAAAAAAAAGAAAACTGGCATGAATAAATTGCAATACTAATGCTCTATTAGGCCCAATCAATTGGTTTTGTTATTGTTGAATAAGGAGAGCAGAGCCTTTTCACAGATATTGCCCAACTTGTAAAACACACAGCAATCTCTATGGCTGTGTGTAACTCAACTCAATTGTTATTGTAGGATTCTATCACACATTCTCCTTCCACCACTACCCCAGCCTTTGATTGGCTTAATACTCTCTCTGTGATTTTTCATTGACATACAGTCTTTAAGTCTTACCTTAGAGCAGTAAATTTCATAAATGTAGCTTCTCCATATTGTGCTATTATGTCATGTGTTTTCAGTTTAATTGTGTCCCTTTAAAATGCATATGTTGAAGTCCTTGCCTCTAATACCTCAGAATGACTTTATTCGGAAATGGAGCCTTGCAGATGAAATCAGTCAGATGAGTTCATTACTGTCAGCCCTAATCCAGCCTAATGGGTGTTCTCATACAGTGGAAATCTAGACAGAAGGAAGACCACATGAAGAGAACAAGGAGAAGATGCCATCTACAACCCAGGGAAGGAAAGGAAGCTTCCCTCACAACCCTCAGAAAGACCCAACCCTGCTGACAACTTAATCTTGAATTTCTAGCCTCTGGAACTGTGAAACAGTAATTTGTGTTAGTTAAGTCATTCAGGTTATGGTACTTGTTATGGAAGCCCTCACAAACTGATATACTATGTTTAAGTAGCATGGCACATCTTCCTTTTAAAATTGAGAATTCTAGAACTTTATTTAAACCATATTACATTAAATATTCAAATCTTTTTTTTCAGATTAATGATTTCTTCTTCTTTTTTCTTTTTTTGGAAAGGTTTTTGCTATAGGGCGCGTACACTCACCAGAAAGACAGAGAGAGACAGAGAGACAGAAAGCGAGAAATCACCCCCCAGGGGGGATGGACACGCCACAATCCCTTCTCCTCCATTCTCCTCTCGGGATCCTGGGCATGCATGCACATGCACCTGGCATGAGTTTAAGCCACCAGGTCCAGGACTCAAAGCACGGTCAACTACATGGGAGTCCAGCCACATAGTCATTACGCTAACTGCTGGTCCCAATGATTTCTTCTTTCTAAGGCATATGTTTTATAAAAAAAAAAAAAAAAAACTTTTCCTCTTCTCAGTTTTTTTTTCAATTTCCTAGTCCTTCTTTACATATCCACTTCTGAACATTTTTTAATTCTATCTGTCTTTAGGTACAAAGCGATCTGTACTACAACCGATTGTAAAATCATATGCCTTGATGAAAGGATAAATCACTTATCGACTTTTAGTTTTGTAATTTGCAAAATGCATTAGAAATTATCACCAGGATCATTCTGAGAATTAAACAAAATAATGTACATAAAGTGTCTGGATCGCTACTGGTATTTCTGTTTCATTTGCAATTGCATCTCTGATGATTCACAGAATTGTAATACCTGTGTGTCACCACAGACTGATTCAGGTAGTGCAGGAAGAGATGATAATAACAACTCTCAAAATTTTATTCTGTGTTATCACTGATGCTCAAGAGTCATCTCATATAAATATGCTTTCTATATTTTTCCTTATTCTGCCATTCACACACCCATAGTGCAGTTCATCTTCTGTGTCCTGACCTCACACATAAGCAGGAAAGATTTTTCTGCAGTTTATCCTTATCAGCTTGACATTTAATTACCCAGAGAAGCTTAGTGTCATCTGTGAACTTGAAGATTTTACTGGGCACTTCATCTTCCCAGTCACTTATAAAAACCTTAAATGAAGCCAGTCCTAAGAATAATCCCCAAAGCAGACCTTCGAAACCTGAGTGCTGGCAATGAGTGACAGATGTACTGAGACACAGATGCCCTGAGCCCTTAGGGCAGAGGTACCTCCACCCATGACACCCACGAGCATTCTTTTCCAGGTACATGAGGGGTGGATGCTGACAGCATTGTGTTTTTTGTAAGTGTTGTGTAAGAACAGTTGGCAGTTACGTCCCAAAGATGTCTTCTGTTAAAGTCCTTTCTACCAATAAAAGTAGACTGCTCTTGCTTCTTCCCCATCAGTATACCAGGTGTTTAGCCATGAAACCACATTCTCTTGAATTTCTAGGCAACTTTTAGAGTGCGTGTTGGATGTGTTTTTTTAGTGAACTTCTACATAGACCATTTTCAGATATGTTGCAATCATGAAAACTAAGAGACATTAGAAAGGTGAAATTGAAAGGAATTTGCAGAGTCAGTCACATGAATAAATAGATCAGAAGTGAAGGTCAAAGGTCTTGCTCTCAGATCTCAACAAAGACATTTTATGTTCACTGCATGGGACGATATTGTGAAGGAACTTGAATTTGCAGGGAACTTCAAAATGTTTCTGGAAAATGGAATTAAAGTATGAGTTTCTTTTAGTGCTTTTCTTTTAGTGCAAAGCCAGGCATAGATTTTTTCATAGTATATATTTCCATGAACTTACTGAAGACCCCTTGTACATTTAGAAGACTTGTAAATGTGACCTTTACTTTACATTGAGTGGATATTCCTTGTCACCATTCAAAAAAATCATCTTAATTAATGAGGATCTTGTTTTTCTTTTCTTTCTTTTTTTTTTTTTTTTTGGAGAGGTTTATGCTATAGGGCATGTGCGCTCGCCAGACAGAGAGACAGAAAGCGAGAAATCACCCCCCGGGGGGATGGTCACGCCGCAATCCCTTCTCCTCCATGCTCCTCTCAGGATCTTGGGCACACACGCACACGCGCTCGGCGTGAGTTTAAGACACTGGGTCCGGGACTCGAACCGCGGTCGACTATGTGGGAGTCCAGCGACATAGCCATTACGCTAACTACTGGCCCCGAGCATCTTGTTTTTCTTAAATCTGATCAAAGCAAAATTTTCTGAAAAGGTGAGGAACTCCTTTGTCCATAGAAGATTATGGAGGAATAGGACAGTGACGGGGGTAGGGGAAAGGTGTGGGGTGAGAAGAGAGTTGTTTAGTGGGAGGGTAGGAATTCCAGTATAAGGGTGTAAAAGGAGTAAAGTCAAGCAAGGCCTGGACACCTGTCAGATGTCTAATAGACCTGAGCCTAGCAATCAGTCTGCATGCTGGAGCCACACGGCCATGTCTCGGATCCCAGGTCACTTGCTGGGCTATGACGCTGGCTGTCTGGAAGGCTGAGGAAGGGGGTCACAGTGAGGAGACCCTATTGTGACTGCTTCCTCTCTCTCTCAAGACATAAAATAAGTTAACAAAAAGAATTAAATCTAATTGCCCAGTCAAAGGAGTGACAATCTCATTCAATGGCCTAGAACCTAAATTTCCCCTGGGAGTGGGAAAGAGAATGGGAGAAGGGAGGAGTGTACCTAATAAGTGACTTAATAAACAGGTAGAAAAATGAATGTATTAGTGAGATGAAGAAAAAGAACAAAACTAAGAGCAAGAGTGTCTAAGAGCAAATGAAAGAAAACCAGGCAAGGCAACCCAGTTCTTACAGCGGTATCTGTTGCCATGTGAAAACAGCTTCTACAGATTCCAGTGGTAAAATTCTGTTTGAGATCTAAAAGCCTATTTTTTCCATATGCAAAACATTCTCATTGCTCAAAGAAGATCTCATTATGAGTATAGAGAAAACATAAAAAAATTGGAGAGTCAATTATTTATGCACACTGGTGGCATTATGCTTTTATATTGTGTAATAAGCAACACATTCAAGCACATGCCTTCTCTAGGATAGAGCTTAGGAGGAAAGAGATTAAAAACAGTACTAAATAACCTGAGAAATGAAGTCCCCATCCTCTAAGACTAGCATATGTTCCAGGCAGAATTTTTCACTAACGGCTTTTGTGGGACCTGTAATATACAGGATACCCAATTCTCAACCTCAGAACCCATATTTATGGTCTTGATATGCTATGTAACCCCAGAATTATTTTGGGTAGATTTCTTTTCAAAATGCCACCAGGCAGGCTCCCTCCAGCTGGGTGGGGTGGGATCATCCCCTAAGACTCCTCCTATTTGACTGGGATGAGGAAAGAATCAATTATCCTCCCACCTGTCATTGGATTAAAGAACATACAACTGTCCTCGATCTCTAAAGGAAATTTCCTTAATTTTCTATGTCTATACTTTTACAGCTAAAAGTGAGTGACCCTTCATAGGCAGAATAAATTTTGCCATCTGTTAGCACATCCTGGTTTAAAGGTCTAACACTTTTCTTGAAAACTTTCAAGACACTTGACATTTATCACAGTATTTATGGCCTTGAGGCCTTCAGTCAAGAATGAGAAGAAAGAATTTCTATTGACTAGATTATTTTTATTATTATTTTAGTTTTGTTTTGGATATTTTTACTGAATGGTGATGATGCTCACCAAAGATAGAGAAACAGAGAGAGAAGGACAAGATAAAGGACAACCTGAGGAGCATGGTCACACCATAGTCCTGTCCCTATCTCTCAATCCTTTTGAAATTTGGCGCACGCATGTAAAGTGCATAGTGTGTTTCTCAATCTGCTGATCCAAGACTCCAACAGGGTTGACCACGTGGCATCCAACTGCCTTAACCACCAGGCCATGGAGCCAGCATGGTTGTCCCATTCTTAAACTGCCACATTTGAGGATAAATATGGTCAACAGTAACAGTTTCACATGGAATAGCCTATTGAATATCTTCTTGTATCAGTATTCTCTTCCATCCTATTGCCACTCAATTTTGTCTAAATAGAACTAGTTAGGCAGCTCTTCAGTGTCAACCAGAATTTTCTGAGTCACCCAAGAAAAAGATATATACTAAACCCAACTCGTTCCCAAACCTGAAATAGCAGTTCTTCAAACAAATGAATGAAACACACCCCTCACTGAATGTCCTCAAAATTACAATCTTCCAAGATCTCTTTCATTGTAAAGAAACAGGGCAAATTGTTACTCACTATCTGGCTTGGAAGGATCACCAGATACAAAGAGGAGAAACAAATTACCCTGTTATTTACTCGCCAAGAAATGACTTTTCTGACCGACTGAAGAAATCCTGCTTAGAAAAGCATCTCAGTGCTAAGGATGATGCAAGGTGTGTCAGGATTGCCATGTAATAAGGACTCTTACAGATGCCCACCTGTGACTTTCACCTAAGCTTGAATACCTTCAAAAAGGGTCTTTGCTAACTCTGATCCTCTATAACTTTTATTTTTACCTTTCAGTTGCTAAAAAGTTAGCGATATAAATAGGTTACCTGTTTTCTCTTTCTGACTTGAACTGCAATTGTTTGTTTCTTGTCCATTACTTTCTGTAGACTCTCTGCTTCTCGCATGGAGTGACCTATACTCATGCAGCTCTGTATTTGCCTCTCTGCCTCACTGGCCTTCAGATAGGGGAGGGACTCAAAATATGTGTGTTGAAGGAGCAGTGGAAGGCTACTGCTCTTGAATGTTGCATTCTCAATGTTTCTATTATTCAATTTTGCCTGAATATCATTTTTTAAGATCATTCAAATTAATCTATCAGAATACCTAGAAAAGGCCACCTTTTTACATTACTGGAAGAGTAATATGTTTTATGCTTCATTTCAGGAGCGCTTCATTGATTTATTGTTTTGACCTTTTGATTCCTTGCAAAAATGAGATCCTTTAGAGAGATTCGTCTTAGGCTAAAACCAACAAGAGAATTTGCCTGATGTTTAAGCTGGAAGAAAAGGAAGTCTCATGCGAAGTTCAGTATGGTCCTCTAAAAATCTGTCATCGCAGCATATACCAGAAGTTTTATAATCATATCAGAATGCTAAAGAAGATAATAAGTGCAAGATTGCATCATAGCTTTGGCAAGATAGACTGGTCCAACAATATGGTGATGTTATTGCTTGGTCTCTCCCTTTTAGCCATTATGAAAGAAGACATTTTAAAAGAAAATAATATATTGTGAAATTTGAACATTTACATCACATCTGTCATTTAGAATCAAACTACACACTTTTACAGAATAAATAACTACAACTTAGAAATAGAGGAAAAAAACCTTATGAAGATTAGATTAAAAACAAGACACTTTATTCATGGCAGATAGTAGCTTTTTAAATAGATGGTCTTTTTTCTCTGGAGATCAGTAGAGAATTAGTCAAATTACTTTACTGTAAGGTTTTGAATAACATATACTGATTGAATTGATATTCTTAGGAATCAGTGAGGGTTTGGTGATGTTAACTTTAAACAGTATCTTCTTTGCAAAAACGGCAGAAACTAATAATTGTCAGAGCATCTGTGTGGAATAGAAATAAATTATGAAAGGGAAAAACAAAAAAGAATTAAAACAATGATTCACAAATGGAAAAGTTTTTATAGACGGCAAGTGTCATTTGCTTTGTAGGGCTAGTGGAGATTTGCTTAAAGCTGCAAAGAAGCATGCTATTAAGAAAACTGGATGCTCATACAAGCATTATCTTTATTATCTAGGCAAAATCTGCTGATAAATAAATCTTCTAATAAATAGAAGTTTAAATAAGGCAAATTAGAGGTTTAGCAATAAGGAAAATGTATTGTTTTGGGGGGAGTCCCACCGTCTAATCTACTCAGAGGAGATCACACAGAGATAAGCAATGTCACATAAAAGAAACGGAATGTTTCCCACACCTATAAACCCTGTTATAGTTGAACTGAAGATACGAGAATATAAATATATAAAAATGTAAAGAAGATATAAAACATAGCTGGTGGTAGCACAAGCCATAAAAAAGAGAATCATAAAGGCAAATATTAAAAAGTTAGTCAACTGCCCCCAAGTATGCAAGGCTAATTGGCAAGAATTTTCTTATCACTGTGTAAGTAAATGGATTGAGATTAGTTTCAAACCAGTACATATGTAAGTAATAGGTCAACTGTGCCTTTTTAAAATCTATATTCATGGACTGGCAGATGGTGTAATGGCTACATCGCTGGACTCCCAAGTAGTCAACCGTAATTCGAGTCCCGGACCTGGTGGCTTGAACTCACGCCAAGCATGTGTGCATGCATGCCCAAGATCCCGAGAGGAGAATGGAGGAGAAGGGATTGTGGTATGGCCATCTCCCCCAGGGGGGTGATTTCTCACTTTCTGTCTCTCTGTCTCTCTCTGTCTTTCTGGCAAGCACACATGCCCTATAGCAAAACAAAGCAAAAAAAAAAAAAAAAAAAAAAAATCTATATTCACAAGGAAGTTTACTGTGTGTTTGGTTTTTCGGAATGGGTTGGTTCTTTTATTATCAATATTGTAGTCCATGCAACAGTTAATTTATTTATTACAACATATCAATTGACTTTCAAGGTTTATATTACCAATTTTGAGGGCTCTAGTAAATTCAACGATATAATATCCACTTCTTGAGAAGCTTTTTGTAAGTCAGGAAATCACTTTCTTTTGGCTCTTATAAACTTTTCCAATGTTGGAAAGATGGATAGATGGATGAGAAGGGACTATGGCATGACCACACTCCACTGGGAGATGTTGTTTCTCTCTGTCTCCCTCCATCGCTACCTCCTCCCTGCCCTTCTTGTTGCTCCATTTCTAATGAGTGTACATGTCACTTAGGAATTAAAAAATTAAATTAAATTTTCCAGTATGTTAGGGGAAAAACCAAACTTATAGACATTTATATTTTTATATCTGCATTTTAGTCTAACAAATTTTACAATAAGTTTATCTAAAGTGAGACTAATTATAATCGATTAATCATTCTAGTACTCCAGATTCAATGTGAGTATTTATAGCTTTTCTGAGAACTCTCTTAAATAATTTTTGGAATTATAAAATAGTCATTACATGAAAACATTAAGGAACTTTAAAATATGTCTGCTGATTTGTGAACATGTTTTATATGAAGGAAGAAGAAGAATATTAAGAGCAATTCAGACACAGGTGTTTATTTTATATGAGCAAAAAGAATATGTCTGTAGAACATATGTGTATCCTGTTAACAAAACATGTCTAAAATTTGATTGTCATTAGTATTTATTGTGGTTTAGAGTAGAAGTTCGTTAAGAGGTAAAGAGACTGACAGGTACTTGCACAAAATAACCAACTCATAAAACATATTTATGAAGCTGAAAATTATTGTTTCTATTAGAAGTAAAATTTTATATTTTGATAAAAACAATTTGAACAAAAGTTAGAGTTCAGTTTTATAATTTGCAATAAATTATAAATAGTATCATTTAAAAGTCCCCTAATACTTAAACATTGGACACCTCTATTCTGCCCATGCAAATTACATATATTAGTGAAGATTATTAAAGTCATGAAAGGGTTTTGGTAAGCTGGAAGGTGACTTAATACTGCTCTGGCCATGTGTAAATCATGATGGGTTGGGTAATGCTGCAATAAAATCATTTTCAAAAATCTCAGAACACAGTTTCTTATATTATAATTTTATTTT
>NW_006199712.1:1391149-1448332 GCF_000334495.1 Tupaia belangeri chinensis
AAGAAAAGGGAAAGTCAAAACTCGCCCCCCCCCCCACCAGAGGGTATGGCCACAACTTAATCCCTTCTCCTCCATTTTCTCTTGGGATTTTGAGCACAAGCAAACATGCACCAGGAGTGATTTTCAAGCTACTAGGTCCAGGACTTGAACTGTGGTCTGCCATGTGATAGTCCAATGCCTTACCAACTATGCCACCTACTAACACCCCCATTGTTTTCTTTATGATACAACCTAGGCTTATGATGTAACAATTTCCAGTTAGCACAGCAGAAGAAAAAGATACATAGTAAAGCATTCTGATAAGGAAGAAAAATACTGTTATGTGCCCAGAAAGAGAGAAACAAATGGAATGTTTATTAATAGCTCTAATAATGTCAAAGATATTAATAGTATGAACAATTGTATTCACTAATTTTGAAACTCTCCTACCCTGTTGATGGGAATGTAAATGTTCACTGTGGAAAACAGTGTGGAAGTTTCTCAAAAACCTACAAATAGAACTACCATACATCCCAGTAATTTAACTCTTAGATATCTCCTCAAAAGACAGGAAAACCCTCAGTTAGAAAAACACTGTCACATCCATGTTTATTGTAGCATTATTCACAATTGCTAGGACATGAAATCAATCAACCTAAATATCCAAGGACAGAGAGTATATTGAAAAAATGTGGCATATGTACGATATGGAATACTACTCAGCCATAAAAAAGAGACCCTGACATTTGATACAATGTGAAAAATTTAATGCTAATTGAAGCAAACCAGTCTATGAAAGACAGGCATTATACATCACACTTAATATATACTGAATATCTGCACTCTATAGCAGAAACTGAAAGATTGGAAGGTATAACAGCTGGGAAGACAATTATAGATACTAGATACAGTATACAAGGAGATGGGTAATAGGGGGTTGGAAGGAGAGAATCAGAGGAAAGAAGCCAACAAAATATTTAATAGACACAAAAATGAAATGCTATCTATTGATGAGAACGTGTATGGTCATGTCTTTGACTTGACTAATATGCACTGTATTCATGCTGGGAAAAGCCATGTTCTACACTGAAAAGATATACAGTGATTAAGTGTAAATAAAAAAAATTCAACAAAAGTCTGTTGAATTGAATGGAGAAAGCTGTAGAAAAGTAGAAAGGTCACTATTGTTTAAATAGAAATGGAATGTTAATGATGTGTTTCTTGACATAAAACAACTTATGGAGCTAACATTGCATACTAGCTAGAAAGAAGAAGAGCAGGCTGTGCAGTATCTTAAGATCCACAGAATATAAGGAGATCTATATTCTATGCACAGGATTACTCTATGATTCTTCTAATAGCAATAATGGAGAACTTCTAGGATATCAAAAGACAGTTGCATGTTTCTTTCTCTTTTTATACCCTAACACAAACTGCCGACATACTCTTCTTTTTGCTGAAAGCCCTCACCTAAGGTGATATTCACTGATCTTCACAACTGCCCTGGGCCCTGAATATGTACCATATGTGGAGCTGAGAACACACAGAGATGGTCTGAGGTCCTAAGACAAGCCACTGCTAGACTGGCCTTTTCAGTATTGGAGGAGAGCAGGTGTCCTGACCCTCATTCTCATTTCCATCAGAACTGAAATTAAATGTGGAGTATAGGCAGCATCCAATCACATTTTATCTCTGCCTTTATTTAAGATATAAAATTTTCAAGGGGGGGAGAAAGGCAAGCAATCAGGCATAATTTCTAGACTGAGGGACTCACAGCAAAAACTTGCAGGTGTTAATATTATCTGCCTCCATACAAACACGTAGTCTGTCTTTGGGAAGGAGCAGACCATTAGACCTCCACATACTTAACCTAGGATAGAGAGTCCATCTCTGCTTCCTATTTAAAAAAAACAAAAAAAAAACAAAAAAAAAACTCCACAAAAAAAACAAAAACAAATAAAAAAAAAAGAGAGAAGAGGAGGAGACATAATGTTATATGATAGAATTAAGTTTTGAATTCCACTTACGGAGTTTTTCTAAGCACATTCCTTAATGTAGTACACTATCAGTTATAAACAAAAGACCTCAACAATGATCAAAATACTCAAAAAGAGGCAATGCTGATCAATCAACTGTAAGGTTTAGAAAATGAGATTTATCTCTTAGTTTTTTAAAAGACATACTCTAAAGGCAGAAGACATTTTCCCTGAGTCCTTGATGACTTTTTTTAACAAGCTATTCTCTTGAGCATGTCCTGGGAATAGAACTGCTCTCGCATAGAGCATTTATGACCATGTTCTACTCACTAGTGATTTAGCATCATGGTACTAATATTCCTTCTCCCCATAACCTAAGAGTTCTCATAGTTCCACATTCTCATTTACACTTTTTTTTTTTTTGTACTTACTTACAGTGGTCAGAGAGACCAGTGCTGCCTCCACGAGGCAGAATTCTAACTGACACTCTCAGCTCTAGTGTTATGTTTATGGTCTTGTTACTTTACTTGATCAAAAGTATCTGGCAGATAATATTGAGGCTTCTAATCAGCTGATCTTAAAATACGGAGATTATCCATGTGAACCTAAACTAATCCCATCAGCCTTTTAAAAACAGAGTTTTCTACAGATGGCTGTAGAAGGAAAGTTCAGAAAGATTTAAAGCCTAAAGAGGATCCAACATGAGAGATATTCCATACCGCCGCCTCTGCAGAGAGGTAGACATGAAGATCAGAGGTAGGTGACCTGTAATTGCTGAGTTTCTTAGACATTCAGCAAAGAAATTGAGAGACCCAAGTCCTACAACCACCAGGATCTGAACTCTGCCCCAGTCTCAGTGAGCTTAGAAGCAGATTCTTACCCAGAGCCTCCATATAAGAATATACCTAGCTAGTGGGACCAGCGGTTAGTGTAATGGCTATGTCGCTGAACTCCCATGTAGTCGACCGCAGTTCGCGTCCCCCGGAAGCTTAAAACTCATGCCGGGCGCGTGTGCATGCGTGCCCAAGATCTTGAGAGGAGAATGAAGGAGAAGGGATTGCGGTGTGGCCATCCCCCCTGGGGGGTGATTTCTTGCTTTCTATCTCTCTGTCTCTCTCTGTCTGTCTGGCAAGCACACGCACCCTATGGCAAAAAACCTCTCAGAAACAAACAAAAAAAAGAGTATACCTAGCTAGTACCTTGATCTTGGCCTTATGAGGCCCATAGCAGAGAAGTCATCCATGCTGCTGAACTTTGAACCTATGCAACTGTAAGCTACTAAGTGGGTGCTGATATTTTATGTCTTTTTGTCTTTTTTTTTTTTGCTTTGTTTTGTTTAATTTTAACTTCATCTATTTACTCATTTAAATTTGAGAGAAAAGGACAGAGTAAGAAAGAGAGAGAGAAAGTGAGAAAGTAAGCCACCAGGTCTGGGAATCAAAACCATGGTCAGCCATGTGGGAGTCCAGCGCCCTTAACCACCATGCCACCTGCTGGCCCAGTGGGTGCTGTTTTAAGTTGGTAAGTTTGTGGCTCTTATGCAGCAATAGAAATATACTACACTATTTGTGACTAATCATGTGGTTTAGGACCAGTATTAACTAATCGGCCTCTACCCAGCTCAGCTGATGGTTGTCACAGGAATGCAAGATCAGTTTTACCCCATGTCCCACCATTTATGAGATTCTGGGAAAGAATATTTTTAGATTGGATTCATAAATTTTTAAAAGTATCAACTAATTGGATGACAACCGAAAAAAAATCTTGCAGGCCAAATAAATCACATCTGAGGGCCGCCAGTTTAAAACTCTAGGCTAAATAATGATTACAGTTCCCTTTAATTTCAATGTTCCAAAGATCTGCTAAGTGAATGTTAGCTAATCTTCCCTTTTTTGTTTTAAATAGTAAGTGTTATAAATGTGATAATATACTAAATGGTTTCTAACTTTCCTTCCTGATGAAAGACTTATTTTAATGCACTATTTTATATTTTTCTGTGAGTTATCAGGAGGATTACAGAAATTAAAGTTTAACATTGAAAAATGGCTAGAGTAAACCATAAGACAAATCATTTTAAAATAAGAGAGACTTAACTGATATACAACCTCTTTGTTTTTTAATAGAAATATAAAAATGCCACGTGTCTCAAAGGAATAGCTTTGCTGTTCTTCCCTTTCACAGAGGTGAGAGGTAAGCATGTGACCTTGGGTAAGTGTCTTAACTTCTCCGTGTTTACAGTGATAGGCAAGTAACAGGGTTTTTGTAAGGACTGTATTAATCAGTACATCTGAGATACTTAGAATGATGACTAGAACAGAGACAACCAGTGGCACAGAGGTAACACAATGCTTTGTGATTCTAGACCGATGTGGGAAGGTTCTAGGTTCATATCTCAAGGGCTTGCTGATCACTTTGGGCAAGCACGTGCTACGATTTAGCCTGGCTGAAGCCAAGGGTGAGTCAGGGTATGAGAGTCCTACTGGTGTGCCCGTTCCTCATTTTCTAACATGGAAGAAATAAACATTATTTATTAATTTAGAGAGACTTTTGCTAGAGGATGTATACACTCGACAGAGACAGAATGTGAGAAATTACTGCCCCTCTCCCCGCCCTAGAGGAATGGCCACACTTCAATTCTTTCTCCTCCATTCTCCTCTTGGGATTTTGGCATACACACACACTCACACACACATACACCCTGCATGAGTTTCAAGTCACCGGGTCTAGGACTCGAACAGTGGTTGGCCTTGTGAGAGTCCAGCGACTGGCCTCAGAAGAAATAAACTTTGGGAACCAGCAGTTAGCGTAATGGCTATGTCGCTGGACACCCATGTAGTCGACACGGTTCGCATCCTGGACCCGGTGGCTTAAAACTTACGCCGGGCACGTGTGCGTGCGTGCCCAAGATACCGAGAGGAGAATGGAGGAGAAGGGACTGTGGTGTGACCATCCCCCCTGGGGAGTGATTTCTCACGTTCTGTCTCTCTGTCTGGCGAGCACACGCGCCCCATAGCAAAAACCTCTCCAAAAAAAAAAAAAAAAAAGAAGAAAGAGTTAACTTTGAAAAACACGTTGACTAGAACAGAGTGCTCAACAAATGTTAGTTATGTGCAAATATTAACAGAAGTGGTATGTTCACAGGGAGTTCTAAAGCATAGAGGAAATCATGGCTTGGTCTTGGCTAGGAATATTCAATAGCCAGGTATGGTTTCTTTGCTCCTTTGCTCTGCTTTCAATCCAGCCCAAGTGTGGCTTCCATATCCTTTGTCTGCATTAGTCCAACTTAACCTTTATAATCCAACTTGTCTGACTGCTCAACATTTCTTTTTTTTTTTTAGAGTTTTGCTATAGAGTCCTTGTGCTTACCAGAGAGACAAGAGAGATGGAAGCAAGAAATCACACAGACTCCCCCAACAGGAGATGGCTGTCCTGCAATTCCTTCTCCTCCATTCTCCTCTTGGGATTTTGGGCATACATGCACACATGCCTGACATGAGTTTTAAGATGCTGGATCTGGGACTCGAATTGTGGTCGACTACATGGGAGTCAAGAGACATAACCATTATGCCATCTGCTGGTCCCCTGCTCAACATCTTCTAACCCATGATGCATATCTCTTTTAATTTAAGTCCTACAATTTATAAGACCAAGAGTCCTATTTTCCTTTGTCCATTTTGAAAGGCACACCCATAGATTATTCATTTATAAAACCTCCCCAGATGCTACGAGATAAACATACCTGCTTATGTTCACAGTAAATGCTTAGACTCCACATAGAAGTACTTAGCTGTCATATTGTGTTATATAGATATTTATCTATATCATTTGTAGGTGATAAATTCCTTACAGATGGAAATGTATTTCAGTTATGTCCCTAAGAGCTAAGCACGATAACTTCTATGTGTTAGGAGCTCAGTAAATATTAATTGAATATAATGGAAAATGTTCAAAAGCAGTGGAAAAGGCTTCAGCAATGCTCAATAATGAATAAAGACAAAGAAAGAGAGAATGAAACCACTCAATATTTAAATATCATAAATTTAAACCTACTCTTTTTTAGCACTTTGTTTTCATTTTAATTGTGTGTGACTGTGTGTGTTTACTTATATATTACCTTTTCAGACTTAAAAACAAAGCAGCTACTGAGATGAGAAGCCTGTCAGGAACACAACCATTTCCTACAGTACAACTATGATCATACCATCTTGCATTTAGGAAAGTTTCCTATTCTTAAATAAAGTGGATTTCTATTGCAATATAATAGCCTAGAATTCCATTTATAAAATACATAGGCCTTTGACAACACCAGGGCACAAAGAGAAAACTGCAACAATAGATGTGAAAGAAATATGCTCATTTACTTAAGAGCACATTATCTATCATAATGCAAAATCCTGCGTTTATTGAAAGCAGCGCAAACCAGGAAGGGTTTCTTTAGCATACAGACCTACTCTCTGGCAGAATCCTAGATTTTAGATTAAAAATAAATAAATAAATAAATAAATAAATAAATAAGGGATTTAAAGGAAAGTTCTTTTCCTCCCTTCCCAAATGAAAATCCACTAATTGTCACTTAACTTGGAACTGTAATATGCTATTTCATTTGACAAATAGAAGGTGCTGCTAAATGCCTGCCTCTTGGCAAAGCAACCACATAGCAGGACAGTTTTCTACAATGTAACGTGGGCAGCTCGCCCACTAATTCTCTCTGCTACTTACCAAAGGTAGACAATAAAAGTACTAGATTCTCACTTCCCAGAGCCCACGTGGCTGACTGCAGGGCAGCCCTTGGCCACGGTGGTTTGAAAATAAAGCCAGGCATATGTGCATGCATGCCCTAAATCCTAGTATGTTAGAGAGATGAATGAAAAAGGACTGTGGAGTGACCATAACCTATTATGGGGTGCTTTCTCTCCTTTGCTCTGGTGAATACACATACCCTTTGGTAATTATAAATAAATAAAAACAGAAACAAACAAAAACATAAAAACAGGACTAACCAAACATGAATGTCTTTTGTTGTTGTTTTTGTTTGTTTTCATTTTCCAGAGGGCTCATGGGAGAGACTTAGAGGAATGGTAGTAAGAAAGTACCCCATTAGGGATGGTAGTGCCACAAGCCTTTCCCCATTTCTACCTTCCTTTGGAGATTTTAGCTCATGATATGAGCTTAGCTTTAAAAAAAAAAAAATACTTTTGCCATAAGTTACATGAGCTTGCCAGAGACACACAGAGAAAAAGTGACAAATCACCCTCATGGGGTATGACTATACTACAATTCTTTCTCCTCCATTTTCCTTTTGGGATTTTAGGTATGTAGTCACATACACCTGGTATGATTTTCAGGCCTCCAGTCTGGGATTCTACCCACAGAGTTGGCCATCTTGGACCTAGCTACCTTAATCCACACCATCCTCTGGCTCCGTGCTCAGTGAGTTTTTGTTTTTGCTTTGTTTTTTCTTCAGATAGAGCACATGCACTCAACATAAAGAAGAGAGACAGAAAGATACAGAGAAAGGGAAAGTAAGAAATCACTCCCCATGAAGGTTGGCCATGCCATAATTCCTTCTCTATTCTTCTCCAGGATTTTGGGCACACTGACACACGTGCCCAGAGTGATTTTCAAGCTGTCATGTCCAGGGCTTGAACTGCAGTAAGTCATGTGGAAGTCTAGCACCTTAACCACCACACTACCTTCTGGCTCCCTGGTGTGTTTTTCAAGCTGTAGTTCTGGAACCTAAGCAGCTCAGTTGGCCATGTAGAATTCAACCACCTTGGGTCCAACAGGTAGTATAGTGGTTAAGGTGGTAGACTCCTACTTAGCCAATTACAGTTTGAGTTCTGGACCCAACAGCTTGAAACTCACACTGGGTACATGTTCATGCATGCCCAAAATCTCAAGGAAATGGAATTGAAGGAACTGTGGCATGACCAACCATCTGGAGGAGGGAGGGAGAGACTGTCTCACTTTCTGTCTATCTGTCTCTCTCTGTCTTTTTGGACAATACATGTGTCCTATAGCAAAAATCTCTTTTAAAAGGAAAAAAAGAAAGAAAGAAGGAAAAAGAAAAAATTTAAGCACCTTCACCACCATGCCACTGCCTGGCCCAAAGTTATGTTTTATGTCAGACAATAAACCCTTATTATTTAAATCACTTTAAGTTGGGTATCCTTTCACTTGCAGTTGAAAACATTCCAACACATAAGCAATTTTTTTTCCACCTAGCGTATGTCTCAAACAGTTTGGGCTGCCATAAGAAACTGGCATACAATATTTTTGTATTTTTATATAGTGGAGAGAGAGAGAAAAAGATCTAATGTCATTTCTCCTGTTTACAAGAGCACTGATACTATTATAAGGGCACAACTTTCATGACTTCATCGAACCTCAATTACCTCCCAAAGCCCTACTTCCAAATACCATCACACTGGGGATTGAGGTTTCAACCTATGCATTTGGGGGCAGTGGGGCAGATATAAACATTCAGTCCATAACAATGCAGATCTTGACATGAGAATACTAAGTCCAGAGCATCTTCCAAATGGTATTATTCAATATAATTATGGCTGGCTAAGACTTGTATTTCTCAATTGCTATTCTTTTTTCCCTGTGAAGTCCCAGTTACCAGAAAGATTCAGTTATAATAAAATGATGACTTAAGGGACATTTAAACTGAAATTATGTGGCTGTCTTTATAAACTGTAATACTTTGAAAGATAAAACTAATGGTAATCTTCTGCAGTTAAACATTAATATCTTGCTAATCCTGGATCTCCCCAGTGATTTACAGCCCACCAAATACTGCTAATAAATATTCTAGTGTAATGCATGTCGATAATACTGTGCGAGAAGGACTGTATCAGCTTACTTCTAAATGAAACAGCAAGACATTTGAGCTGGAAATCTTCCAATTATTTTATGACAAAGAAATTGAAGAAGTTTCTATTTCAAAATTCAATTGATGTGTATTGCTTAATTTGGGGTTGTTTGCCTTGAGTACTTATCCAGTCAGTCTAGAAATATGTAGGTCACTTCTTATGTAGAGTTGTACCCGTACATTCCTGTTCACTCAGGTGAATTAGCAAGCTCCTAACATTAATGTTTTTTATCATCTTAGGCAAATAGCATCTGTTTCTACCAACACAAAGCACACAGGAAAATTAAGAAAAAAAAAAAAGAATATATATCTGTTTTAAATAAAAGAAAATAGAAATTATTTAAAATATACAATGAGCAGGATTGGGGGTTGCTGTTTGTGTATTTTACCTATTAACAGACCTTACGTCACCTTTTTTTATAATGAAAATCATGTAATAATTGGTGGTGTACAATGAGGGTAAACAGTGGTTAACTCCAGGGTACACAATGAACGGAATGTGTGAGGTTTTTCTGTTTGTTTTGGAGGGGATGGGCAATGGAAAACTTAATCTCTTGCTTATTTGGTAAATGATAGTAAATCAGTTAGCCCTTCTATGATTTCACATGACAAAAATCTCAAATCAGACTAACTTATGCCAAAAAAGAAACTACCGGTTCAGGTATCTAAAGAGACCAGAGCAGGTTCTTGTTTGGTTTAATACAAAAATTCATCAGTGTCATCTCAACTTGGTTTCTCTCTATCACAGCTATTTTTCCAATGGATTAATTCTTAATTCTCAGGCTCCTCCTATATCCTCCTGGAGCTTTAGGTTCACATTCTCGCCATCACCAACATACTTAGAAGACAAGAAGGATGTCTTTATTTCAGTGGTTCCTGAAAATGTCTACGTTTATTTCCTTTCTTCAGATTGGGCCTGCCCATTTCTGAGTCACAGTGAACAGAGCAAAGCAGTTCCACTGAACCAGAAGCCAGACCATTGGTTGTTGTACTAGACTGTTTAGACTGAGAACAAAAAATGTTAAGAGAATAAATTTGTGGGTTTATCACCAGTAAGAAAGAGAGAATGGGCCACAAAGGGAAAGATGTTCATCATCATTTTTTTTCTTTTTTAACTAGCATCAAAATGAAACTAACCTTGTGTACATTGTTGGAAAACACAAATGAAGAAGTAAGAATATATATCTGTTTTAAATAAAAGAAAATAGAAATTATTTAAAATATACAATGAGCAGGATTGGGGGTTGCTGTTTGTGTATTTTACCTATTAACAGACCTTACGTCACCTTTTTTTATAATGAAAATCATGTAATAATTGGTGGTGTACAATGAGGGTAAACAGTGGTTAACTCCAGGGTACACAATGAACGGAATGTGTGAGGTTTTTCTGTTTGTTTTGGAGGGGATGGGCAATGGAAAACTTAATCTCTTGCTTATTTGGTAAATGATAGTAAATCAGTTAGCCCTTCTATGATTTCACATGACAAAAATCTCAAATCAGACTAACTTATGCCAAAAAAGAAACTACCGGTTCAGGTATCTAAAGAGACCAGAGCAGGTTCTTGTTTGGTTTAATACAAAAATTCATCAGTGTCATCTCAACTTGGTTTCTCTCTATCACAGCTATTTTTCCAATGGATTAATTCTTAATTCTCAGGCTCCTCCTATATCCTCCTGGAGCTTTAGGTTCACATTCTCGCCATCACCAACATACTTAGAAGACAAGAAGGATGTCTTTATTTCAGTGGTTCCTGAAAATGTCTACGTTTATTTCCTTTCTTCAGATTGGGCCTGCCCATTTCTGAGTCACAGTGAACAGAGCAAAGCAGTTCCACTGAACCAGAAGCCAGACCATTGGTTGTTGTACTAGACTGTTTAGACTGAGAACAAAAAATGTTAAGAGAATAAATTTGTGGGTTTATCACCAGTAAGAAAGAGAGAATGGGCCACAAAGGGAAAGATGTTCATCATCATTTTTTTTCTTTTTTAACTAGCATCAAAATGAAACTAACCTTGTGTACATTGTTGGAAAACACAAATGAAGAAGTAGTCATTTGAATGTCAAGTGACTGAAATCACTTTAAGATTGATCAAAATTATCTTTTATTCCCAAATCTTTCAATGTAAAACTAAATTATAATATATTTCATACATATTGCTTAATAAGTTTACTTATTTAATCAAACAAACAAAAAGTATTAGCATAGTAAAATCTATCAGGACCTCAGTTTACAAGGGTGTTGTTATAGAAACGGAGAATAAAAGACATGTCTCTAGACACCAAAGTCATCAAGGAAAAAAGATGTACATGTAGGAAATGATGCTGACGAGTACAAAGAATGATTAAGTAATGTAAAATTGTGTGTTTTTGCAATAGAATAAATGGGATGGACATAGAAAACTTTACATTTAAGCTGGGCCTTAAAGGAACATTAGGATTTAATTAGATGAGGTCAGAAGATAATGTAGGTGGAAGAAAAAACCACCTCCTAAAAAATCAAACAAAGAAAAAAATAGTAACAAATCATCCAAGGAATTAAATGAAACTAAATTTTAGGTGAAACAACAAATATGCCAATTTCATAAGATTAGAAGAGCAAGTAAGATACAAAGTTCTATGTCAGGAAATTATAGTTTCCTTAAAATCAAGTAAAGAAAATTTGACAGAACATCAGTAGGATTTGCCTTCTAGGTCACAGAGCTTAAATGCCAGTCCATATACTAGCTGGGTAACCTTGAGCCGACTACTGTATCTCTCTGTGCCTCAGCTGATTATCTACTAACAAAGGTTAATAAAGCTTATTTGAAAAGATTGTTATGACTAAATGAGATAATACATATGATTTAGCATGTTCCTGGCACATGGGGTACATGTAATTGTCAGTAGCTATGATTATTATATGTGAATTAACAGAATATAAAGGAAAGACTTTATGTTGTGCTGTTTTAGAAAAGGGGAAATACTACCTTATTCAATTTCTTCAAGTTATGACAGAATTTTTTTGTTGTTTATTTGTACATTTTTGATAAGTAAACATAGAAATAAAGAGAATGCATGACAAGGTCTCAAAAGAACCCAGGAGCCATAAGGGAAGAGTAGCAACCATAGTCATCCTGGCTTCATAAAGACCAGCTCACCATACACAAAAGTGGTTCAGGCTCCAGCATGCAGAGAGGTGGTTGTTCAGGCTCGGTAACAAGGGTAAAATGTGCTTCTTTCTCATAACTCAAGCTAATCTCATTCTTTCATCAATCTTTTCATGAGCCTCTCTATTTCCACTCCTACCTGGACTGATTTCACTCTTTGCATATGATCAAATTCCTGAGAGAGAAGTTTGGTTTGGTAAGTCATTCTTTCGGTGAAGCATTCACCCATCACATCTCCAAAGCTGACAGCCATCTGTAGATGGGCTCTCATTGGCTCAGATGCCCATCCCGTTAGGAGTTTCCAGTTAAAGGAGTGGAATTTGGGGATGATACAGTGACAACATGAAGTAATTTAGAAAAGGAATGTTGTAGAGGGAGACAGCATAGAAATTGGGGCAGAAAATTTAATGAGCTTGTCTAAAGCTTTGCCTATATAGGACACAATGTTTAAAAATATATAGCTAAGATATTGAAAAGAAAAAGAGCATCTATAACACTACTCATGTGCCTATTTGCTGCAAGCATAAAAGAGAAAGATGCTTGGGTAAGGCAGGTTAGAAGGAAGTTGTTAACATTCACCCCTTGTATAATGTGTGAAGACCTGATCCAGAACTAAGGAAGTAAAAATGGAGAAGACAGTTGGTTTCAAAATATCTAAATAACACTAATACCACTTCATAACTGACCAACTAAGTGGGGCAAAGGTCTTTCGGCAGAATAGGTAAGAGCTCATGCTTGAGTGCTTTGGGGATCTGAGAAATCTAGTTTCATATTTATCTTTGTCGTTTTCTAGCTGTGTAAGAAGTTGTGTATCAGCTTCAGACCTCAGTTTCTTCACTTGTTAAAACAGGTTATTCAAAGCTGGAGCCGCACAGCTGTAAACCGAAGACATCCTTTATGCTAAGTGCTGAGCACAGGATGCCACTTAGTGCTCAAAACATTAACTGTCATTACTTTATAAAAAGAGAAGATGTTTGAGGACTCTAAGCAGTATAGACTGAATTCATGAATGAGTCAGAGAGACCTCAGGAGGGAAATTGATCTAAATGTCGCAGAGATCATGTTCTGCTTTGGATGTGTTGGCTGGTTCATGACACCAAAGATCTCCAGCTAGAAAGGCCAGTAGGGGACTGAATGCATGGAAGGTCATGAACTTGGAAGAAGACAGGGGAATAAGAGAAGCCATCTGGGGTGATGAGTTGAAGGAGCACAGGTGAACAACCTGGAGAAAAGGGAAACTGTAGAAGAGTCCTGAGCCTTCCAGAGATAGAAGAGGAAACATGCCAGGAAAGAGAACAGAGAATACTTTGTGAGAGAGGGGCCCATGATTCATTTATAGAAACTTGTAACTTGAACATGTTCAAATTTGAACATTTCATCATATTTTGGACTATGTTGAACGTTGTGTTTGTGGTTGTGTGGTTGGTCTTATGTTTTAGTGCAAGAATATAACAATAATTAATTGGAAAGTACAATTAAAATTATCTAAATTTATATAAAACGTTCTGTGAACATTAAATAAATATATAGAAGTAACACCAAATAAATTATACAGAAGTAATATTTGTACATAAGAATATTTAGGGGATTATAATACTATGATACATATTTTAAATTATCTATCTCTATATATTGCTTGATTTAATACCATAATAGTAGATGAACTTTATACCGATTAGAACCTATCAGTAATTTTGTAATATTTGGTAAATAGCAGTGCCTTCTACCTATTTGATTAAGCTATAAACCTAGTCTTCCTTTTTTCCTCTCAGGGATCCTACATACACACACTGTGATCCCCCCCCCCACACACACACACACTCACAATTAACTGCCAAGACTCATCAGTTCTATAGTTTAATTAACTCTCAGAAATGTCTACAACTGCCGTTTCCCTAATCCAAGTCAAGATAGAATCTTCTCTTGTCACGACCATTGCCGTCATTTAAATGAGTGCTGACACTTCCACTCTTGTCCTTCTCCAATCCTTCTCCATGCTGTCCAGAGACACCTTGTAAAAGGTAAATATAATCACGAATGTCTGCTACTTTGAACCCAATGATTGCTTCCATAGGCCATAGATAAAAACAAATCTCTTGGACACAGCTTAATGGCTCTCTGTGTCTGCCTCTCGCTTACTTCAAAAGCCTGCTCTTGGGACCAGCAGTTAGCATAATGGCCATGTCGCTGGACTCCCATGTAGTCGACTGCAGTTCGCTCCTGGACCCAGTGGCTTAAAACTCACGCCGGGCACATGTGCATGCGTGCATGCACAAGATCCCGAGAGGAGAATGGAGGAGAAGGGATTGCGGCATGGCCATCTCCTCTGGGGGGTGATTTCTCGCTTTCTGTCTCTCTGTCTGTCTCTGTCTGTCTGGCGAGTACACGCACCCTATAGTGAAAACCTCTCAAAAAAAAAAAAAAAGCCCGCTCTTTCACTGCATTCTATGCCCTTGCTACGCTTGGACTCTTTATGGTGTGTGACTCATCGCTCATTTCACCCTTAGACACACATAAGACAATTTAGATAGATCCGAGAGAACTCTGGCTGTTCCACTTGGACATGCTTCAAGTACAAGCTTAAAGGTCCCTTTTACCAAGAAACTCTGACGCCAAAATCAGGAAAGATCTCCAATCTCATTCATTCTATTCTAATTTTGCCTCCTGTGATACCCATCATGCTCATAATTTCTTACTTACTGTCTGTCTTTCCCATTAAGCTGCATTAGTCATGTAAGGCTGGGACCATATCAGTTTTGTTTATGGCCACAGCTGCAACAGCAAATGGCTGATCTATTCTATTGAAAAGAACACAATACATCCCTCATCATAAGGGAGATGCAGATAAAAACCACAATGAGATACCACCTAACCCCTGTCAGAATGGCAAAGATTAAGAATATAAAAAGTGATAAGTGTTGGTGGGGATGTGGTGAAAAGGGAACTCTCCTACATTGTTGGTGGGAATGTAAACTAGTTCAACCACTGTGGAGAACAATATGGAGGTTCCTCAAAGATCTACAAATAGAACTACCATATGATCCAGCAATCCCACTTCTGGGTATTTACCTGAGAGACAGGAGAACGCTCAGTCAGAAAAGTGCTTGCACATCAATGTTTACTGCACAATTGCCAAGACAAGTAAACAACCTAAATGTCCACAAACTGATGAATGGATTGGAAAAGTGTGGTATATATACTCCATGGAATACTACTCAGCCATTAAAAATAACAAGACCCTGGCATTTGATAGAAAATGATCAGATATGGAGGATCTATTGCTGAGTGAAGTAAGCCAGGCTATGAAAGAAAAATATTGTATGTATCCACTCAATATATACTGACTATCCACACTCTATGGTAGAGAGCAAAAAATTGGAGGACATAAAAGCAGTGAAGGTACTTAACGAGAATAGGACAGTATGGAATGGGGGAGGTAAAGAGAAGAAAAGTTATTGAATGATGAAGCGGGGAGATTAATATCTCTGTATTGACTGACAGGCATGGCATTCCCTTTTGAAAAAGCAATGTAATACACTGTAAAGTTATATGTAATCTGATATAATATAAAGAAGATTATGATGATAATAAAAATAAAAAATAAAAAAAGTATACAAGACAAAAGAAATGGAAAATTATTTGTTGATAACATGTATGTTGATGTGGTTGATTGAGCCAATATACAGTGTATTTTGGATGGAAAATTCATTTTTTATGTTGTAATGATGTACAGTGAATTAATGTAAAAAAATAAATTTAAAGAAAAGACAAATAAATAAATAAATAAAAGAAAAGAACACAATAAATATTTATTAGATAAATTTAATTTTTGGAAGAATACTGTCAAACCAAATAGTAATCATTTTTATTATTGCTGAGTAATTCAGCAAATCATTTTAAGTATTTGCCTATAGAGTCCATTTGCATCATATAATTTGACACACATTACAAAATATACATTAAAGGACTTTTATACAAATACCTAAAATCAGATCATAAATATTTATATTTTAAATAAACACATTTCTTTTTAGGATCATTATTTCACACACTTATGGGCTTCATAACCATTTATATAGTTTTAGAAATATACAAAGCTGTTTTCCACAAATATATTCTCTTTGTTACTAATTTGTTGGCAGGATAGAGTCTTTCCCAGAACTTCTCTATAGGGGATAGCAGGTGGCATGGTGGTTAAGGGTGCTAGACTCCCACATGGCTGACCACAGTTTGAGTCCCAGACCTGGCAGCTTGCTTTCTCACTTTCCATCTCTTTCTCTCTCTGTTGAATTATATACTTTTATTATAGAAGTAGTTTTCTAAGAGAAAGAAGAAACTATGAGACTTGGTGCTTGGCCATTTCTACTATTGTAGTAAAACAGAAGTGGCATGTGTATGTAACAAATGCAAACAATGCTTTATTGCAGAGTTGAGAAGAATGATTTGGTAGGAGAAGGATGCTCAAAGATATGAAGACTTCCAAGGAGATTCAGACCCTAGATATTCAAAGGTCATTTCAATTCAATTCTAAAGTAATGGAGCCTAAATTATTAAATAGAGTCTGTCTCAGACACCCAGAATTAAGCCAGAAGTCAATTAAGAGTTTAATGCTATTGGGTATCATGAACTAATTCTTCCAGACTCCAGGGACAAGTTTGACTCTAACCTGGTTCTAAAAATAAGAAACCAAAGACAGCTTCAGAATATTTTATTTCATCACAGGTTATTTACTGACATGATTTCTGTCCTTGTGTGGAAATGAGGGCAGTGAAATGCAGGCCATTATGGGGAAAAAATAAAAAGCATTTTAAAATTTATGATTTTTTTTACTTCAAACTGGGAAGAGGGTGTCTTTCTTTGAATGTCTAATTCAAAATTAAAGTCTAGTAAATTTTCTTGAATTTTTTTTCAAAGACACCATTTCACCCAGTTAATGACCATTAACTAACCATGGGCCAGGAGCAGGAATCCCACAAAGCCCAAATTTCTTGGCCATCAAGTTTACCCAGGCAAACCAGGAAGGTCTTCAGGTTTGAAAATTGTCTGAAATCCACATTAAAATTATATTATTTAAGTTTAAAACTAAACATCCAGGATAGTGGCAGAATCAAGTCAATGTCTGAGAATAGAGGACCTATATAATCTTTAGCCAGTAGTTTGGGTCTTGTGTTAGAGAAGGAATCACAATCTTGGCTTGCGTTCATTAGGAAGAAGATAGATAAAGAGAAAACTGATTATTCTTATTTATATCTCAGAGCACCTTCCTTTGATACATGCAGATATTGATTTTTCCTGTCACTAAGTTGAAGCCCAGATGCCAAAGCTCATTTCTTCTTTGTGACTCAAGGACAAAGGTGTTTCAATCTTTGATGTTAGCTCTGCTATGATGTTAGCTCTGCCTGCAAAGGAGGAAGGCCTCACTCTACCTTTCATCTTTCCAGCATCCATTCTACTTCCTTCTTTCTAGGGGGATCTGCATCCTCTTCTCTTCTCAAGTATATAAGTCATCTCTACTTCACTTGTTTCAACTGACAGCCTCAAAATAATACTAAAATTTTAAGCCAAGGAGGAAAAAACTGGCACCCTTTTCTTAAATAGGGAGTCTGCTTTTGCTCTTGGTCAGGGTGTCAAGAAAAATTCTCTTCCCTATGATCCAGAAACTGTCCTGACCAAAGTGGCCAATGATCTAATAACAAAACCAGATGTTCTTCTTTGGGGATTTTTATCTTTCAATCATTTGGCACTGATGAACAATACCTTTCTCCTTGAATTTCCCCTCTTTTGGTCTCCATGACTACACATCCTCCAGGTTATCCTTTTACCTCACAAAACAATGGACCACTTATTGTCAGTTACATGTGAAGATGCTTCCTTTCTTCATAGCCTGTAAATAGTCCTGAGGTCTCACACTGACTTATCTTCTCTTATCAAATATACTGCCTCATCATATATGTTATAAATTTCCTAGGTTAGCTACATACTTCCTTTTATGTATTTTTTTCAACCCTACTTCTTTCTAGAGATCCATAAAATATTTCTGTCCAACTGTGCTGCAGAAAATTCAACCTCAACATGTCTAAAACAGAAGTGTCCCTTCTTCCACACTCCCCATCTCATGAGTAGTATCATCTTCCACCACAAAATGATCAGAGGTAGAAATATGGTAGCCATCAGAGTCTCCTCTTTCCTCTTCATAGAATCCCATCAATTCTACCTTTTGAAATAAACTTTTGACTTTTTTTTCCCTTCTCTTTCCTCATTGGTGTCACATATGAGCCTTCATGGCCTCTTAAACATGCACTCCTACATGGGATCCCTGCCACTCATCTTAACTTCTTCTAATCAAACCTTCACTAAAATAATGTTTTAAAACAGGTTTTGAACACAGCATTACAAGTTTATCATTATTTTGTGGCATCTCTTAGCCTAGGTTCTCAAACTCGAGCACAGATTGGGTCACTGTGAAGGTGGATTGAAACAGATTGTTGGGAACCTCACCCAGAATTTTTGAGTCAGTAGGTCTGGGCATCTCTAACAAGTTCTCAGACAATGCTAGTTCTGCTAAACTGAGACCACTTTATGAGAACCATTCATGGGCTATAGTATACATTTTAGTCTCCAAAGTGTAGTGTACAAGGAATTGACAACCCATCTCTCCAACCATATCTTCTTACCACTGATCTCTAGAGCTGATAAATAGGCTCTGGACACATGAAAGTTCCTCACTGCTTCTTGGCTCTTCGTTTTGCTTAGCTATTCTTTCCTTCTCTTTTTGTTTTCCTACCTATTTAACAGCCACTTATCTTTTGAACTCCAGCTCAAGTGTCACTCCTTCACTGAGGTATTTTCCAACACCATCTCCTCTCCTTCATCACACACACACGTGTTGGCAGCATGCACATGAACACACACACACATGCTGGTAGATACAGCTACTCCCTTCCTTAGATCTTTCATACAAATTGAATTTACTCTCCTCATAGGATATTTGTCACCTCTAACTTCTAACTTCTGGGTCGTCCTCTTCAAACTCTGGAGACTTTTGGGTAAAAAGTTTCTTACTAGTATGCCTACTTCTAGTGTGTAGCAGAACTTATTTTAGACATTCAATATGTTAAGTGTTTAGTGAAACAGATAAATATATGCAATAAATCACTTTTTTAAAAAACCTACGGTAGTATTCCACATATATTACTCTGTAATCTTTGCATGAGGAAGTTAAGAATTAAAAAAATCAAGGCATTTTATGTTTTTAATATAAGTTAAAATTTAGGGAAGAGAAACAAAGGTGATTAAATCTTCTTCATTCTTCCACTTAATGAATGTTGACACTGAGCATAATTTGGCTAATGGAATGTGAGGCAATATAACTGACTATACAGTAATTCCATAAAAATAAAGAGACTCTAGTAATTCTATTGTATTCTTGGCTACATTGAGAAAGGCCAGCATTAATTTATGTTACATGCACCATACTCAAATAAAAAGGATCTAGGCCATCTTTACAATGAAAAGAAGCAATTCACTTTAAGTAGGGCATGGAGTGGGTGGAAGGATTGGCTCTGAATATAAATTATTGAATAGCCAACCAAAATGAAATCTGTACATTCCTCCTGGGCCATAAATAAAAATCTCTGGATGTTTTAAGTGTATTACCCAAACGTTTTGTATAATCCATTTACTTATACATTATTTTTAAAAATACAAAGATGGAATAGTCACTAACTCTTGTGTAAAATTGCTGAGTATGATGGAGGAGTTCAAAGATGGCCATTACTGCTGTGCTATATATAGTCAATAGAGCCTCTATTGGTATTTTTAATAGGGTAATTCTTTATTGTGTAGGATCCCAATGTACTCTAGGAGGGTTAGGATTTCTGGTACCCATCTACCAAATATCAGTTGCATCCCCTAAGAAATGAGAACAAACACTTTTCATTCACAAACACTTCCGAATGCCAACCATAGTTGAGATGAATTGAACTAGAACTACTTAAATGAAGAGTCCCTCTGTAAAAAAATTATGATGCTCTCTGTCTCACTCCATTTTGAAAGGAAGAAGGAGAAATAGAGAAGGAATACTTCAAATATATATTGTTATGTTTAACATTCATGTTACTCCTGTAACTCACTAATAACCTTATATTTGAATGGTAATACATAGCAATTAGTTATTAGAGGAATAAATATTTCTTGAACTGAAGTCAACTTTATGAATAAGATTATACGTTATTTGGTGTGAAATCTTATTAGACCATAGGAACACAAACAAATGTTTAATTTTCTTTTTTTCTTTTTTAAGAGAGGTTTTAGCTATAGTGCACATGTGTTCACTGGAAAGACAAAGAGAAACAGAGAGATAGAAAGCAAGAAATCACCCCCTAGGGGGATGGCCAGGCTGAAATTCCTTCTCCATTCTCCTCTTAGGATTGTGGGCATGTACACACAAGTGCCTGGCATGAGTTTAAGCCACCAGGTCTGGGACTCAGACAGTGTTCAACTAAATGGAAACCCAGTGACATAACCATTACACCATCTACTGGTCCCAAAATGTTTAATTTTCTATTAGTGCATAATATATTCATATATACTTTTCTGTATGAAAAATAGTTTACATTTATTTATTGTAATCAAACTAGAGAAGATGACTAATTCAGGCTATGCTTTCTGGGTTTTAACCTTAATTTTATAACAGGAAATTTGCTTTTATCAGTTTGCTCATACATGATAAGAAACTGACTTGTTTCATCCAAAAAAAAGTAAGATATAGTGATAAATCATAATGTCAAATGTTGGTTTACAGTGGAGCCTAGACTTTGTTTTAAGCCACCAGGTCTGGGACGCAAACCACAGTCAACTACATGGGAGTCCAGCGATATAGCCATTACATTAACTGCTGGTCCCTGAGCCTAAACTTTGTTTGAGAGTAGAATGTTTATGCTTTCTCCTGAGAGTCATTTAATGAGCCAAAGTTATAACTGGAAGACTGTTTCCACTTCAGGTACCTCAGTTCTTGGCCCTTCCTATATAATTGCTGTAATTGCAAACAAGGCTCCCTGTATTTTGTCAGGCCATCTTCAACTTGAACTCAACTATTCATCCCTGTCAAGAGTGATTTTTTTTTAAAAAATCATTGATTATTTCACTCTCTTGCTTAAATTTCTCTCTCTCTTTTTTTTTTTTTTTTGTGAGAGATTTTTGCTATAGGGCGTGTGTGTTCGCCAGAAAGACAGAGAGAGACAGAGAGATAGAAAGCGAGAAATCACTTCCCAGGGGGGATGGCCACGCCGCAATCCCTTCTCCTCCATTCTCCTCTCGGGATCTTGGGCACGCACGCACACGCGCCCGGTGTGAGTTTTAAGCCACTGGGTCCGGGACACGAACCACGGTCAACTATGTGGGAGTCCAGCGACATAGCCATTATGCTAACTGCTGGTCCCATTGTTTAAATTTCTCTCATGGCATCTCACTGATCTTAAAATAAAAGGCCATAAAGATATTTTACTAAAAATAGAAGCTGAATGAGTAACATGCAGATTAGGACTTTAAAAACTTCTAAAAGAAATTCTTCATTCTAAATAGAAATGATAACAAATGGAAACTGGAAGCAATGTGAAGATATAAAGAATACTAAAAATGGTAAGGATAGTGGTAAATATAAATCTTTTATTTCATTTAAAGATACTGAATTTGTAAATTAAAAATTGTAATATTTCATCGTAGGTTTTTATAATACATAGAAACAAAGTGTATGGGTAAATTAAATGAGACTATTGCAAAGTTCTTCTATCCTACATAATGTGGCTAATGTACAATATTAATTCCAACTAAACTGAGTAATTTTTTTTCCCATAGAGTACGCAGTTAAAAAATATGGGACTAGCAGTTGGCATAATGGCTATGTTGTTAGACTCCCATCTAGTCAGCCACAGTTTGAGTCCCGAACCTGGTGGCTTAAATTCCCGCCAGGTTGGTGTGCATGTGTGCCAAAATCCTGAGAGGAGATTGAAGGAGAAGAGACTGTGGCATGGCCATCCCACCTGGGGGGTGATTTCTCACTTTCGATCTCTGTGTCTCTGTCTTTCCAGTGAGCACACACTCCCTATAGCAAAAAACTCTCCAAAAAAATAAATAAATAAAATGCAAAGACATAACTCAAAAGCTGATATAGAAATTAAAATAGAATTATAAAAACAGTATTTGTGTAATAAAAAAGGAAGTTGAAAGCAGGAACAAAGAAATTATACAAATGGAATAAAAAACAAATAGCAAAACTGAAGACAAAAATGTAATCACACCGGAACCAGCAGATGGTGTAATGGTTACATCCCTGGACTCCCATGTAGTCGACCATGGCTTGAGTCCTGGATCTGGCAGCTTAAAACTCACACCAGGTACATGTGCATGCATGCCCAACATCCCAAGAGGAGAATGGAAGAGGAAGGATTGTGGCATGGCCATCCTCCCTGGGGGGGTAATTTCTTGCTTTTTGTCTCTCTGTCTTTGTCTCTCTAGTGAGTATACATTCCCTATAGCAAAAATCTCTAAAAAATGTAATCACATGAATAGTTACATTAAATGTAAATGAATTAAAAAATTCAACGTCAGAACTGTCAAATCAGAGCTAGCTCAGTGGCACAAAAGTTAAGTCACTTCTCAAGCAATATTGAATCCATAGGAAAATCACTGGTTCAGTTCCCCCAGTTTACCAGTAAACACTAGGGGCATACACTCATGAGGCTGGTTGCCTAGGAAGTCTTGGGCAGAGGATTTTGGCATGATAGGGTGCTTGCTAATTTCTCTTTCTCTCTTTTGCTTACTCTCTCTCACTTTAATGAAAGAAATAAGCTTTTAAAAATATGTCAGACTAGATTAAAAAATAACAATGAAATATTTTTCTCATGATCAAAGACAAAGATATATTAAAATAACAAAAATTATAAGCCACCAAAGAGTAAGTATAAGAGAGATAGTGTGGTTTTAGAAATATCAAGCTATTTTTTTTCTTTTTATTTTTGGAGAGGTTTTTGCTATAGGGCACGTGCACTCGCCAGACAGAGAGAGAGACAGAGAGAGAGAAAGTGAGAAATCACCCCCCAGGGGGGGCGGCCACGCCACAATCCCTTCTCCTCCATTCTCCTCTTGGGATCTTGGGCACGCAGGCACATGCACCCGGCGTGAGTTTAAGCCACCGGGTCCAGGACGCAAACCGCAGTCGACTACGTGGGAGTCCAGTGACATAGCCATTACGCTAATTGCTGGTCCCTCAAGCTATTTTTTTAAAGTCTAGATTTTAAGACAGATATATTGCCAAAAATAATCAGAAAATTAATCCAAAATATATAACAATCTTAAAAACCTATACACTTAATAATAGGATTTGAAACATACAAAATAAAATCTGACCAAATTAAAGGGAGAGGTATACAAATCCAGATAAACAATGTCAGATATGTGAAAACCCTATTTCACTAACTGATAGACCATGTAGCCCCAAAATAATGCTATAAAAGAATTAGCCAATACTACCAGTTATGTGCTTACTAACATTTATAGAATATTACTTCAACTCTTTGGAGAATATTCTTTAAAGTAGACATAAAAGTTTCACCAGATTCATCACATGATATCTAAAAATGTCACAATCCATTTTTAACATGTATAATGCTGGCTATTTCTCTAATGAAAATGAGATTAAATAAGCAATAAATGTCTAAGACAGGATAGATATTTCAAAGTTAAATAACAAACATAAAAGCTGTGAAAATTTTCAGAAATGTTTAACCTGAATAATAATAATAAAATTAACATAAAAATTTGTGGTATGCAGCTAAACTAGAGAAACATTTATAGCTTTAAATGTTTATGTTTAAAAATGAAGATAGATTCAAACTCAATGACCTAAAAATACATCTTAAATAGCCAATAAAAAAGGATCAAAACAATGCCCTTTGAAATGTATATTATATAAAAAGGCTTATCACAATTCCTCCTCCAATACAGAGTTAGGAGAATATTCTCCTCTCTTGAAAATATGATCTGCTTTCTTTCATGAGCTAGAAGAATTAAAAAATCCTGGGGCTTCTCTTTTTGCTATTGCTGCCAAGAATCTCAGAAGGAACGCCTCTGCTGTAATGCAATAACCTTCTTTACCCTCAGTTTCCTAACATTCACTGACTGCCATGCCCACTGCATCATCCTCTAATGGTTTCATTATTTTATCTTGCCCTTGATTCTAGCCTATTTCAATTATATCCTAAGTCTATAAAACATTAAGTACTGGTTCTATCATACGGTAGTGATGCACTACACAAAGAGAGCCCAGATCATGGAGGATGACCATGGTTTGAGTCCCTGGCCTAGGAAGCCTAAAGCATGATGGGCACTCACACAACTGACCAGCATCCAACAGGCTGGAGGACTGGAGAAGGAGTACTGCAGCATGACCAGATCCTGGGAAGGATGCTTCTCCCCACCTCCTCTCATCCACATGTGTGTGTGTGCTCTATCATGAATGGAGAAAATAAATTTTAACAAAATTTATTTTGCATAGTGAAAAGGAACAATGTACAAGGAAAAATAAGAGCAGATATTATTGAACTATAAAACTAATTATACAGAAAATTAACTATAGTAAGCAGAATTGCATCCTCAAAGATATTGAACCCTATTCTCTGGGAGCTGTGAATCTATCACCTTACATAGAAAAAGGAAATTGCAGATGTAATGAAGATTATGGACCTCACCTAGGTAACCCTGGTTGACCCAACTTAATCACATCAGCCCATAGAAACAAAATTTCTCCGACTAGAGGCAGAAAGATGTGGCAGAAGGCAAGTCTAAAAGAAGGGAGGGTTGGCCCTGTAGTGAAACGGCTAAGAGCTGTGCCTAGAAAGCCAGATCCCACGTGGCCAGCCAAGATTTTTCTATTTTGTTTTATAGTTTCTCTTTTTTTAAAGAACTATTTCATTTAACCTTACATATTTACTTTTAATATAACCAGAGAGGGACAGAGCGAGAGAATGAGAGAGAGAGAGAGAGGGGGAAAGTGAGAAAGCAATTCACCAGGTCCGGGACTTAAATCATGGTCGGCCTTGTGGGAGTACAGTGTCCTTAACCACCATGCCACCTGCCAGCCCCTTATTTTATAATATCTAATTTATACTTAATAACTGTACATCTTTGCGGGGTGGGGAATAATATGGATTTTTTGAGCATGAATGTAGTGTGTGACAGTCAAATCAAGGATAATACCACCTTCATCATTTTCAACCTTATAACGTGTACCATTAAATTTTACTCTATTCATTTTTATTTTCTTTCATTTTTTAAAGTTTTTGTCATAGGGTGTGTGGTCTCACCTAAGAAAGTGGGAAATTATTCCCCAGAGGTGATAGTTATACTGCAATCCCTTCTCTTCCTTCTCCTGGGATTTAAGGTACTCATGCACACAATGCCTGACATGATTTTTAAGCTACCAGGTCTGGTACTCCAACCGTGCTCAGCCATGTGGGAGTCCAACCTTTAACCACTATACTACCTGCTGGCCCCATTTTCTTTCTTTTTTGAGATATATGTCCATAAGATTGGCGATGTCTGGGGGTTTTGTTTATTTTTAATTCAAATGTAGTATACCATCACACAACCTATTTGCCCTCTCAACCTGCAGTCTCTGGTATCTATAGTTGTATTCTCTACTTCTATGTTTTAACAATCTTTCTAAAGAGATTTTTGCTATAGAGTGCATGTGCTCACCAGATAGAGAAACAGAGTAAAAAAGTGATAAATCACCCCCAGGTGGGGTGGCCACACTATAATTTCTTCTCCTCCATTCTCCTCAGGATTTTGGACACTCATGCATGCAGACCTGGTGTGAGTTTCGAGCCACTGGGTCCAGGACTCAAACCATGGTCAATCACGTGGGAGTCCAGTACCCTAACCATTATGCCACTTCCTGGCCCCTATGTCTTCAAATCTTTCCATTTCTACCATATAGTGCAGACATTTGGTGTATATCGAGTGAGGACAGACAGTGTTTATCTTTCATAGTCTGGCTTATTTCACTTAGCAATATCTTCTAGATTTGACCACTTTGTATTGAATGACAGGATGTCATTATTCTTTATGGCTGAGTAATATCCCATTGTGTGTGTGTGTGTGTGTGTGTGCTAAGGTTGATGCCATGTCTTAGCTATTGTAAATGCTGCTGCAATAATCATGAATATGCAAGTGTCTTTCTAAGTGATTTCCTATCATTTGGGTAAATATCCAGGAATGGGGTAGTGAGTCATATGGTAGTCCTATTTATAAATAGTTAAGGAACCTCCATTTTTTTTTCTACATTGGCTGTATTAATTTATATTCCCACCAAAAATGCAGGAGGCTTCCTTTTTACCACAGCCTCACCAGCACTTGTTTTTTTGATCATTGCTATTCTGACTAGGGTTAGGTAATACCTCGTTTTGGTTTTGATGGTGCACAACTTTTCATATGCATTTTGGCCATTCATATGTCTTTATTTGAGAGTTGTCTCTTCAGATGAATTGCCTATTTTTAAATTAGATTCTCAGTTTTTATACAGGTAAATTGCTTCAGTTCCCTGTATTCTGGTTAGTAATCCCTTATCTGAAGTATGGTTTACAAATATATTCTCCCATTCTGTGGACTGTCTATTTTAAACTTTCTTTGCCATGCAAAAGATTTTTAGTTTAATGTAATCCTGTTTTATTTTTAGAGTTGTTGCCTGCACTTTTGTCTTCGACCTCAGAAATTCTTTTGCTTAGTCTAATCTGTTGTTAATATTTTTTATCTTATTTTATTTAGAGTTCTTTTATACATTCAATCATGTCATTTAGCTTGCAAAATGAATATTCCAGCATGTTTACATTTCTTCCCAGTCCAGTTGATAATACCATAAAGTTATATTCAACAGATGATACCCCATTGCTTTGTCCCATTAGTGCTTTGCCTCTCCATTTTTCTCCTCAATGTCCTTCCTCATGAGATATTTTTATTTCATGTAGACTTCATCTTTGGAAGTTATGTTTGATTCTTTTTATTCTTTTTTTGTTTTTTTTTAAGAATGTCTTTCTCTTTCATGTCATGAAATTATTTTCTCATCTCCTGGAATTGTCTGTTTTCTCTTGCATCTCTTTGAATTTTGTTACGATATTCTGAATTTTTTTCTACAATTTCAGTGATGTCCAGTATGTTATTCATTGTTGGTAAGGAGTTATTGTGTTCCTTTGGGAAAGAACTAGTTTCTTGTTTTGGTTTTGTTTTGTTTTCACTTATTTTTATTTATTTATTTTTTTGTCTCTGTGGTGATTTTTAGGCATCTGGTGGAGAATTAACTTCTTCCTGAATTATGAAATCGAGTATATAATGCCTGGGGTGGGGGCAGATCAACCTTCAGAATCCTTCCAGCTGTGGTCCTGAGAAGGGCAATCTGGGAGTGGCCAGAAACAAGTCATGCCTTTCAGATCTAAGCCAAGCTTTTGTACCAGCCTATAATTTCTGGGGACAGGTCAGCCCATCAAACCTGAATGCAGCCCTATGAAAATAATTAGGGAGGAAGGAGGCATGTCCTATGTGGCCTATAGAGTCTCTTGGCCCTGTCTGTCTTTTTTATGGAGAGGTCAGTCCCAAAGACCCAGAAATGGCCCTGACAAGATGTCCCTAGAGGGGCCAGATGCCAGCCATGCTTTTCTGATCAAATAGAGCTTATGTATCCACCTTTAATTTTTGGGTCAGTCAGACTTATGATCGAAATGCAGCCCTAGCAAGGTGGTTCCAAAGAGATCAGAGACCAGTTGAGCTTTTCAGATCCAAGTAGGGCTTGTGTTCCTGCCTGTAAGTTTCAGGGATAAGACAGCCTGCCAAACCCAGCTGTAACCCTGGTAAGTTCATCCAGTAGTGGCCAGAGACAAGCCTGTGTGTGAGCCCAAGAAGCAAGTGCCGTGTAACCTGCATGAGACACTCAGAAGCAAGGTGATCTCCACACCGGAATGCGGTCCTATGAAGTCAATAAAGCGGAAGAGGTGGCATGCCTAGTTTATGTAGCCCATGGCGTCTATTAGAATTGTTTGTCCTTTTTGAAGCAGGTTGGCCCCCAAGATCTGATGTGATTCTGGCAAAGGTAGTCCAGAAGGGGCCAGATGCTAATCAGACCTTCCAGATCAAAGTGGGTATTTCTTATTTGCTTATAATTTAGGGGGATGTGTCAGTGTACTGAACTTGAGACAGCCCTGCAAGTTCATTTGGGAAGGCTTCAGGCAAGCCTACCTATGAGACCAAACAAGCAGGTCTTTTGTGGCCTGCATGGACTGCCTGATGAGAGGGGCAACCCTGAAGTCCTGAATGTGATACCAGGAAGGTTGTTCAGAGGGGCCAGAGACAAGCCTCTCTGTCAGACCTTCACTAGAGACTGCAATCTATAAAGCTCTAGGATTCAAGAGGGCTGACCTATTGATCGTTTGAACCGACTTGTGCTATGTATTAGATGTCTGGATCATGCATTACAGAATTACAAGTTGGTTTGGGTCAGTGTCCACCCTTTCCCCTTTGACTTAGAGCAGGGTTCTCTGGTGCCTTCTTTTCTATCAGGTATCCCTCCCCTTTCCTTTGCTCACACTTACAGTTCAGAGAGGTCTAGAAAAGCTACACTCTTGTGACCTAAAGTGGGTAAAATAAGCGCTTCTCACAACTTGCATCTGAGGGGAGAAAGAGTGCAAGCCTGCCTGGTCCACCAACCATAGGGAAGTGTCCAGCTTCCTCAGCTTCTGTTGGGGGAAGGTGCTCTTACGTTCTGCACTGGTGGAAGAAGTGGATGCATGATCTTCAGCATAGAAGGCCTGATAGGCTTCAGTCATTGTAGGTGTACATCTCATTTTTCACCAATTATAGAGGCTTCATCTCTTTGTTGTGTCCCCTCTTTCCACCAGGCTGCATAGATTCCAAATTGTCTGGTCCCATTTGCAATCCAAGCTCTACTTGTTGGTTGGTCTCAAGGTGTCCTTGAGCTCTCTGGGTTCACGATAGGGTTGGGATAGGAGTTCCAAAGTTTTCTCTGAAGTGGAATACCAGTGTACTTCCCTACATTAGTGTTAGCTCCATACTCATTTCATTGTTCTTCTGAAGATGAAGAGCTTTGTAGTTTGAGATAGGAGACTATAAAATTTGGAGTTCCAGAGGAGAGATCCTCACACTTGCCCAACCCTGTGATCGGAGAGGGTTCAGGAGTCTTATAGAATTCAGGCAATTGATCCTATCTACTTTGCCAGGTAGAGATTCTGTGCTGAAGAAGCTCCTGCAGCCTTGTTCTTGTGCTGTCAGTCTCACTTCACTCCTCTGTTGGAAGCGATGCTAACAGTGGGTGTTTCTAGTTCACCATCTTACCTCAACTCCCCCTCCCCCAACTGCATTTCAAATCCTGGTTCAGCAGCTTGAAAAAAATGCACTGGGAACATTTACACACTTGCCTTAAATCCTGACAGGATGGAGAAAAGGAGGAAAAATAACTGAGGCTGGACCACACCTATCAGAAAATGCTCGCTCTCTCTCTCTCTCTCTCTCTCACACACACACACACACACACACACGTACAACTTCTAGCCATTATAAACAAAGAAAGAGACTAGAATCCTGAGAAGGACTCAACACATCATTGTGGATTTGAGATGAAGCAAGCAACGTGACAAATGGAGATGAACGAGGCTCCCTGTAATTGACAGCAAGAAAATATGCAGAGGCCCTCGGCTGAATAACCACAAAGAACTAAATTTTGTCAACAACTGAATAAGATTGGAACTGGATTCTTCCCCAGGGCTTCCAAAGTAGAATCTGGTCCTGCCAACATGCAAATGGGTGCCATGTGACATAGGCTCAGAACCAGGAAGCCAGGCTGTGCCCAGACTTCCGACCCATGGAACCTGAGAAAACACATGGATGTTTAAGCGTCTAATGCTTATGATTATTTTCTTACAGCAGCAATAAAAACCTAATACTATGAACAAAGACAATTTTTAATAGATTAATGCAACTCTCAAACAGCTAATAAGACTGACCAAGACGAAAAAGAAAGATAACACAAATTGACAATAGTGAAAAATAAAAGAAGGGCTATTGCTATGAATCCTGTAAATATTAAAGACTCAATAAGGTAATTTTACAAAAACTGTTATGCCAAGATATTTAAAAACTTAGATAAAAAGGATTATATTCCTTGAAAAACACAAAACTATTATGAACTATGTATGTGTGTATACAGGCTATACCATAAAAGGTCCATATACAAAAATTATATTTCTATAAACTAGTATTAAATAGAAAATGAAATTTGCTAGATGGATATCTTTACAATAGAATTAAAAATTATAAATGGGATCTGCAGGTGGTGTGGTGGTTTAGACGCTGGATCCCCCACGGCCAACTCCTTGATTTGAGCTCCCGACCTGGTAGCTTGAAAACATGCCAGTTCCTTGAGCATGTGTGTCCAAAATTCCAGAGAAGAATGGAGGAAAAGGGATTTTGCAGTGGCGATTCCTCCTGGGGGAGGGGGAGTGATTTCTCACTTTCTCTATCTCTTTGTCTCTCTTCGAAGGCACAGATGTCTTATGGGGAAAAAATAATCTTAAAAAAAATACAATAGTAAATTTAAGAAATGAGAGGTAAATGGACTGGCAGCTGGCGTAGTGGTTAAGGGTACTGGACTCCCATACAACTGACTGCAGCTCAAGTCTCAGGCCCGGAGGCTTGGTTTCTCACTTTTCCTCTCTCTCTCTATCTCGCTCTCTGTCTCTAGTCAAATTAAAAAAAAAGATAAATAAATTAATTCTTTTAAAAAAGATATGATAGGTAAAAAAATCTCTGCTCCAAGAACTACAAAACATTACAGAGACAAATTTAAAAATATTTAAATGAATGGCGAGCTCTACCATGTTCATGGATCAGAGGAATCAATATTCTTAAGAATATTTTTCCAAATTCATCTATTGATGTAAAGCTAACAATAATCCAACAAGTTGTTGTTGGCATTTACAAGTTGACTATATGGAAGTTGGAGGACCCAAAATAGCAAGAAAAGAATTTTAACTTGAAAAATAAAGAAACTGGAGAACTTTTTTACTTGAGTTCCTTATTCACTATGAAACAGCAGTAATAAAGACAGCGTAATACAATCATAGAATAGACAAACAGACCAATGGAACAGAGAAGAGAGTTCAAAGATTGATCCACATATACCTGATATTAAGGCAGTCCAGTGAAGTAAAGGACGGTCTATTTTAGCAAATGATCATGGAAAAACTATATATCTGTACTAGGGGAAAGAAACTCCTCAATATCACACCTTTCCCCAAAATGATGTGCAAATAATGGGCAATATAAAAGCTACAGCTGCAAAACTTCCAGAGATATTAGTGTATTTTCAGAATTCTAAGGTAGGCAAAGCGTCTCAGTGGGGATAAACAATAAAAAACATATGTAATCTGAATTCATCAAATTGAAAACATTTGCTTATCAAATGACACAAGAATGAGACATAAAGCACAGAGTGAGAGAAAATATTCTCAGCATAAACGTCCAGCAAAATACTTGCATAAAGAGCACTTATAATTGAATAGTAAACAACTTAAAAATAGGTTAATAACATGAACAGATTCTCTACAAAGTAAAATGTATAAATATCCAATAAGCACATAAAAGATGCTGAGCATCTTTAATCATTAGGAAAATAGAAATTCAGTTTACAACGTTAAATACTTAATACCAATTGAATACCAAATATTGGCAAAGATGTGAAACAAGTGGAACACTAACACATTCAAGTGAGAGCGTAATATGATTCCACCAATTTGGAAAATTGAAAACTTGTTATAATGTTAAACATATAATTAACATATAAACCAACAATTTTGATCCTAAATGTTTATACCAACAGATCTGTAAAATAAAATTCATTATAGCTTTTTTTTCATCACAGCCAAAAACTGGATACAATTCAAAAATCCATCAACAGGAGAATGGATAAATAATGGCATATTTATTCAATGAGACTTTTTACAGCTATAAAAAAGAATGAACTACTGATACATGTAATAATATGCTTGAATTTCACAAAACATCAGACACAGAAAGAGTACATATTTTATGAGTCCATTATATAAAGTTCAAGAACAGGAAAAATAATTTATATCAATACAAATTGTAGCTGTGGTTGTGTATGGGAACAAAGGTTCTGACTAAAAGTTGGGAATGACCTTTCTGGAGTGATGGAAATACTCTGTATGATTTGGTTATGATAGTGGTTACATCTGTCAAAACTCATTGTATATTTGGGACCAGCAGTTAGTGTAATGGCTATGTCGCTGGACTCCCACATAGTTGACCGTGGTTCACATCCTAGACTGGGTGGCTTGAAAAACACCAGGTGTGTGTGCGTGCGTGCCCAAGATCCCAGGAGGAGAATGGAGGAGAAGGGATTGCGGTGTGGCCATCCCCCCTGTGGGGTGATTTATCGCTTTCTGTCTCTGTCTCTCTCTGTCTATCTGGTGAGCGCACATGCCCTATAGCAAAAACCTCTCAAAAAATAAAAGTTAAAACTCATTGTATATTTAAAATCTGTACATTATAGGACATTTACTTCATAAAAATATATGCTTTTTAAAAATCCAAGGTGAGGTATAGGGATGAGTTATTCAGTGAAATGTAGAAGTGAAAGACAATGTTTAAGGTCTATTTAAAAAAAAAAACCTTAGAGCTGAATCTCAAGGGAATAGTACTATACTTAATTAGTATATTAACATCTCAACTGATTCTACATATAAAATGTGTTAATATTGGGTTGTCAGAAAAGTCATGACATTTTTTTCTCTGTTTTTCTATATAAAAATTAGTCATGACTTTTTTGATAACCCAATATATTAGAATGTTCAAATTCTTGTGATTGATAGCCCATGATTTATAAATTCATATATAAATTTAAAATTTAGAGTATTTCCTCAAATTAACTTGGTAGTCTTACAGGAGCTCAGATAACAGGACCAGCTTTGCACAGTGGTTGGGTGTTGTGCATGGCAAGCCAGATCCCACATGATCAATTACAATTTGAATTCTGGTCCTCTGGGCTTGAGGAGCATGCCAGTCACATGTGTAGGTGTGCCCTAAATCTTGACAGGATGAAGAATCAGAGGAGGAATGATCATGATGTGACCAAGTCTCACTAGGGGTGCTTTCTCTCCCTGTTTCTCTCTCTGGTGAGGCATGCATCTCTGGCAATGTATTTTTTTTTTTAGAGAGAATTATTTTATTTAACTTTATTTATTTATATTTACTTATTTTAATTTGGCCAGAGAGGGACAGAGTGAAAGAGAGAGAAAGGGAGTGTGAGAAAGTAAGCCGCCAGGTCCAAGATTTGAACCACAGATGGCCACATGGAAGTCTAGTGCCCTTAACCACCACACCACCAGCCAGCCCCACTCTCTGGTATTTTAAAACAAAAGAGTTTTGTTAACAGACTAATATAATTCTTAAAACCGAAATAGCAATATTACGTTACTATTTCTTCTTTAATAAATATATTTCTGGGGTCAATAGATGGTGCAGTGGTTAAGATGCTGGACTCCCACGTAGCTGACTACAGTTTGAGTACTGGACCCAGCAGCTTGAAACACATACTGGGTACATGTGCGTGCATGCCCAGAATCCCAAGAGGAGAAGGTTTTGTGGCATGACCATCCCCACAGAGGGATGATTTTTCACTTCCTGTCTCTCTATCTCTGTCTGTCTCTCCAGCGAGTGCACACTCTGTATAGGAAAAAATCTCTCTCTCTCAAAAAAAGAAATATATTTCTAAGGCTTAAATTTACTATTTGTATTAGCATTGTGTATCTATGGACATCTGGACAAATGGTGGTGTCTTATACTGATCTATAGAATTTCATTTATGTGTTAAGATATTGTACACTTCAGCTTGCAAAAGGTTTCTCTGAGGTGTTTTACAATGCTCTGCTAATGAAGCATGGGTCATGAGAATGAGATGCACAGTATTACATATTTTAGTACAGAAGAACTGAGATTTTCTATTTCTTAAAATGGCTGGTTAGGAAAACTAAAGGGATGTATGAAATAAAACTTGCCTTTTGATCTTTAAGGTTATATCCAGGAGAAAACATTTAGGCATTGATTTCTTTAACACACATAAAAGAGTGAAAAAAATAGCTCTACTTGAAGTAGTTAATCACACAAAAACAGACTATTTCACTTTACAGGAGCCCTTCAATAACTGTGATGAATACTTCTGAGAACCATAGTAGAGCTAAAGCTGCAGACAGTACGAACCTTTATACACACACACACACACACACACACACACACACCACACACCACCATCATCGCCATTGAACCACACAGGTTTGAACTACACAAGTCCATTTATACACTGATTCCTTTTAGGTTTTTTGACATAGGGTATGTGTGCCTGACAGAGACAGATAGAGGGGAAACTGAGCAATCACCCCTCAAGGGATGGCCATGCCACTATCCCTTCTCCTCCATTCTTTTCTTGGGATTTTGGGCACACGCGCACAGGCATCCAATGTGATTTTCAAGCTGCCAGGTCTGCTGAGCACACGTGTCCTATGGCAAAAAAATCTTAAAAGAGAGAGAGGGGAACACTTATTGGTTAAAAAAAAAAAAGCATAACCATACACTGTAATAAAAGTTGTGTGAGGATCAGCAGTTAGCATAATGGCTATGTCGCTGGACTCCCACATAGTTGACCGCGGTTCGCGTCCCGGACCCGGTGGCTTAAAGCTCATGCCGGGCGCGTGTGCGTGTGTGCGTGCATGCCCAAGATCCTGAGAGGAGAATGGAGGAGAAGGGATTGCAGCGTGGCCATCCCCCTTAGGGGTGATTTCTCGCTTTCTGTCTCTCTGTCTCTCTCTGTCTGGCGAGCACACGCACCCTATAGAAAAAAAAAAAAAAAAAAAAAAACTCTCAAAAAAAAAAAAAAGTTGTGTGAATATAAGCTCCTTCTCTGTCTTAAAATATCTTACTGTACTCTTCTTGTAATGACACAACACAATGGCTGCATGATGAGAGGAGGGGACATGAATGGCAGGCAATGTGACACAGCCCTAGCCACCTCTGACCTTCTGACACTATGTTAGAAGGAGGATTGTCTATTTAAGGTGATCTAGGATCCCCGAACCATGATGAGCTATGACAATTTTCCAGACCTTGGGTAACTGAAACCTTGGAAGGCAAAAATGTGTATAAGGAAAAACTACTGCACAAGGGTTAATATTCTATGTAAAAAGCCCACGAAAAATCAAATCCTAATGATCAGAGCCAAGGCTGAATGAACTTCCACTGTGGATGGGGATGACCTGAAGCATAGGCAGTTGCCATGATTCATTGAGATCAAAACCTCTTTTTGCTCTCTTAGCCTGAAACAGTGCTGTAGAACACAACATCTCAATAAAGGGATGATGGCTGGACAAATGCATGAGAAAAAGGGGAGAGCAGCTAGGGAAGAGCGAAAGACGGGGTGTCCTGGTGGAATTCTGGGAGCCTGAGGAGGGAGACACAAGAGAGGGCAGAAAATTCTAGAAGTCCGCCAATAGCATTGATGACTAAAAGTCAAAGTGAAAGATCAAAATCCTGCCCTCAGAGGACGTCAATAGGATGTCCTTTTTTAGAGATGCCAGGCTTTGGAAATGTATTAGAGCCAGAGAATCAAATGAGCCGGCAGATCCACCTCAGAACTCAGAGTAAACAATGCTCCCGATATGCAGAATTGATATTGGGATATTGAAATGGACATAAATAATCAATTAATAAAGGGAGGAGACAAGTTGGCAGGCCTGGGTGCTAAATTAAGGATGTCTTTCACCATTATTGTTGAAGCATCACCCAGATTGACCATTTCTCTGCGAGGCTGCTACTTCAACTAGAACAGAGACGTGGGGTCAACACTGTGCCATCAATAAAAATATCATTTCCTGAAAATTCTGCCACACACCATCTCTATGGATTAAAAAACCTAAATATTTTCAAGAGAACCAGCTGCATCTGCCTCACTAACCTCCATCTCTTCATGTCACTGTTCTATTTCCTAAAAGAAAGAATTCTTCAGTAGTGAATTATCAAAGAACTCAGAAGGTTTTATAGTATTTCATGATTTTTCTCCACAAGAATATAAAAATAGCGTGGTAGAGTGTAAAAAATTTGTATGTTTTCAATCCACAGAATTAAATAAATCTAACCTCCTTCTCCATGTATTTATGACTTTAATATCACGTCAAACAAGAGGAAAAACAGGGAAAGCACTGTGACTGGTAAATAGCAGTGTTCAAAAAGGAGCCTTTTGGGGGCCAGCAGGTGGCATGGTGATTAAAGTGCTGGACTCTCACATATTAAGACACTGGTTTGAGTACCAGACCTGGTCGATTGAAAATCACTCTAGGCATATATACATGAGTGCCCAAAATACCAAGAGGAGAGTGGAAGAGAAGGATTGTGGTGTGGCTATACCTCCAACAGAGTGATTTCTTTTTTTTTTTTTTTTTTCTTTTTTTGGAGCGGCTTTTGCTATAGAGCACATGCACTTGCCAGAGAGACAGAGAGAGACAGAAGGTGAAAAATCACCCGCCAGGGGGGATGGTCACACCGCAATCCCTTCTCCTCCATTCTCCTCTTGGGATCTTGGGCACGCACGCACACACGTCCAATGTGAGTTTAAGCCACTGGGTCCAGGATTTGAACTGCGGTCGACTACATGGGAGTCCAGTGACATAGCCATTATGCAACTGCTGGTCCCCGACACAGTGATTTCTCACTTTGCCTCTTTGTCTCTCTCTCTCTGGCAAGTACATGTGTCATATATATATATGTATATATATATTTAAAAAACCTTAGAAAAGGGGAACCTTTCCTCAGAGACTTACAGGGGACCTGTGTCACCAGCACTAACACATTCATTCAGAAACCATGATGATGTACTCTTCACATTTCTTCTCAAGTCTGTTCCATATATAATGAAATTCATTCTTATCACATGCAATCTCATGGTGGAAAAATTTGGGAGTAGCTGATTAAAAAATTATTTTTGCCAGAATCTTCCAGTGATAAGCCAGAAAGACTCAAAAATTCATATCTGGGCAAATTTTAGTTTGGATATTTGCAGTCTGTCAAAGTTAATGGTTTTATCCTTTGTCCACTAGGCTCACTTTCTTTTTCAAGTCATGAGGATATTAATTTTGTTTTGTCAAAGTGTAAGCAAATTGAGAGCAGTCCCTCAAAAGTGGTAACTACTCAGCAGAGATGTTGGCTTTGCTTCCTTTTGAGCAAATGACTTTGATATGCTAAGTCTTGTTTTTCACATCTGAAAAGCAGTACCATTGGAATCAAATGGCATTTCTCTAGGTAGGTTCTGTGGATGCTTGCTAATCCTGGTGTAGAAAACCATAGGCGTAATTTTTTTAAAAGATGTTGCCATTTGTAAGACCTGTATTACAGAGGACTAAAGGTAGTGTTTTTTAACCAAAAATTGGAGACTCTACACTTCAGTTCCTTAACCTATAGGAATCAGGATTTCTTGAATATGTGAATACAATCTCTAACCTCTGCCTGAGAGTTAGTAGGAGGAGAGGACTCAACTCTCAGCAGCAGAGGTGAATGTGGACTTATGATTACACAAGTCAGCAAGCTGCAGAAGCTCTTCAGAAACAGTTCTGCCAATGCACATGTGAAAGAGGTCACACTGTTTGTACAGTATTGATCGGTAAGATGTACTGATCAGTAAAGGGGACATGGTGTCCTCTAGGGGATAACAGCCTCTTGGTTAGTTGAGTTTTTAGAGTTTTGAATATGTGACAGGAAGTTCTGTTGAATTTGGAAAGCACCTCTCTCTTTAGTGACTCTTTAAGTATAGAAGGTCCCAGGTCTGCTAAAACAATGCTTCCTAGTCCTTGGAGCTTCTCAGCATACATCAGTACATTGAGGGTTCTCTGTAAACTGTGTTTAATCACAGGTTTCCCAAACATGTATGACCATGCAACCTATAACATGTATTTCCATGCCAAGGGAATAATCTCCTTAAAAGAATCTTTGAGTAAAACAATTGCCAATGGTTTCCAAATCTTACACATATTCTGATCGGAGACTAAACCCAAATAGACTTTTCTTTGTAATCTTCCAAACTAGTCCAAAAACATCTGAGCAATATTTGAATGGTTCCTTATCGTTTTGTATTATTCTCTCAAACATGTTGCATTTGGTCATCACAACTCCATGAAATAGGTGATATTTTATAACTGAGTTTTTGCCTTGCCATCAGAAAACCACAACATTCCAAAGGCCTTTGTAAATAATTTCAATGGAAAATGGTTTGACATCAGAACAAAAGTCATAACTGCAAGATCTTCTCTGGCCAGCACTATCCCTACCCTTGTCTGTCCCCATTATTTGAAAGCTGCCACCCCAAACTCCTCATGCTTCCCACATAGACTTTGAGCAATGACTACCCTTTTGCTCTGAATGACTCCTGTTTTTCTCATTCCTTCCAGATTTTAGAGAAGCACCATATTATGGAAAGGACACTGGTTAGAATTAGACTCCAATCCTGGCTGGCTCTGCCAGTCATCAATTTACAAGTCTATACAAGCTACTCTGTTTGTAATTCGATTTGTTCTTCTTACAAAATGTGAATAATGACCTCTACTCTTCCAGGGATAGTAGTGCCTTGATAAAGACACTCTCAATAGAAATGATTCCATCTACCCACCCCTACATTTTTTTACACTTTATCAGAAGAGCAAACAACCAAAAACGAAGATGTACTAGATAGCTAATCAGTGTTACAAAATGGTTGTCTTGGGGGAACAGTCATCAATAGCCTAAGAAGAAGAGCAATCACATGCAGCCATTAACTCAGTCCTTCACTCCAGGGCACAAAATAAAAATATGTTCCCAGGCCTGCCAGGGTATTTATGTCTAGTGGAGTAGAGGGTTTTAGAATGGATTCCCATTTTTCAGGCAGAAAAGCCTTAGGACCGTGCATGGAAGGAGTTGCTATGTGAACAAAGGACAGACCAAAAATTCACAGCACTTCTTCAGTGAAGCCCAGTAGTACTGCACTTTGGTATTTTCAAAAATAAAGGATATTGTTGGGTAAAATCTTTTTACAAGCAAAATGATAAATAGTGATTGAATGTTTAAAAAATAATTGGAATAAAAATAATAGTAATCTGGAAAAAAAATGAAAAGCTATTGGATGAGGATGATGATTTTAATGCCTTTGTATTGACTGATAGGAATGGTATTGCTTCTGGAAAAAGAAATGCAATACATTGTAAAGTTATATATGATTCAATGTAATATTAACAAGATTATGATAATAAAAAAATAAAAAATAAAGGATATCAATGCATTCATTCATTGATTCATTTATAAAATATTTACTGTCTTGTCAGGAATCAGGAGACTAAAGAAAACAGTGGTTTATTCGTCTTCATCCCTCACTTACAGCCATTTGAAAAGCATGCCTCCCTGTGTTCCAGGAAGACAGTGCAGCATCCAGCACTGAAGTGGAAGCAGTTCGTGGGGACCCCTTCCTACCAGCTAAGTCAGAGAGTTAATCACTCTCCTCTAAAGAGGAGCTTATTAATCCAATGGATTTTTAGAGAATGAGTCTGAGGTGCTTAATTTTCTCATGAGGAATTCCAGAAAGTAAAACTGATCTACTGTGCACTATTCAGCAATGGATGGCAACATTTTAAAAATCGTTTTGGTTCTATGCTTTGCTTACGTTTAAAAAAATAATAAATACACCAAGAATATTATGGGGCATGGCACTATATATTCGATGCCAAAGAAGCAGAATTATCTGTTTTATCTACTTCAGACTTATTTGTCAACCAAGGCAATTTCTGAAGGAAAAGATTCCTGGTTCTTTTTTGTTTTGAAGTTGCATAGAAATAACCTTCTCAAACATTATGGGTGGCTTAGTGTGTAGGCAGTGCAGCCATCAGTGTTTTAGTTAATGCATGGTTTATTTTGCAGAGACTTTTGAACATTTAAAAGGAAATAAATAGTGATTGAATGTTTAAAAAATAATTGGAATAAAAATAATAGTAATCTGGAAAAAAAATGAAAAGCTATTGGATGAGGATGATGATTTTAATGCCTTTGTATTGACTGATAGGAATGGTATTGCTTCTGGAAAAAGAAATGCAATACATTGTAAAGTTATATATGATTCAATGTAATATTAACAAGATTATGATAATAAAAAAATAAAAAATAAAGGATATCAATGCATTCATTCATTGATTCATTTATAAAATATTTACTGTCTTGTCAGGAATCAGGAGACTAAAGAAAACAGTGGTTTATTCGTCTTCATCCCTCACTTACAGCCATTTGAAAAGCATGCCTCCCTGTGTTCCAGGAAGACAGTGCAGCATCCAGCACTGAAGTGGAAGCAGTTCGTGGGGACCCCTTCCTACCAGCTAAGTCAGAGAGTTAATCACTCTCCTCTAAAGAGGAGCTTATTAATCCAATGGATTTTTAGAGAATGAGTCTGAGGTGCTTAATTTTCTCATGAGGAATTCCAGAAAGTAAAACTGATCTACTGTGCACTATTCAGCAATGGATGGCAACATTTTAAAAATCGTTTTGGTTCTATGCTTTGCTTACGTTTAAAAAAATAATAAATACACCAAGAATATTATGGGGCATGGCACTATATATTCGATGCCAAAGAAGCAGAATTATCTGTTTTATCTACTTCAGACTTATTTGTCAACCAAGGCAATTTCTGAAGGAAAAGATTCCTGGTTCTTTTTTGTTTTGAAGTTGCATAGAAATAACCTTCTCAAACATTATGGGTGGCTTAGTGTGTAGGCAGTGCAGCCATCAGTGTTTTAGTTAATGCATGGTTTATTTTGCAGAGACTTTTGAACATTTAAAAGGAATGTTCATGAATTTCCAAATGCTATGTTTGCAGTAGCAAGAAACTCAGAGTAATCATTACCTCCAGCTGTGATTTCCATCTTCCCCACACCTCGCCCCCTCTGGATTTCTTTTAAAGTTGACAGACATTCTGCATTTTTAGACTTTCTGACAATAATTATGTAGTTGAGTGAGCAGCAACCATTCAGCTTAGGTGCATTTAGCTCCTCCTTAGTACCAATTATATGATCATGAAGCATTTTAAGAGGCAACACAAAGTTAAGTGAGATGACAATACAAAACCGAGAACTTAAATCAAAAAGGGAAAAATTATTTTGAGTGAAGTAGAAGATGAAGCACATCTTTGAATGAAGGTTGTTTGTTAATCATATACATTTCCTTGAAACAAATTAATCAAAAATAATTTATGAAGTTGCTACTAGAAAGTATATATACGCTATAGCAAAACCTTTATGAGACTTTAAAATATTCTCAATCTTTTTCTTTCTTAAATATTAAAACATTTAAAAGTATGACCCCAAAATAGAGTTAGTTATTATCTACTAACTTCATGGAAGTCTTCCCTGCCCCACACTTTGGACTTCAGAGTGCAAATTATCTCATTGTAAGACTTCATCTAATATGTCCTTTATAATAGGTTTATTAGGAATAAAATTCGATTATGTAAAATTGAAACTAAGTTATATTCTACTTGAAATGCACGAATAAAGCCAGAAGTTTAACTTATTAAAACTGTACAGAAATGTTTCCAGTATGTATATTTTATATAATGTACACACACACACACACACACACACACACACACACACGTGTGTGTATATATGTATACAATGTATAATATATACTGATATGAGTTATGATGTACATTCATTTTTCTTCTAAATGTTTTAGACCTACTACTCAAGAGTCAAGTGAGATGACAGACTGAACTTATTTTTCACATCTCCCTAAATTAACAACTTGTAATTTGGTGATTTAAAAATGCTGCTGATTACTTTTCTTATTACATATGTTTGTAAAAACTTTTCCATCAAAAAAGCAGTGATGAGTAAGGAAATGATCCTTAATAGAATCACCTATGTCTAGCATATAGACATGCAAGTTCAAAAGAAGTTTGAGTTCCTAACATAGGCTATGGTTCTTTTAAATCAGAGGTCAATCAGGTAAAGACATACACGTGTATATTTTTTAGACACTAGAATCACAAAAGTACAGCTTTAGAAATATGAGGATGGAAATGGACAAAAATAATCTTGACTTCTTGACATTTAAAATTGTGGAGAAATTTCATAAGAACAGTGTGATTTTGAATTGTGTATTTCTATTAATAGTAGAATATATACATTTTTTAAAGTCTGGGGTTAGGAACCAGGTCAGAACATCAAATAGAAAGAAGCTGCTTCCTTTGCCATGTTAATATTGTATAGAAAGGACCTGAATTTGGGAATGACTGTGTTTGCAATTAAATGAAATATATTACATGCTCAGGATATTGCAACATATATGAGAAATTTAGAGGCTTCTGTGTCAAAAATCTCATTTATTAGACACCTTTGAAACATAAACAGTCAAATTTTCCTCTCCAGCACCACTACTCAAGTGACTACTGGAACTGGCCAAATAGAAAAACAATGGGAGAAACTAAAACAAGATCAGATCTAAACAAACCATCACTGAACCATTTTCTAATAAGGGTCAAAAGGTTATCCTTGATAGCGTCATCCTTGATTCACATTGATGATCTGCTTCTATCAACAGTCTCTGTCCCAGCCTATGGCATAGTCAGGAACAAACCACACTGTAGTGCTGGCAGTCCCATGGCCTACAGTGAATTCAGATCCCAAGTTAGGCGTGAAAACACTCTGGATACATACACGCATGGCCAAGACCCAGAGTTGCTGAAGGCCAGGGAAAGGAGATAGTGGAATGATGAGATCCTGTTGAGGATGCCTCTCTATCTCCCTGTCTCTCTCTCTCTCTTGTACACATGTACTTTCTATCATGAATAAAAATAAATAAGAGAAAAATCCAGTCTCTACCATCTTTTTTGATTTATTTTTCTGGGATCTATTTATGGTTGACCTGTGATCTCTTTCAGGTATGATGAATTCTATTTTATTTGTTCTACTATCTTTCTATTTATTTTATTAGTCCTACTGTCTCATATTTTTTAATAATTCCATCATACATAAGAGTCGCAGCTCACAGAACTATAAGTAAAACTCTTATCTTTTATTGTCGTTAAGCTGTGAGTTGAAGGATTCACTCTTGAAACCTACTTTATACACATACAAACAAAAATAATTATCAAGATGACTACAGAGAAAATAGACTGGAACTGTGTTTATAAACCTTTTTCACAAATATATAAAATCAACCACAATACAATGAAATCTGGATTTGAATGCTTTCTCTTTTTGTCCTTGTAAATATCACTTTGTTTTCTCTTGTTCTTGCTTTCAAATTTAGGGCTATTCATCTGAAAATTTATGTTGTTGATTTTATGCACACGAAAACCTGAGAACAATCTCCAAATACAATATTGTAGAGTATGGTTTCTTTAACGTCTTTTGTGTTGGTAAGAGCGAGTGTCTCAGGGACTAGCAAAAGGCATAATGGTTACATTGCTAAACTCCCATATGGTTGACTGTGGTTTGAGGCCCAGACCTGGCGGCATGATACTCAAGCAAAGCACTTGTGCCTGCATGCCCAAAATTCTGAGAAGAGACTGGAGGAGAAAGGATTGTGGTGTGGCCATCTCCCCTGGAGAATCGGGGGTGATGTCTCACTTTCTGTCTCTCTGTCTCTTCAGCTCGTGCACGTACTCTACAGCAAAAATCTCTTAAAAAAAAAAAAAAAAAGAGGGAATTTCTCTGAAGCCAGTGAGGGTTGGTTGCCAACTTCTGCACACTATGAAGGAAAGGGAGACAACTGCAGTAGGACCCCAGCTTGGAGAACCACAAGTCGCACTGACGCAAGTCTTTAGATATGGTATTAAAATATTCTTTGTGGCTCACTGGGCTCTATTTCAGAACTTGTCAGATGATACTTATGACCAGGTCTTTAAAACCAATTAAAATATCAGTTTTCTTCCAAAGGCATGGGGTCCAAAAAGAGCTGTAGGAGTCAACAGCATGAGTTAGAAGTCTCCCCACTTTGCACTCTGGTTCTCCAGGACTGTCTCACCCAGCTAGTCCGAGAGCACGCCCAGGAAGAGAAACTATCCTCAGCTGTGTTTAAGGATAAACCGGTCTCCTCAGGAGCATGAGCAGATGAGAAAAGGAAGCAGGGGGCAAGATGAGGGCTGTGTAGCCCTCTCGGGCCTGCTGGCATTGCCCTCGGGTTCTCATGGGCACAGGTAGGACTGCTGGAATCCAGCTGTTCCTTTTATCTCTCAGACAGGCACAGTCAGATTCACTATGGAAAAGGACCTTCCATTTGAAACCAAGCATTTCATTCTAGTCCAGAGCAAAAACATAGCCAACCTTTCTTGGTAAATGCGTGTTAGAGTCAGGGAGAGACAAGTTCTTTTCTTTCTTTTTTAATGAGATTTTTGCTATAGGGCACAGCCACTTACCAGAGAGCCAGAAAGCGAGAAATCACTAATCCCCTCTCCTCCAGTCTCCACTTGGGATTTTGGACATGCACACACACGTGCCCAGCATGAGTTTTAAGCCAGCCATCTGGGATTCGAACCACAGTCAAATACATTGGAGTCCAGCAACATAACCATTACTCCATTGCTGGTTCCATGACATGTTCTCAGTAACTCTCCATTTAACTCAAATTTCCTCCTGTCTAGCAGAAAAAAGTATCACTTTTGGGGGGAGAGGTTAATGACTTTGTCATGCACTTTAGTTTTTCCATTATATTTTGTTAGAGAAATTTTAAATTTATCTGTTGATTCTATAGAAAATAGGCAGCTATGCCATTTAAATGAGAATTTATATAAGATATCTTTATTTATAGTGGAGTATTTAATAACCCAAGTAAGAGGTAGGGACACTAAAAGCATAGATCTGTGGGACATCAGTTTAGTTTCCTTCAATTCACAATGGAAACTCTGACTTTACTGAAGTGCCGTAATACCATGTAGCAGTGCCTCATATTTTAACTCTCTTAACCCGGCTTTTAGAGAAATAATGAATCAGAATGTTGGCTCTTATCAGTAAAACACATTTCATGGTAAATTCTGAAAGAAAGCATTGAGTGGAACAGATGTATGCTCTTTAAGGACCATTTATTGCACCAATCCTATTAAAAATAATAATGTAACTTCTCTCTTTATAATATTTTGATCCTTCCTTTTGCTATACATAATATCATAAGTAAATACTTTTACATGAAAATCCATTTCCAGGAAAATCCTATTGGACTGCTATACTACAGTAAACTCTAATCTCTAGAAGAGCAGGAAATAGCCATAAGGGATAATATTTTCTACACTTAAATAGGGGTTGCTGTGTTCTTCTGCATTTAATACAGAAAAGGAATAAAATAAAATAGAATATAAAATAAAATAAAATAAAATAAAGTAGGGGTACTAGCAGATAGCGTAATGGCTATGTCACTGGACTCCCATGTACTCAACCGTGGTTCCAGTCTTAAACTCACACTCGGTGCGTGTGCGTGCGTGCCCAAGTCCTAAGAGGACAATGGAGGAGAAAGGATTGCGGTGTGGCCATCCCCCCAGGAGATGATTTTTCACTTTCTATTCTCTGTCTCTGTCTTTCTGGTGAGCACATGCACCCTACAGCAAAAACCTCTCCTAAAATAATAAATAAAATAAAAATAAAAACAAAATAAAATAAAGGGGGTACTTTTAAAGACTTGTTGGGATACTAAGGAGAAGACTGAAAATCAGGATAATCCTCCCAAAGATAAAAACAAACCACTGAAGCCTAGGTGGTAAAAGTAGATGTCATTTCAGTCAACAGAATAAATGAGTTCCAAACATAAATATGACACAGAATGAAAGATGATATTATAGGCTTGAGAAAGCCTTCCAACCTAAGAAAGACTATTTATAAAAGTATATGCATTCATGCAATGCAATTATTTGTCAATCTTTTTACAAATAATTTTATAGTTCCCTCCCACACACATTCACAGGGCACAGAGGAATGAGGACTCACATTCATAGAAGAAAGGCAGCTACGAACCATGCTAAATGTGGATAACGTTCCCAGTATCTTCCCTGGCCCAATTCTTCTGAAAAGGAGAAACAGGGAGACAGACACTTTCTAGTAAACAGGGGCTCGAGGGAAGATGACATGCGGTATGCCTCCCTTTGTCTCAATCGTTCATTCGGCAGATACTAAGTGATTACATACGATGCGTCAGGCAAGCTGCTAGGAGCTGGGAAACAATAATGAGCATTATCAGTCCAGCCCTTCAGGAAAATTATCATCAGGGAAAAGAGAAATCTACAGGCTGTTATAACGTAGCACAGTAAATTCTCCCCTCTGAATACTGTATTCTGTAAAACCAAGACAAAACACTGAGAAAGCCTGAGTTAGAAAAGACACACAGGTCGGTGGTCAGAAAGGGCACGGGGCTGGCATACATGTTAATTTCGTATGTCTTTTTAGATCAGGAAATGGAGAAAGACATTCTGTAACTACCTGCCTCCCAAGGCCTTCTCCCCATTCCTGCACTCTTCCCATCCATCCCCCATTTTCCTCCATACCCAGGGTCCAAGACAGTCACCATCATGTTTTTTGTCTTACAGATAGTTCTCTAGAAAGAAGAAGGTAAAACAATTCTTGAAAAAAATGGACTTCAGCACATCTGCAAGGTAGTATTTTCCAGTGACTCTTCATTGCCTAAAACCAGTATCACAGGCTATTAAAGTGGAAATTTCATCCAAGATAATAGGACAAATTCATATCCAACCAATAGAAGATGTAGCATCAACAAATTTTCAAAGGAATTTGCCTAGTAAAAGATAAGTTTATAAGTTTGTAGTAGTATATCTACATTGAGAATGTAAAAGAAGATGTGTAAGAATGCTCTGTGGGGGAAAGGAATGTTATAGACGCTATCTACTCCTAAATGGAGTGATAACAGATATTCTCTCTACAATTCAAATTGAAAGGGAGGAGACTCAAAGGACCGCACCCTACAGTAAAGGGACTCAAGGACTAGTATCTGCCTTGCATCCAGGAGCCATAGTGAGCAGGAGAGATGGACTGGGCGATGCTTTGGTGGTGGGAAGAATGAGTTGCTTTTTTATTGGAACCGGGCTGTCTTCTTAGAGTTTGGGTAGGTAATGAGTACACAGGGTTTCCTGTTGACCAGATACGGGTCCTACGAAATAGAGATGGAAGGACCAGCAGATAGCACAAAGTTCTGTTGCTGGACTTTCGTGTAGTCGACTGCAGTTCAACTTCTGGACTCGGCAGCTTAAAACTCATGCTGGGCATGTATGTATAGGCGCCCAAGATGCTGAGAGGAGAACTGAAGAGAAGGGACTGCAGTGTGGTCATCCCCACGGGCGTGATTTCTTGTTTTCTCTCTCTTTGTCTCTCTGGTAAGCACATGTGCCCTACAACAAATATTTCTAAGGGTCAGCAGGTGGCATGGTGGTTAGGGTGCTGAAATTTCCACACGGCCAACCACCATTTGAGTCCCAGACCCGGGGGCTTGTTTTCTCACTTTCCCCCTCTCTCTCTTTCTCTGGCAAAAGTCATGTGAAAAAATAATAATAAACAAATAAAATAATTCTTTTTTTTTTTTTTTGGAGAGGTTTTTGCTATAGGGCGCGTGCGCTCGCCAGACAGACAGAGAGAGACAGAGAGATAGAAAGCAGGAAATCACCCCCCAGGGGGGATGGCCATGCCGCAATCCCTTCTCCTCCATTCTCCTCTCAGGATCTTGGGCACGCACGCACACGCGCCCGGCGTGAGTTTAAGCCACCGGGTCCGGGACTCGAACCACAGTCGACTACGTGGGAGTCCAGCGACATAGCCATTACGCTAACTGCTGGTCCCAACAAATAAAATAATTCTTAAAACAATCACTGGAATTTAAAATATATATATATTTCTCTAAAAAAATAGAGATGTGTACCCTACAAAAGAACCAACCTGGAGCCATTTAAAACTGCAGAAGAGGAGTGCTCGAAGAGACAACCATCTGAGAAAGCGCTGGGGCTACAGCAGTGACAATCCAAGCAGAAGTGATCTCCGAAGCACTAGGACCTTGGGGGCCAGCAGGAAACATGAGGAAAAAGCAGCACTCGCCTTAGAGGAAATCCAACCATATCCATATATGTATAGGTGTATGGGGTGGGGCGACTGGAGTGGGGCTCAGTAAGACCCACAACAGAATCTTTTAAAACAAGTCAACCCTGGGGACCAGCTGTTAGCATAATGACGATGTCGCTGGACTCCCATGTAGTCGACTGCGGTGGTTTGCATCCCGGACCCGGTGGCTTAAACTCACACCAGGCACGTGTGCGTGCATGCCCAAGATCCCAAGAGGAGAATGGAGGAGAAGGGATTGCGGTGTGGCCATCCCCCTTGGGGGTGATTTCTCACTTTCTATCTCTCTGTCTCTGTCTTTTTGGCGAATGCATGTGCCCTATAGCAAAAACCTCTCAAAAAAAAAAAGAAAAAAACCAAGTCAACTCTGTGCAGCTGCCAATCTGGAAGCAACACCAGCTTCCAGTACTCAGCAAGAAAAGCCTTCCCTATCGCTCTCCTCTCTCCTCAGCCTTCAGCATCAGAAACTGAAAAGAGCAACATTTAGAAAACGGGGAAACATGGCTGCCTGTCCTTCCTGTGTCACACTGAACACTAATCATTTTACCATGGGGGGATGAGTCATTATTGTGCTTTCTATCGGTACTGAGGAGGGCTCTCCCCCTGGAATTTAAAATTAACTTCGAGAGTTCTGTGTAGGAGACAACATACCCTAAAAGGGGATGCTAGGACAGCCCTTACTTAGAAACGCAGGAAACCGCAATGCTGCTTTCTTTCCCTGGGCAGCCACATCTATATTCCTCACGTGTTCTTAAACCAGCTGTATCACCCTTCTTAGTTCCTCACTAACAACAGACCTAACTTTTTAACATGTGCCTACCTTATAACTGCATGTGAGGTCATGTTTTAATCTTTTGAAAAAACAAATAGCTTGATAGAGAAACATGTGTTGTCTTTCATTGGCAGCCACCAGTCTGTAACAGGACCCCAGCTAAGGAAGGAGAGAAGATTTGATAGTAATTCAGCTCCAAAATGTTAATCACTACATGGGACTGTCTTTCTCATTTCTTAATTGAGGTCATATTAGCAATATAAAATGACTTTAAAATTTCAGTTACCCCAGAGTCATCAGAAATATCATGCATCTGTCAAAAAGTACTTTTCTAGGGATAGACAAATAATTTCTTCAAAATCTATTATTAAAAAAAAAAAAAAGGAAAGGGACAAAAAGGAGTTAAAAACAATGTTGCTTTTAATAAGAAGTTCTGTTTGTCCTGCCTATATTTAACTCTGTCTCTTAAAACACAGGCATGATAGAGAAGTTCACGTGCTCCTCTAGGAAGAAACTGGACCGTGCCTTTCTTTTCGTTCCTCTGCCAGCCAATGATAAGTCCCATCTTCAGTGAAAACAATGTCTTTATATCATTGATAGCAGTATCTGTTAAAGATGGCATATTTATACTCACAAAGGGTGCATATGCTAGAAAATATATCAAATTAGGTATTCATACGATATTTTTAAAGCTCTAAAAGTAATAGTTTTCTGGCCAGCCAGTGGTGTGGTGTTTAAAGCAGCTGAATCCCACAGTTTGAATCCTGGACCTGGCGGCCTGAGAACCCTATCGAGTGTATTGTGTGGGCCTGCTCAAAATCCTAACAGGAGGGAGAAAAAGAGGAGAAGGGATTGTCGAATGTCCCCCTCCACGGTGATTCCCCCCACCCCATCTCTCTCCAGTGAGTGCACACAACCTGTGGCAATTAAAAAAAAAAAAAGAAAGAAAGAAAAAGAAAAACAAGAGTAATTGTTTTTATCAGGATATTTCATTTGAATTCTACTTTGACAAAATGATACCAATAATGTATTTTTCTTGAGCAAATATAAAAGCAGATGGGATCTTATTATAGACTTTTGCATAGCAACAGTAAGATTAACTATAACCAAAGTTGAAATGACCTATAAAACCTGGCACAGTTCATGCGGTACAAGATGTTAACATTTTAACATCCCAAACACAGAAATTCAAAAGAAATAAAATGCAGAACTACAAAGAAATAAATGAAGCTTATTGAAATACCCATCCTTGAAATACAACCTTTGTGTAGCATACAAAAACTAAGACCCTTAATTCAATAAAAGTAGCAATGCCTAAGAACTTCATGACACACATGACTTCCAGTTCACAAAGGAAAGAATGTAATGTCTGAAACAGGGTCAGAAATTTGGGTCAGAAGATCTACGTGGATTCAAAGTCTAAATCTACTGTCAAATGCTTTGGAATTTGGGGGTTAAATCACTTAGGTTAGCCTTTATTTTATCATAATGCCTACAGCAAGGAGTGTTAGTATGCGAAGTACTCTATATCCTTTTAAATCCTGTGCTCATGTTTATGACTATTAAAGTTTCTCTTTTTCCCTTGGGAGAGGAGTATCAGATAATATGTAGCATTTTGCTCCAGACTGTAACCAGTTATAGGGAAAGCTCCAATCTGATTGAGGCCTTGAACTTGAGTGATGGAGAGCTTGGAGAAGCAGAAATGTACACTCTCTGAGGATGCCTCTCCTGTGTTTACACAGCATGTGCTCATCACTGGCCAGTGGGGTGAGAAGACAAGAACAAACATGATAGGGACCAGCAGTTAACATAATGGCTATGTCGCTGGACTCCTATGTAGTCACCTGCAGTTCGTGTCCTGGACCCGACGGCTTAAAACTCATGCAGGGTGTGTTTGCGTGCGTGCCCAAGATACCGGGAGAATGGAGGAGAAGGGATTGCGACATGGCCATCCCCCGTAGGGGGTGATTTCTCGCTTTCTGTCTCTGTCTCTCTGTCTTTCTAGCGAGCGCACACGCCCTGTAGCAAAAACCTCTCAAAAAAAAAAATGATAAAGAGCCAAATGCAGCAGTTTTAACCAACCACAGGTGCTGCTTCCCAGATAGCAGAGCTCTCAGCAAGACTCCTTCTGAGCCCAAAGCCAGCAAGTGCTCTGAGTTCTAGACTTCCAAAAAAGCCCTTCTCCCCATCTTTTTGGCTTCTCTGAACCTACTCAAGGTCAAAACCAGAAGAAGCCAAAACTAAGGGATTGAAAAACCCAACATTTCAGGATATTGCAGAGGGGACAGAGCAGCCTTTGCTGATATTTAGTATTAGATGTTTGATGGGGAGCAACTATTATAGATCTAACAGCCTACTGTTTCAAACTTCAGTGTCTCTGCATTAAGTATAGCATAGACAATAAACAGAGAAAGAAGTTAAACAATAGAAAGGGACAAAGGATTAAACACAAGGTCTTTCATATTTTAAATGTATCTTGTAATTTAGAGGCACATTGTAGTAAAAAATAAAAAATGTGACTTTAATTCAAAGTATTTCATTGGAAAATAAAGTATTCTAGGGACCAGCAGATAGCATAATGGTTACATCACTGGACTCTCACATAGTCAAATGCAGTTTGAGTTCTGGACCCGGAGACTTAAAACTCTCACCAGAGATATGTGTGTGCATATGCCCAAAATCCCGAGAGGAGAATAGAGAAGGGATTATAGTGTGGCCATCCCCCTGCAGGGTGATTTCTCACTTTCTGTCTCTCTGTCTCTCTGGTGAATGCACACATCCTATAGCAAAAATTTCTCTTAAACAATTAAAAAAAAAAAGAAAAAGAAGGTATTCTGTAGCTTTTGCAGTTAACAAAAAGAGCAATAAAAAAAGCAAATAGACATGAGATTATTTATAAGCAACAAACAAAAATTTTGGATCATTAAGTAATTTACTGTGTTAAACTAGTTTCTCTTGCACTTTCTTGTACATTCCTGAGAAATATAATATCCTGAATGGTAAACACAAAATAATACATCAGATGATAAGCACATGGCCGATTTATAACCGCCACTTGTAATTCTGCAAAGCAGTGGATGTTTCTACTTACTCAAATGTGTATCGTGGCTCAGAGAACCTGCTCTGTGCTATGCAACTAGCTTCACAGCTTTGAAGAACAACCACGCAAATCATTGAAAGAGCAGCTAATCAACAATTTAGGGAAAAATAAATGCTCGCATACTATCTAGCCATTTCTGTGTTTTGGGTATCAAGCAAGGTCATATGAAAGTGATAAATTCCAGCCTGCAGCTGCTGTATTAAGAAGTTACCAGTGAATCAGGTTCTACCTAAACATAAGCACATGCATTTCTGGTACAGTTACACTTACCCAGATGACATCAATTATTTTAAGAGTTAAAGGGCATTTCTTCACACTCCTACAAAAAAAATTACCCACAGTAAATTATGTTTTCAACAAATCCCCAAATGTATTCAAGATGCCCCAGGATAGCATTCAGATTTCAGTAATTTAAAAGAATAGCTTCTGGATTCTGACTTGACTGTGCCCTACGATCGCAACTGCAAAAAGAAGGGATTTTTACTGTGCAATAGGAAATATTAATGTGGGGTTTCATCTCTGGCAGTCTTGGTGCTCAATATTAAAAGAAAAATATATGCTTCAGCCAACATTTATCCATATTTGCATCCACAGACCTAAGGCAAAGACAATTAACTTTTTTTTTAGATGATACTTTATAGTAGTAATGATACCTTCTTTTTGCTTTTTTGTGTGGAGACTGCAATTCAGGATAAAAAATACAGAACCTAGGAAATTCTTGATTATTTTAGCTTAATTTGAGCAACCACCTTTAAGACAACCATGAGAAAAATAGCCACAAATATTGGAATTTAGATTCAGATTTGCATGTGGTTAAAGCATGTAGAAAATACAAGGTAGCCAAAGCAGAGTTGGGTCAGAGTGTCAGTCCTGCCAATGAACAGTGGTTTAACCCACTACATGTCGCTTGGTGCTAGGGGCCTCTGCTAACTTACCTGCTTTCTGAGGCAGTTAGAGTAAGTCATTTCAAAAATCTTCTTAGTTTTAAAGTCCTACCTTTGGCTTAAGTTAACCTGAAAACTATCAACAACCTCCCATTCCCAAACATCACAATCTTTACAACTGATTATTTGTCTCTCAGTAATTCTCCTTCAAAAATTCTCCTTCCAAGGCCACCCAGTGGCATGATAGGTAAGCTGCTGGATCCCACATAAATGACTGCACTGTTTAAGTCCTGGACCCAGGAGTTTGAAAAACACGCCAGGAATGTGTGCATGGGTGCCCAAAGACCTGAGAGGAGCCTGAAGAAGAAAGGATTGTGGTATGGCCATCCCATCTGTGCAGTGCTTTTTACTCTCTCTCTCCTCGGCTTTGTCCAAAAAGCACACATACGCCATAGCAAAATTTAAAAAAAAAAAAAATAGGAAAGCTATACATCTGAAAAAGACAAAATTTTTCTTCATGTTTAAACATACATACATAAGGATCATTTTAAAACCACATTTAACTTGAATGGTGATTTTCTATATATGCATATGTAGTTTATTATCTACATGTATATGCATACACAGAGCCATCCCATCCTGTGGGCATATGTGTTAATTTCTTCTCAATATGAACCCACAGTCAAGATGTTGAAATCGAATGCAAGTTCATCTAATGAATAATAGATGCCTGCCTGACATGCATTCCATGTTACAAAATATAGCATCCAACATAGTAATCCACAACTATTTCAAAATCATTTTCTATCAGACACAATACAGATACCACCTTCTTGTCCACAGGACCTACCATCTGATTATGAGTTATAAACTTTCAATATTTAATGTCTAAGCTGCCTGCATTTAAATGTACAGCACAATCAGAATAACTAAGTGCATCAACCATATTAATTTGCAGTGCGGGTAGGAACCATAAATTCAGAGGAAAGTAATCAATTCACCAAGGAAATAATGTTGATCTCTTAGCCTTATATCATATTCACCCTGGAATTATTCCACTGCCATCAATCAGAAAGAGAAATATAGCATATGAAGCAGCAGAAAACACCAACCATGCTTAAATAGAAGCAATCGTTGCATATGGTTTTCTAGAAATAATATACTGAGGTACTGAACAGTAAAAAAAGCACTGAGTCACCAGACTGTGTGCTTCCCAATTCAAGGAATGGAATAAAAGTCTCCTCATGGTTTCTCTTTCTTCTTCCCTACCCCCATTTAAAAAAAAAAAAAAAAAAGGTTCTCTTTATTCGACAAGTAACTAAAAGAGAGATCATTTCCTTTGTTCATGAAATGGGATGAAGAATTTGCCTGGTGGCTGAGACCATCAATAACCTAAAGTATCAGTTTCATGTTTTCATGTTTTCAAATTCAGACAGACACTGTGTTTGGTGAATGTGGGATGAGTGTGCTGCTGAGGGGAGCTGCAGGCATTGGGGGTGTCAGTGTTGCAGAAAACCAGATGATGAAAAATAGAAAATAGCACCCAGAGAGATAGGAGAACTCTTTATTATGTTGGTGGGAATGGGAGAGTTAACACTCTGAATCTCCAGCCCCGGCTGAGAGTTGGACACAATCTTTTATGGGTGAATTGGGGAGGAGTGGTTTCAACACGCTGGGAGTGTTCTGTCAGGGTAGGCACTCAGTGTCCGCCATAATATGGAGCTGGCACAGAAGCAAGGAGTCTAATTTGCCTCAAGGCCTCCGAGGAGGGGCAATTAGTTCATGGCAGAACAGAAAGTTCAGGCAGTTATCAGCCTTGGGTTGCTTATAATTTCTGGGTTTCTCCATTTCACCAGAATCTGTTGTATTACTATATCAGAGGGGTTTCACAACCTTCCCATGAGAAGCAGCAGAGGAATCAGCTTCATCCAATCATTTCATAGGAATATGCCTGTGAGAGTTTATCTCAATAATGGCTTCCAAGTCACTTTTCCACATTTCTTCCAAAATGCATCATCGTTAACAGGAATCCTTCAAAAAGTACTTATATGCTTTGAAAGAGTTGAGTCGCACTTTAAGAAAATGAGGTAATATTATAAAACACACTTAATTATCAATAAATAGGATCTGGACTATGACCTAAAATATGGACTAGTTATTGAAAAGGAAAAAAAAAAAAAACAAGGAGTAATAAAAGCACATTTTCCAGTCCTTGATTTATTTCAAGATAGAGGTGGAGACTCAGTAGCTTGATATGTATTCTCACCTGTGTTGTGAAGAAGACATAAATGTTGTTGGACACTGCTATAGGTAGTACAAAATTCAAGACTCACTTTATCTTCAATTCATCAGAATTAGGCCAGAGAACCTCACACAATGAAGGCTTAGAATGGTAAAAGGATACATTTGATTGGATTTTTACTAAATCAGCCACTTGCCTGTTTTAAATTTATCCAATTCCATTAACACGGGGAAATGAGGAGGAGAGGATAAAGGGAAGAAGGAAAGAAAAAGAGGAAAAGAATGGAGTAAACAAAAGAAGAATTGATATAAATCTTGATAGAACACAGATCCATCCATCCAGTGGCTCAATGAACCAGAAACTGAAAAGCTATGATCTTTTTAAATTTATAGTTTATAAAATACTGGAAATTTTGGATCCACAAAACTTAATGCTATTTGAAATAACATTGTTCAATATAAATCTGAATAAGTGAGCCACCAAAGATTCCTGCTTCACTAAAATTATCAGTTAGTCCCAAATCCATTTTAATGAAAGGGCTAATGCAATCAATCTCTTTCTATTTATGTTTCAGAACTTTTAAATTTTCGTTTCTTTGTGCCAGTTGTTTCTTGTCATCTTTTACAAATGGTATTTTCAGTGGTTAGGATTGGGGTGAGGTTAGGGTTTGAGTTCAGGTTTGGTCTGCATTAAGGAACTTGCCACAAATTCATCCCAATTCTAATATCTACAAGTGCCTAAAAGACATTCTTGTGTGGATATCTTTCCACTAATTCAACATTCTCAACATTTAAGTCATGATCTTCTGAAACATAGAGCCTCTTCCTAATTTCCCACAGGAATTTCACCATTATTTTGTCCTTTTATTCAGAAATACTAGAGTTTTCCTAGCTCCCTATATAATTTTTGTATTGCTAAACCCTGTTGATAGTTTGTCTGAAACTCTCTCTTAGTCATATTCTACCACTAATCTTCATTGGTTTTGAGTCTTGCTATCTCTTTTCTAGGACAACCAAGTACAGACTATTTATTGTTTTAAGAATTATTTATTTAATTTTATTTTTTATTATTATTAAATTTGACCAGAGTGAGACATAGAGAGAGAGAGAAGGAAACTGAGAAAGCAAACTGTCAAGTCTGGGACTTGAACCACAGTCGCACCATGTGGGAGTCCATTGTCTTCACCACCACACCACCTGCCAGCCCCCAAATACAGACTTTCACTCACACAACATGCATTGCATCAAAAGCTGCTAAAGAAGCTTTTTTATTTTTAGCCAATTTTATTCAACACATGGCCAACATCAAAAGCTTTTATGTATATTACACTTTGGCTTGTGAACCTGCTCTACCTTCCCACTGTTTTTGAATCAAAATTAAATATTACTTTTTTGTTTTAAAGCTCTTTATGTTCCTTGTCTATTAAAGAAATATATGACCTCTCACATCCTTGTGCTCCAAACACGTCCTTGGCTCCAGGACAACAATTTCATAATAGCACAACCATGGATGTACTGGTACCTGTGCTTCATTTCATACCATTCCATACTGAGGAAGCGCCTTCCTTTCTCTGCCTACACCACTCCAAATTCATTGTCTAGTCTTTACTTAAGTCACCTTAGAGTTATCCATCATGTCTTCTTAGATATTATAACTTTGAGAGTCTCTCTCTTTATTGGTATCCTACTAGACTGATAGTCCACATCTCCCCACTTAACACTGTATAAATGGTATTCTTTCTTTGTTTCCTGTTTACTGGCATCACACAGCAGCCAGTTCAATATTAGAAGCTATTCAATATGTGCTTAAATCATTCACCTATTGATACCAAAAGTGCTCAAGTTGAAGTTCAAGGTACAGGTAGAAATGGAGACTGGGTAAAACTAAAGTTCTCTTGGAAATGAAACAAGAATAGTGTCATTTTTCCAGTTATACATTGGCTGACTGCCTAATATGTAAGGAAAGAG
>NW_006199712.1:1448363-1484375 GCF_000334495.1 Tupaia belangeri chinensis
TATTTAATCCTCACATTAACCTTGCTAGGTAAATAGTTTACTATATCCATTTGATAGCGAAGAAAGTAACTTTGGAAAAGACCATCTGTCCAAGACTGTCCATCTGGGAGATAATAGAGTCAAGACACACTTTTAGGTTTATTTGACCCTAAATCTAGTGTCTAGTAAACAGACCTATTTAGTAAAATAGACCTTAGGGACAAAAAACAGAAGAGACTTTTTAAATGAGGAAGACAGGTAAAAAGTAGAGCGTGAAACACTAGACCCTATTATCGTTTTTGTTATGAACGGAAATTAGCCATGATCTTTCTCAGCCACAGAGATTTTCACCCTGTCACCTCCCACTTTAAGATTTACATCTAAACAAAAGAAAGAGTGGTTCTTCAACTGTGGATCGATGTGGATTCCTCTGGGAGAGCAGCCGCAGCTGTTGGAGAAATGACATCTCTGCTATTTCCTGGGCAGTGTCCCTCACAAAGATGTGCAGGAACCAGGCCATGTTCTCTCTCATGTTGAGAATTCTTTTTTAATTGTTCAAAGTGGAAGTACATGTAAGGATTAAGTCTTCCCCAGTTCCTCATGTTCTATATTGTCTACTCAGTACTCAGAGTTGTTCTAGGAAGTAGAAAGGGAATGCCAGAGAGACACTGGGGGCTAGAAATATGAAGGGCTGGGAGGGGCACAGCTGGAAATAATGGGCAACCTTTTAAGCCCAGGCTGCAGAGCAGGACGTTGTTTGATAGGCAACTACGGAACATGAATTTATTACGCAGGAGGGTGACATTATCCTAAAGGGATACCACAATTCTCCCAGTAGCCATGAATAAAAATCATCTGATCTTATTGTAAGCCAGTATTATAGTTAGAAAGCAAATTGTATCAAACTTATACATTTAAAAATCATATGTAAAAATATCCATTTGACGTCAAGCAAGATGCTTAAATATTAGTGTTTAAGTTTCTCCATCTTACAGACACACACACACACACACACACACACACACCCTCATATACATACACATACAGACATAGAAATGATAAAGCCTTCCTCTCAACTTCTAGGGATATTGTGAGAAAAGTCAGAAATAAGGTAGATGAATATATATATGTATATATGTGTGTATATATATATATATATGTGTGTGTGTGTGTGTGTGTGCATGTATCATGATAAATATATATTTATAAATGGCAAGACTCCACAAAAATGTTTTGTATTCAATTTTTTATGGGTCAAATGGAAAAAATGTAATGAGGCAGTAAAAAAAATCAATATCTCAAATTTTTAGAAATATTATGATTCCCTATCCTTGCTATTCAAAGACATTCAAAGTAGGTTTATTACTTCTCATAACTAGAAGGTTCTTCCTTATAGGCAGTCAGATTCCTTAATGCTACTATTTTTATCCACTTCCTAATGTTCTCACTTTTGTCAAGTTGCAAATGATTATGATATTATATGTGATAAGCTTTCCCATTCTTGAATAATTAACAACTTTCTGTTTGGAGTTTCAATTGTTCTAGTTTCTTTTCTTGTTCTCTTAATGCAACATTCTATTGTGTTCATGTAATCTGCCTATCCCAAAATTAAAAGGAAAATATTTTTAAAAACCTATTTGGTTTCTTAATCACTATTAAAAAAAAAAAAAAGTTTGGTGATCTCTTTAAAATATGTATATTTTGATTAAGTGAAGATGAAGCTCATGTTCTTGATTCTGATTAATAATAATGAACAGCATGAATACATACTGCAGGGGGTTTATATACCCACCAAGCATTTAGTATTCTGAGTGGGGGGTTTAAGGATTTGAGTAATGAAGGAAGGATGCAGCACTGAGAGGACCTGAATCTCTAGCATTTTTGCTGAGGGTGCATGCATCGGGAGAGCGATGTCCTCAGTCACAGGCTGCAGCACAGAATCCGTAACAAGCTTCATCTACTTTTCAACCAAAATTTTAATTTGTTTGTGCCTAAGGGATAATACGTCTAATTCTCTTTTAGATTTTTCTCTTTGCTATTCTGTTCTTCTGACTCCAAATTCTGCCTCTAGCTTTAACATTTATTTTCCTACAAATGTGCTCATTATTTTGTCCTAAATTTTTGTCTTCAGCGTACTCCACATTGCAGTAGGTTGGTTGCTCTACGATTTTAATATTGGTAATTTCTTTCTAAAGTTTCTTTCTTTATTTATTTCCCTCTTCCTTTCTTTCTCTTTCTTCCATGAGTGAGAGAGACAGAGAGACAGCACTCCCATCTACCCCCAACTCCAGCCAGCCTCTAATCATGGGCAGGCGCGTACCCAGTGTGTTCAGGGAGGCCTCCAGATATGAACCTAGAACTTTGTCATGTGGGTCAGCTTCACAGAGTGTTGGACTATGGCCGTGCCACTTTCTGGCCCCAAGATAACTGCTTTAAAAACTTAAAACGAGAGTGTTGTTATTCCCATCCAGAGCGAAGGAGTGTGAGCTTAGTCACTGGCTCTCTCCCTAAGGATAGGATGGAAGGATGCCTCACTAGTACGTTGTATAAGAAGCAGGGTCACCACTCCATTTCCCTTGCACTGAAACCTGCCAAAGGGTAATTAAAGAGGAACTAGGCAAGTCTTCAGGCATGTGTGATGAAATGTTTATAAAATTTGTGCCAATTCTCTCTCTCTCTCTTTTTTTTTTTTTAAAGAGAGATTTTTTGCTATAGGGCACATGTGCTTGCCAGAGAGACAAAGAAACAGCAAGAAATCATCTCCCAGGAGGGATGGTCACACCACAATCCCTTCTCCATTCTCCTCTCAGGATTTTGGGCACGCATGCACATGTGCCTGGGGTGAGTTTTAAGCTACCAGGTCCAGGGCTTGAACCGAAGTCAGCCATGAGGGAGTCCAGCAATGTAACCCTTATGCCATCTGCTGGTCCCTCTTCTCCCTCTTAATCTAGATTTGATTTTGCAGTTCTTATCAAGCGACATCTATTTCACTACTCATTTAATCTGGCCTGGACTCCTGAGTTGTTTTGACCAATAGAACGTGACAGAACTGACAGTGCATCAAATGGGATTGGGAACTAAAAAGGCCCTGTGTATTTTCTGTCTTTCTGATTCCTGCCATCACTGTGAATACAGTCATGGACTAGTGTGCCAGAGGATGAGGAGCAATATGGAAGAGCACCAATCCATCCCAGCTGAGACCATTCTATACCAGCCAACTCACAGATGACCTACCTGCTCCCTGCAAGTGCATAGGGAGCCTAGCAGAATATCTAAGCCTAGGCAACTCATACACTCATGGGAAATAATAAATAGTGATTGTTCTAAATCACTGTTCTGGGCTGATTTGTTATGCAGCATTATTGCAGCACTAGCTAACCAAGATAGCATGTATGGACATTGTTTCTGATGAAAAGTCAGCTAGTGAAATGCTATGGGCTGACAAACTGAAGATCTTTTTTTTGTGTTTTGTGTGTGTGTGTGTGTGTGTGTGTGCATGTGTGTGTGGGGGGGGTTGTTTTGTATTTGCTATAAGACCTGTGTGTTCATCAAAGAGACAGAGGAAAAACTGAAAGTGAGAAAATCACTCTCCTGGGATCTTAGGCACACATGTGCATGAGCCAGGTGTGAACTTCAAGCTACTGAGTCTGAGACTTGAACTGTGGTCACCCATGAGGGAGTCCAGCGACATAACCACTATACTTTATGCTGGCTCCAAAAATGAAGTTCTTAATGAACAATAATAGGGAGGGCTTATACTGTGGAAGGTATTGACTTTGTTAAAGACCAGGAAATCCAGGGTCTGTGTCTCAGCCCACTAAGCAACATGGAACGTGAACAATATATCTTGGGACTTCTGTTTCTAGAGCTCATCCAAACAGTTCTTCTGTGTCCCTTCTTCATCTTTGTACTGCCTGAAAAGATAGCTCCCAAGACCCCAGAGCTCTCATAGTTAAGCTCTCTCTACAATGACTTCTACTTAAAAAAATTATTTTCCTTTCTTTTTCTGGGAAATCAGTGCTTTCTTTTACTTTCTCAGGTCTATTCTTTTCCAATAATGCCAGATCATGAATTACTGGACAGTCAAAAAAAAAAAAAAGCAAGTTTAATCTTCAGATATTTGGGCTCTTTCTAATGCATCTATCTTAGCCCATGATTGCATTACTAATGGAAATAAACGACCCTGGGTGAGTTATAAAGAAATGGAGAGTTATTGATTCATAATTCTGGCCATGTGGAAGGTCCAAAGACATCACAAAATGGCAGAGGGTAGATCTCTGAGTAGGGCAGAGCATGGTCTGTCTATATCTATGTGGACTCTGCCTGCCTGACTTCCTTCCTTATAAACACATTAGGATTCAATAATGGCAGCTCTACCCTAACTTCCCAATCACTAATCTCTTCCCAAAAGCTCTACCTTTTGACACTGTAATTGGATCAAGTTTTCACCCTCTTAATCCCATTACAATGATTTAACATATGAGGGTGAAGGGTCATATACAAACCACAGCAGCAGCAAATAAAGGAAAGTGTTTATATTAAAAGATGTAATGCTCATATCTTACCATTTGATATTAAAAGTTGTTCCTGAGAGACTACACCAGATAATTCTAAGATGATATGGCCAAAGTGAGCCTCCATAACTTTCCTTGATGCACGCATACCTTTCAGATGTGAGTATCAGTCTTCACATTCCTTCTGGGTAAAGCTGAACCACAACAACACAGGTTACTTTTTCACCGGGGGGCCAGATGGTGGTACAACAGGAAAACACAAAGCTCTGCAAGGCTGATCCACATAGGAAGGTCCTGCGTTTGCATCTCTCTTTCTCTCTATCACTCACAGAAAAAATAAATAAACCTTCACATTTCTCCTGTCATCCTGTGACAGTTTATTCATCGATGGTACTCTTATCTCCCTATATCATGAACTTCAGTTTACCTGTCTCTTACTAATCTGTGCACAGGGCAGTTTTGAATATTTGTACATCCTTGGTGTTTAGCATCATACTGAGAATACATGGGTGCATTCGTTAAATGGTTATGTGAATAAAGAAGTCCTTAGTTTCTTATAATGATCCTTTTAAAATTTATTCATGCTCTAGTTAGCCCACTTATTTTACATTTTTGGATCGTCCTTCTTTCTACTATTCATGCCTTGCATGATACTATACCCTTTTTCTCATAATTTCTCACAACTACATTTTCCTTGTTTCCTCTGTAGTTACAATTAGATTTAACATACCATTCCTTCTCTTTGATCACCCATACTGTCAGGAACAAAGTTAGGTTAACTTAAATCCTTTTTTACATATAGTATCTTATGTAAGTACCTCCCATGGGGAATGGTCGCACTGCAATTCTTTCCCCTCTAACGATTGAGCCCAGTGGAGACTAATTTTAGACAATAAAAATAAATGTTTTTAAAGAACACTTTGTCTTCCTCACATGACTTTGCAGAGCCTTATGTTAGAGTCACTGTGAATCTTCAAAAGGAGATCATAGTTTGTACAATTTCCCAAATGTATTAATAAGAGAACTTCTGTTATGCAATATTTTGCAAAACTTGTATCCCTCAATACAGTCTAAGTTGCATTGTTCTGGATTGCTTATCAGCTATTCTAAAGTTAAATTCAGGACTCATACAGCAATGACCTCTTTTTGATAAATGCATGTCCAACATATTTCATTGCACCTCTGCCGGGTATTTACAGAACAACATACTCAATGGTTTCAGACATTAGGAAATGGGTAAAGCTGCAAAGACAGCTCACAGAGTCCAAGACAGAGTGTACACGATTAATTCTTCTTTAAGGCTTTTAATCCTTTAAAAGTGTACTAAAAAGGGGGGAGGGGGCTGAAGAATAGGTTGATCATTGAACTATTAGAAAACTCTGAAGTCTTTTGGAGAAATGTTGGTATCTAATGAACTTTCGCCCACTAGTATATAATGCTTAATACCTGACTTTTTCTTTTTCTTTTCTTTTTTCTTTTTCTTTTTTAAAGTTTTTCCAGAAGATATATGTGCTTGCTGGAGAGAGAGAAAAAGGGAGAAAGTACCTCTTATAAGGAATGGTCATGCTGTAATCCTGTCCCATCCATTTTTCTCTCCTTTCAGGATTCTGGGTGCACAAATGCAGATGTGCCTGGTATATTTCTTGAAACGCCAGGTGCAGGACTCAAACTATGCAGTCAGACATGAGAAATTCAGCCACCTTAACCACCAGGCCATTGGCTGGCCCAGTAATTAGCATTTCAAAAATCTTAATCTTTCTTTGAACAGTGTTGCAGGTTTCTGTTTTGTTTTGAATAAAAGAACTAATGAAAGATAGCAATTCTACACTAAAATCACAATTCTATCCTAACCTCAGCTATGTAAAAGTGAAAACCGGTGTTTGAGACACTTAATAATAGCAATGTTATAGATTAAATTATATCCACTCCACAGATTTCTATACTGAAGTCCTAAATACAGTCTTATTCAGAGTTTGACACTATTTGGAGATAAAGCCTTTAAAGAGGTAATTAAGGTTAAATGAGGTCATAAGGTTAGGCCCTAATCCAGTGTGACTGGCATCCTTCTAAGAAGAGACACTAGGAACGCATACATAGACAAAAGGTCATATGAGGACATGGAGAAAAGGTGGCCCTTAGCAAGCCAAGGAGCAAGGCCTGAGAAGAAACCAAATCTGTCTATACCTTGATCTTGGACATCCAGCCTTCTGAACCATGAGAAAGTCTAGTCCTGCTGTTTAAACCACCCAGTCTATAGTACGTTGTACTGGCAGCCCTAGCAAACTAGTACTCTGGGTAGCAAAAGAAATACTCTTTGAACTAACCTAGAGAAGTAATACAACAAGTAAGTACGTAATTATCCAAATACTCAGAAAATTGCTTGTGTTTTTATTGAGATATAGGTAAGAATATAGGACACAAATGAGATCATAGGTTTTAGGTTTGACTCTATTACTAACTCTATGTCCCTGAGCAAACTCTTTTTTTTTTTTCCTCCCTTTCTTTTTTTTCCAGAGAGATTTTTGCAATAGAGCATGTGTACCTGCTGGAGAGACAGAGAAAGAAAGAGAGACAGAAAGTGAGAAATCACCCTTCTGAGGGCTTAGCCATGTCACAATCCCTTCTCCATTCTCCTCTCAGGATTCTGGGCACATACATGCACACACACACACACCCAACTTGAATATTTTGGTTCCTTTTCTTTTTTTATTTTTCTTTTTTGGAGAGATTTTTTTGCTATTGGGTATGTGTGCTCACTGGAAAGACAGAGAGAAATGCAGAGAGAGAAAGTAAGAAATCAACCCACAAGGGAGATGGCCATGCCACCATTCCTTCTCTATTTTCCTCTCGGGATTTTGGGCATGCATACTCATGGGCCTGTCATGAGTTTTAAGCTGCCAGGTCTGGGACTTGAACCATGGTCAACTATGTGAGAGTCTAGTGATATAACTGCTATGCCATCTGCGGAGTTTTTTGTTTTATATTGTTATTTTAGGAGAGATTTTTACTATAGGGTGTGTGCACTCACTGGAGAGACAGAGAGAGATGAAGAAAGAGGAAGTGAAAAATCACTCCTCAGGGGGATGGCCACACTGCAATCCCTTCTCCTCCATTTTCCTCTCGGGATCTTGGGCATGCATGCACATGTGCCTGATATGAGTTTAGGTCACAGGATTTGGGACTCGAACCATGGTTGACTACGACATAACTATTATGCCATCTGCTAGTCCCAACCCAGCATTGAGTTTTAAGCCACCAGGTCTGGGACTTGACTCAAGGTTAGCTACGTGGCAGTTTAGCGTTGTAACTGCTATGCCATCTGCTGGTCCCCCCTGTGCAAGTTATTTAAAATCTCAGTCACACTAAGAGGGGATTAATAGGAACCCAGTTCTTGGTGCTGTTGTGAAGATTAAATGAGAAAATATATAATCACTCAGTAAAAATAGTTCCCAGAAATATTTAGGAAGAACTCAATGCATGTTAGTCATCATTGTTATTATCATTATATTAGTATGACTTCAGAAAACACAATTCTTCTCTGCAAATTTCTATTTTTGTAAAGCTTTTAAAACAGGAAGTGGCAGAAAACCTTAACCTAAGACTAGTTCCTCCTTCTTTATGAAACTGGAATGTTATTTTTTGAGTAAAATGTATAGAACTTTAGAAACCTTCTAAGGATTCAGAGGGAGTTGAGGAATGATGACATTTTTCCAGGTTTTTATGAAAGTGAACTTATGATATTTGCAGTCAGAGGTAGAAAAAATAGAGTTAACAATTATTTAGAAGCTTCTTATGATCAAATCAAACATTTTACGTATAGGCTAAGATTACTTCCTTAAAAGTCTGTGACATTTTTCCAAAACGGGCTCTTCAACAGCTCACACATTCATTTTCTGTTTTGTCATCTATTTGTCACTCTCACAGTAAAAGTAAAAGGGTCAGAATCTGAATAACATTTGGAACCTCAATTTTTGGAATTCTGGCAGCAAATATAAGACCATGGAAATACATGATGGGAAGCAAAGGAGGAAAGAATCTGCTCTTAGCCAAAGCTTTTTGCTGGTATTTTGTAATTCAGAGCAGAGACTGTTTAATGCTAGGTGAATTGAGCCTCAAATCAATGCCTAAATTTACATAAAGGAAGTAAGGTAGAAAAACAAGAGCACATAAATTTAAAGAGGAAAACTACACAGCATCTCATGTATTTAAATAAGATCACTTACTGGATTTATCTTAGGAGCATCTATTCTCTCATTTTTTTTCCAAATGCTCAGGAATCTTTGTTTGCAATTATGTTTACCACCATTTCTGCCCTGCCTCTGGTCTATTGTAAATCCTAATTTAAGACTTTCGAATTTGAATGAAAACTACCTGGGTTCAAATAACCAACTAACATTCACTAGCTGTGTTGCATTGAAGAAGTCATTTAATCCCTCAGTCCCTCATGAAATGGGCGTATTATTCATACTGTTAGAACAACAGTAATCTAATTTGGCCTCCTACCTGTAATTGGGGAGCACATGGACTATATGAAACAGGCTTAACAGACATTGGAGATTGCTATTATTATCAAGACATCATCACACCCAAGTCTATTTTTGACTCTATTGTTTCTCTTCTATATCCATTTTATGCACCACATGGCTTAATTTTATTTGTTGATTGGGCTAAGGGCTATTCGGATAACTGGTAAAGAGAAATTCTTCTTAAATATGTCTGCAAGAGTGTTTCTGGAAGAGATTAGTATTTAAATTGGTAGAATATTCATTCAAGAAGATTGCCTTTGCTAGTGTAGGTGAGCATCGTCCAACCTGTTGAGGGCCCGGACAGGAGGAAAATGAAGAAAGAGGGTAAATATGCTCTCTCTGCTTCAGCTACAACCTCTAGCTTCTCCTACTTCAGACATCAGTACTTCGTTCTTAGGCTGGCGCTTGTACCATTGGCTTTTTTTTTTTTTTGGGCCCCTATTCATTCAAGAAGATTGCCTTTGCTAGTGTAGGTGAGCATCGTCCAACCTGTTGAGGGCCCGGACAGGAGGAAAATGAAGAAAGAGGGTAAATATGCTCTCTCTGCTTCAGCTACAACCTCTAGCTTCTCCTACTTCAGACATCAGTACTTCGTTCTTCGGCTGGCGCTTGTACCATTGGCTTGTCTAGTTTTCGGGCCCCTAAGTTTGGACTAGAATTGTATCGCTGACTTTCCCAGGCTTCTAGTTTGCAGACAGCGGGCCATGAGCCTCTTGGCTTCCATAAGCATGTGAGTAGACACTTCATAATAAATAACCCCTTTTCTTTCTTTCTTTTTTCCTTCCTTCTTTTCTTCTTTCTTTCCTTCCTATTCTATTAGTTCTTTCTGGAGAACTCTAAATCATACAGAGTTTCCCCAACATATCTTCAACTGTCCCTACTAGCTTGATTTCAACACATATTCTGACATTAGGAAGAATATACATACTGACATATAATTGTGACTACTAACAGTCACTATCTGAAGTGCTCAAAAAATAAAATATTTTAGCTAATAAATTATTTGGAATAATTTGGGTAACCTAGAGTTAATACCTATACTTTCCATGTCCAAATAATTGGGATTTAATTTTTTAAAAATAATAAGAGGGACTAGCCAATGGCATAATGGTTACATTGCTGGACTCCCGTGTGGTCACTCACTGTTCAAGTCCCAGACTCGAATATGTGGCTTGAAATTCATACCAGGCACATGTGCATGTGTGTCCAAAATCCCCAAAGGAGAATGGAGGACAAGGATTTGTGGAGTGGCCATCCCCCTTGGGCGGTGATTTCTTGCTTTCTGTCCCTCTGTCTCTCTGGCAAGCGCACATACCCTATAGCAAAAATCTCTCTAAAAAAAATAATAACAATAATAATAATAATAAAGATAACTGTAATTCTTGAATCCTGATTTAAGTATTTAGAAGATACTTTTGTATCTTAAAGTACTTCAGAGGATATAATAGAGAAAATCAATTCACTCTACACTGTGGGAGAAAAGTTGAGGTTTTTGAAATTTAAGATTACTTCCAACTGGGACCAGTAGGGGATGTGGTAGCTAAGACACTGGACTTACACATGCTCAAATGGCTGACCGTGGCTTGAATCCCAGACCTGGCAGTTTGCTTCCTTACTTTCCCTCTCTCTCTTTCTCTCTCTGATGAGCACATGTGTCCTGTAGCATATTAAAGAATAATAATAATAAGTAAAATTAAAAATAAATAATTTTTAAAGAATTATTTTATTTAACTGTATTTATTTATTTGCTTATTTTAATTTGACCAGAAAGGGACAGAATGAGAGAGAGAGAGGGAAAGTGGGAAAGCAAGCTATCAGGCCCAGGACTTGAACTGCAGCTGGTCATGTGGGAGTCCAGTACTTTTAACCACCACGCCACCTGCCAGCCCCCAAAATAAATAATTTTTAAAAAAGATTATTTGCAACTAAGGTCACCTGAATTTTTAATAAATTGCTTTTCATATCATTTCCCATTGTGTCACTTTTCCAGAATAAAATACCTTGTTTTCATTTATGCATGCTAATGTAGAGGTAAAACATCTTCCATCAGATTTTTTATCCTGCTAATATATTTTTTTTATTCTACTAGTAATGAAAGTGGTGTAGTACAGTCTATGTTGTCAAAATCCACAGGGACTGACAGCAGCTATTTCTGAAGAATATCATTAATTTTCAAGAAACTCATCACAAACGTGTAGAAAGAGTGGCATTTTGCAAATAATGTATTGTCCCCTTTAATATAGAAATGACCTCTATATACCCAAGCGTCCCCATTCTTCAAATAAGCTTCTCTCCATGCTTGAGAGCTAGGCATTTTATCAAATTAACCAAGAAGTTGATTTATTTTGTGTTTCAGTTACCCCCAAATTTTTATCTGTCATCTTGGTTTTTAATTTTAAATGTGTAGAAAATGATTGTTATTCCTTTATTGCCTCAAAAATGCACAAAAACTTCATCATGCCTGTGCATTTGCAAGCAGTTACTTTGTACGATGCTCATATTTCTTTTTTTTACACTAGAACAGCTCTTTTTTATTTAATTATTATTATTTATTTTATTTTATTAATTTATTGCTAGTAGAAGTAGTAGTGGTGGTATTCAGTTTTACCCAGAGAGAGAGGGAGAGTGATAGTGAGAAAGCAAGCCACTAGGTACGGGACTTGAACTGTGGTAGGCCATGTGGGAATCCAGAGCACCCAACCACCATGCCACCTGACAGCCCAACAAAGCTTCTATTTCTAAAAATTCCACAAAAAAATCACTATAGTCTAATAATTTTTAAAAAAAGTCATATTGGTTATTTTCAATTGTATGATATCATATGTCTAAAGCTTTTCAAATAGATTGTCTATTAGATATCAGACTTCATATATAAAACCTTTCATACAATTAAAATCGATTCTAATGTTACTGTGTGGGCTTCAGTGCCTGTCATTAATGGTCAGAAACTGTGTTTCATGCTGATAATCCATGAACTACTTTATGATGACTTAATAGACATCGACGATTTTTAAGATCTTATTTCATGATGGTGTTATTGGAGAAAAGAATTTCCCTCCTGCTACATTATCCTTATTTTAGATTTTTGGCTTTGTTTTGTAGAATTTTTTTTTTTTAAGTCATGCCCCTATACGTGTTCTAATCAACTTTAAAACTCATAAAAGTTACTTTCTACAGTTGAGAGCTTCAGGGGCAAGTATATTTCACCAAACCAGTCATTTCAAGTAGCTAGCTGCAGCTGTTAACAAAATAACTAAATGAACAACCTCTTGCTGCCGCACTGCCACTGAGTTCAGAAACCAGATCAGGGAGAAGCCACAGAGGTCTTGGGTCAGGGACACATACATAGGGTAGTAGCTCAGTAGAGCACTAGAGGTTTTACTGTGAGATGAAAGAATATTTTAACACTCAGCCTCCTGCCCCCTGAAAATTCTCTTTCAGATGCTTAGTATCCTGAGAATTTGTGGTGAGATTTTAATAAAGAAAACGCTTTATCAATTCAGAAAATTTCTGAGCCAATAAGAGGAGTCATTTTGAACTGCATAGGAAATAATTTAAGAAAGTCTTGTGGGTCTGTCAGTTATAGAAACTAAAGCATTTCTCTTTGGGAGTTGAGGGAGGCTCCTATCTTTATGAGTATACCACTTTCAACAGAAAAGTTGAAGGCCTAAAAATGTTCTGATAATCAACAGAAGACATATCAATTTGGTAGCTGAAGCTTTTTTGTGACAGGTTGTATGGTGGGGATGGTGAGGAGAAGTTGCCTAGGATACAGAATACATAATGCAAAGAAAAGTAAGAAAACCTTCTATAAAGAAATTGAGACGAGGAAAAAGAGACTGGGACCATTTTAGCATAAGCATCCTTAGTAATGCTAAACAAAGTTGGTATTAAAACTTATCAGTGAAATACAGGATTGTCCTCAAGAGAGCAGACTTTGAGTTTATAGTCCTGATTGAGGAGGTTTCGTCAAAGTACCTTCTCCAAAGAGAAGATTAGGAGCACTCTACAACCAGGAGGGGTTGAGGAAGGGGAAGAAAGACTGACAGAACAGAAGTACTGCTAAAGAAAATCATGGGCAAGATAGATGCTCTTTGAGAAGCCAGTAGCTCAGTTTGAATGGTGTGGAGATCTGGTCCTTGACTCAGCCCAGGTATACTTTGGATAAATATTTGTTAGAGTTTAAGAAAATCTTTTTTACATAGCCATCTGGTTTCTCTGCATATTGATTGGCTAAAAGTAGGACAGACCTTTTAGATAATTAACTAGTCCTGTTCTCAGTCCCAAGGACTTGAACTCAAAGTGACCTCAGATTCACTCTGAGAAACCAAGTCAGCATAAAGCTTAGAGCACCTAACTTGCCTTGTGCATTCCTTGGTGCCCTGACAGATCACATTTGCATTATCTGGCCTAGTCTTGTCTTTCCTCTTACTCAGATTCACCAGACACATAGACCTATCCACATAGGTTGACTGGAGTTTTTTGTGCTTCACAGAATCCAGATCAGAAAGCTGAAATGGCTGCAAGACCCAAATGACCATAATCGCACACCACCAGCTGGATGTTCAGCTGGGGATGTCAGCCAGAGAACTACTTCTCCTCCATATGGATCCAGCTATATGGGAATGAGGGCTTCCTCCTGCATGGCAGCTCCAAAAAGGAGCATCCAAAAAGAAGAAACAGGAGCTCCTCATTCTCTTTAGGTGTGGACTCAGAGGACCCAGAATGCCACTTACGCCGCATTCTGTTGATCGAAGTGGTCACAGAAACAGTGCAAAATTACACGAAGAAAAACAAAACTCGAAATTTGGAAAAAAAAGTGGGATACATGTCCAGGCAAAAGAGAATTAACGGCAATATCTTCAAAGACTATCACACAGACATTTTCATTGCACTTCTGAAGAAGTTAAGAAAAAGCATGAAAGCTTTTAGAATTGTTCTACACTGATAGTTATGTAAATTCCAATGAACACAATAAATGTGTTCTTTGCATAATGCTTTTCATTTGTGTATTAAGGACCCTATGTTTTTTTTTCTTTTTTTTTTTAATTTTGCTGAAGGGTACATGTGCTTGTCAGAGAGAGCCAGAGAGAAAAAGAGAGAGGGAGGAGGGAAAATGAAGAATTTTGGCCGATCCACAAAATCTTCTCCTCTATTTTCCTCTCAGGATTTGGGGCACACTCACACATTTGCCTGATGCATTTGTTAAGATTTGAACTGTGCAGTCGGCTAGGTGAGATCTAGTCACCTTAACCAGTATGTTACTGGGTGGCTCATGTAGATATATATTTTCATTTAATTTTTGAAACTAAAAAGCATTGTGTTTTCTTTTGGTTTACTTGTATTATTTTAAAGTAAATAGACCTTTGCAAGCATTACTAAATAAAATGTTAGTTACTATTTTTGATGTTATTAAACCCACCAATAATAGGTCAAGCAGAAATAATTGCCAAGGACTTACACTGAGAGTAAATGAACTCAGACTCAGAAAGGAGTCTTTAAGGGTAACAGAAGTTGCCTGAAAAACTGACTCTGAAAAAGAAATATTTACATCTTATTGTAGCCACTAAATGATGATCAAAACTAGCAGCTTGATATTTAACATTTTGTCACACTTTGAGATGAAAAGAAATGTGTCTTTGAGCTAACATAATGAAATATAAAAAGCAAGAAGAAAGAACTCCTGAATAAAAGGTTAGCAAAAAAAAACATTGAGGCCAAAATCTGTAAAATAATGGCATTTCAGAGAAAAATCTTAGCATCAAAAATAATTAAAAAATGTTTATTCATTAGTAGCTCACTGTTTTCTTTACCCAAAATGAAATATGGATATAACATATGTCAACTCCCAAATCTGTTGAATTAAATATGCCCAAAATTCTACTTAAGAAATTGAAAAGATACTGAACTATTTGTTTTATTTATTAGTATTATAGTCTGACACTGCACATCTTCAACTGACAAAAAAAAAAAAAAACAACCTAAAACCCACATACCAAGGTGCCAGACTGAAAAACATATGGCACTTTCCAATAACTACTGCCTGGTTGTTTGTAGGTGAGGAAAATCTATTTAGGGGCTTCCTTACAGTTTGATGAGAGAAAAAAAGTAACTGTGTGTGTTTACTTTTAGAAGTTTTCAGTAGGAAAAAATTTTAGATTTATTTACAGCATAAAGAAAAAGGTATTACCTTTATTCATGAAATGTGGGGATCTTAGGGAGACTGGAGGGAATTCTTTTAATACATTTCTTTAGAAAGGGTTGGCAGCTCAGAGAGAAAACTTCGTGGGATTTTTAAATATTTAATATCCCACTGCTGCTTTACAGCTTGAGGAAAACTTGTGATTCTTTATTGGCAAATATTTTAGAACTTATCTCAACTTGTATGAAATTAAAAAGAAAAAAAAAGTTTAATGCTCCTAAATTGTAAAGCTAGATTAAGAAAAAAAACATTAGCTTGGGGCAAATAAGGGAATTCTGTCTTTGCAAAATAAAAAAAAAACTAAATATTAGAATTTTAACATGGATTTCCACAGCCAAATAAAAATGTTCTTGTTTTAGAAGTTTTAGTTCATTATCTTTTAATTAATATTTATTGACTGCCCGCTGTACATGAATTATTTGAATTAAAGAGTTGGGTGAGTCAAATAATTATGTTTGCCTCTGTTGTTAATGGTGAATAATTTAGTAGATAGACATAGCTATTAGAAAAAAGATAAAGTGATTGGTCTATTGGGGAATTCAACATTATATGAGGATGGAGACAGACTTAATTATAATGAAGTGATTATAGAAATGCTTTTTAAAAATAACTGCTGGAAAGTCTCTCTTAATGGCTTTACCATACATTCTGAACCAAGTATTTATGAATCTCATTAAATTTGGTTATTAAAAATGTGTTTCACCTGGAAGATGACACATAATATTTATTTATTTTCGATTCTTTACACGTGTACTACATATTAAATTATTTATAATATAACCTCTATCTACTGCCAGAAGGGATTGTCCAAACAATGGTGATAAAAGGCGCGGTATAAGGACATTTCTATAGTTATTTTTTAAATTAAACATGTAATTCCACAAATTGAAAAATGGCAGTAGTGGCTGACTTTTTGGGTTTTCGACCTTCTACTGTTTAACAATCATGTCTGTTAGATCTTTGTCAATTTAAACTTAACATTGCTCAAATAATAGTGTAAGACACACCATTATTATATGTACCACTATAGAAGAAAAACGACCAGAAGCACAAGATAAAAAGGAACGCGTGTAAAATGTATATGCCAAAGGACTATGACATCATTGTGAAGAAAATAATTATAATCAAAAAGACCTGACACCCAGAAAAAGGTACCAGAAAACCTGCATGCCTCCAGATTGGCACAGAGTGGTGAGATGAAAAAGTACATCCTCTGACAATCTAAACAATAAACCAGTAGCCACACAGTTTGGCAGCTAAATTCACACTAACAGTGTGGTCTTGGAGGGAAACAAACAAACAAACAAACAAAACTCAAAAGAGAACTGAGGTTAGTCATAGTTCAGTGACTGGTAGAAGCAAACACAAATTTGTCTCTGGTAGAACTTGATGAAAATCCATTCTGAATCCACTTCAAGACAGCATTTATAATGAGACTAATTTCAGTGATGTTATAATGGGGGAAAAATGTATGTGGCAGCCGCGAATATGGCCCCAACTCTTCCCATTCTTGAAATCATATACATTGCAAGACAATCTGCAGTTCTTCCCATCAGGAACTCTATTTCCCCAACACTTCAGTCTCTGCTAGCCTCATGCGTTGTTTGGGCCAAGACGATGTGACAGACTAGATGGTGCACCTATTCCAAACCTTGGCTCTAGCGGCCTTTCGTGCTTCCATCTTCATCTCTAAGACCTCTGCCTTCTTCAGAAAAATAAGCCCCAGCTGGACTGCTGGAAAGATGAGCAATCATGTGAAATAGAGCCAATTCATCCCAATGCAGGGATTCATTCAGTCTCCCTCGTCCACCTACCGGGACCAAAGAGGCATAAGTAAGCTCATTTGTTTATTTATTTATTTATTTTTGGAGAGGTTTTTGCTATAAGACGTGTGCATTTACCAGAGAGACAGAGAGAGACAGAAAGTGAGAAATCACCCCCCAGGGGGGATGGCCACACTGCAATCCCTTCTCCTCCATTCTCCTCTCTGGATCTTGGGCAAGCACGCACAGGCACCCGGTGAGAGTTTAAGCCACCAGGTCCAAGACTTGAACCACGGTGGACTACATGGGAGTCCAGTGACATAGCCATTACGCTAACTGCTAGTCCCAAGCAAGCTCATTCAAGATCAGCCAAACCCACATAGATCAGCAGGACCACCTTCAATTCCATAAAGAGTAAACAAATGTTTATTATTTTAGGTCACTAAGTTTGTTTTCCATTTTTGTTTTGTTTTTGATTTTTAGGTTTTTGCCATAGGTTGCATGAGCTCACTGAGAGACAAGAGAGGAAGTGAAAAGTAGCCCCCCGAGTGGGGATGGCCATGCCCAATCCCTTCTTCTCCATTCTCCTCTTAAGATTTTGGGCACACATTCACACAAGCCTGGGATGATTTTCAAGCCATTGGGTTTAGAATTCAAACCACAGTCAGCGATGTGGGAATCCAGTGCCTTAACCACTGTGCCACCTGCCACTGGCCCCAGGCCACTAAGTTTTAAGGATATTTTTATATGTCAGTGGCTAACTAGAACAAAACATAACTTAAAAATAATTAAAATACATAGTAGTAGTCACCTTATAGGGCTATGGGAAGAATTAGAACAGTGAACTATTATAAAGAAATGCTATCTAAGTTATTTACTGTGGTCCTAGCATATTTAACACTTTTGTTTTCAACTTTGTTCATATATAAAATGGGAATTCTGATTTGCAAAATTATTATGAAGATCAAATGCAAGTAGAAATAATTTATAAAATGTGATTATAAATGTAATTGCACATTAAAAATAACTAAATATAGGGAACCAGCAGTTGGCGTAATGGCTATGTCGCTGGACTCCCACGTGGTCGACCGCGGTTCGTGTCCCGGACCCGGTGGCTTAAAAAACTCATGCCGGGCGCGTGTGCATGCGTGCCCAGGATCCCGAGAGGAGAACGGAGGAGAAGGGATTGCGGCATGACCATCCCCCCTGGGGAGTGATTTCTCACTTTCTATCTCTATGTCTCTCTCTGTCTGTCTGGCGAGCGCACGCGCCCTACAGTGAAAATCTCTCCAAAAAAAAAATAAAATAAAATAACTAAATATAATTATGCATACAAAATGGGTTAAGTATATGTGAAGTCAATACAAAACAAAAACAAATGATGAATTCTGTCTGGGAGACTGAGGGATAAATTTATTGAGGAGGTGGCAAAGGACAGGAAGTATTTGGAAACGTAAAAGGCTGTTGTAAAGCAGAGCATGGCAGACAATGTAGGTTAGACAAACTGCGTCCATCAATGAACTGCCTGCCATGGGCCAGGCTTGCCTAACTGCCTGATGTAACTAGAGGATACAGTTTCAGGTTAAAACAAAAATGGCCAGATTTGAGGTTGGCAAGATAGGTTGATGTGTCTGGTTAAGTAAAGAAGTCTTTCCTCTTGGAGCAATGGATGTCACCAGAGGCTTCTAAGAAAGGTAATAATATAACAAAACCAGCATCTGCATTTTATTAATAAAATTCTAGTAAAAATATAGAGAAAAGACTGAAGAGAGGGAATTAAATACAATCTTCTAGGTGAAAATTAATCAGGGCTTGATCATCTGACTAGTCAAAGAATGAGAGACACATTTGGAAGAGATGTCTTAAGCTCCCTACTATGTAAGCCAGTCTTGAACTAATTGAACTCATAAACATTATTGTGTGTGATTCTTTTTTTTGGAGAGGTGTTTTTGCTATAGGATGCATGCACACACCAGAAAGGATGAGAGAGACAGATAGACAGAATGCGAGAAATCACTCCCCAGAGGGGATGGCCACACTGCAATCGCTTCTCCTCCACTCTCCTCTCAGGATCTTGGCCATGCACGTGCACATGCCTAGCATGAGTTTAAGTGGGTCTGGGACTTGAACCACGGTTGACTACATGGGAGTCCAGCGACATAGCCAACTACTGGCCCCTGTAATTCTTCCAAATGTTTTATAAAGCCTGGAGAGCACACTATTCTAGTCCACTCTGTTGCTAGTAACAGAAAATATTTGAAACTAGGAGGTTTATAAGAAGAGAGATTTATTCAGCTCTTGGTTTGAAAGTTCCAGGTCTATAGGCCACATCTGGTTAGAGTCTTTTGATTGCATTACAACATGGTAGAGGGCAGGAGCATGTGCATCTGTCTGTATGTCTATCACTTTTTAACCTCATTCCCTCCCTTTATAAACCCAGCATGAGTCAATCATAGGGTCTTACCCTAGTGATATTAATCCTAATCTCCCAAAGGTTCCAGCTTTCAACACTATAGTCAAATTAAGTTTTCACCCCTCTAATTCCATGACAATTACATCTCAACACGCAAATCTTTGGAGACATTCATACCATAGCACACATTGTCCATAATAACAGCTGGGAGTAAAAATTTAATTCTGCCTGACTCCCAAGTCCAAAACTTTCTACTCATATATGTTGCTCATCAATTTACAAAACAAGGAAAATAAAAACCAAATATACTAAAGCCTAAAGGAATGTATAGTATTTTTTGTAATTGTGTATTCATTTTACTTCTGGTGCCAAATGAAACCCTTATGAAGCATAAATAATTTAACTTGAATTAATTAATCAAATTATCATCAAAATAAGTCTTTAAGTAATACATCATGGTCAAGTAAACCTTCATTGGATGAAGTTTAAAAAAATCACTAGTTACATAGGGTGCCATATTTAGGATTTCCAAGTAGCTCCCCAAATTTTATGAATGAAATGAGGCCAAAGGAAGGAAAGTTCTCAAGAGAAAATGTACAGATTATAAATTGTCTAGATATTGAACTATGGGATAATTATAGAGGAATATTTAGCCCTAAGAATACAAAGAACATAAAAGCAATCTTCGAAGTGTGTGAAAAGATGCCCCAATTCAAAAAGTTGGAGTAGTAATGAGTTGATACAAAATTTGAAACTAAAAATAATGGCTAGAAATGAGAAGGAGGCAGCTTTTAACTTACTATAAGAAAATATTTTCTTTTATCTAGAACTAGCCAACTATGAAGTGAGTTTATTCTTGGGATTCTGAGCCCTAACTATAAATACTCAAATGATGATTAGTAAACGAATATTAATTGAGCAACTAAAGTTTGCCAAATGTTGTAATAGTTATTTAGGAACAGCTAGGAACAAGATGATTGATCAGAAATAATTATAGAAAGGGATTCTGCATTGTTTAACTTATTTTATAGACCCTTACGTAGTGCTTACTATATTCTAGGCATTATTTGAAATTGTTCTTTCATTCAATGAGCAAGAGAGCGAAAGAGAGAGAGAGAGGGCACCTCCAACAAGGTCCCAAAGGCATGATCTACCTCCAGCTTTAGCTAGCCCTGAATCATGGGCACATGTGTACCTGGTATACTCAGACAGGTCCCTGGATACAAACCCATAACCTTCCCATATAGCTTAGCCTCAGAGAGCATCTTGTTTTACTGTTGCACACTTCCCAGGCCCTGTTTGAACTTCCTAAGTATTTATTTACTTAATGACTGATTAATTTATTTATTCATAACAACTTTACAAGTGGGGAAATGGAGATGAAAGGAGGTAACTTGTCCAAGAGCACACAGGTAGTTATGTGTCAGCATTGGGATTCAAATCTAGATGGACCAGGGTCCAGTACTTCTGTACTCTGGGTCATAATGGCTGCTGCCTTCATCTGCCTCCTGGCGTTGGTCTACCTGACCAATAAGGTGGCTCCACAGTCTTATTCCCAGAAGACTCTGAGGGTACAAATAAACTGGTAGATGACACTGAAGCTAAATTTTGCGAACTTCAACACGTTCCCATTGACTAGACTTGACTAGGTTTGTTGCCCTTTTTTTCTTTCAGATATAAACACATATATCTATAAAACATACCTGAATATCCACCTTCTTGAATGTATTTATATTGCATTTATCTCTCAAATACAAAAAGTATGGATGTCTAAGGGAGAGAGACTGTTTGGAAATCAGTTTCATCACACAGGATATATTTTAAAAGACTACATAAACTTGATTTATTTCTCTGTGTATGAGATGGTAAAAATGAGAATGGGGATAAAAGGGATATTTCAACCTTTCAGAATTCTGTACTATGAATTATTAGCATGTTTTATTTTCTTAATTAAAAGCTTTGAGGAATATTTTTGTGAGTAAAAGTTTATTGTAAAACAACAAAATTAACTTCTACTCATCTGGAAATGAAAGTAGGAATTTGGAATTACAGACAAATTCAAAAGACTGCCTCAAACTCATCAAATTAAGAGTATGTAGAGCCGGTCACCCCAAAATCTTACTGATCATCTAACCACCATATGAATGAATCAAGGTCAAAGAAGTTTACAAAATTTGGATAGGATCAGAAAGCAAGCTAATTAAATTAAAATGCACATTAAATACTTTCAAATTTCTAAAGCTCTTAAGAGACAAAAGTGTTGACATAATTGGTGCCCTAGCCAGGGTCAGAACCGAGCTTTGACAGGAGGTCAGCGCTCCTAGTACTTTCACACAGTGTGTGTCTGGAGTTGCTGGCTTGAATATCTGCGTGCCTTGAAAATTGTATGTTGAATTTACGAAGGTGCTGGTATTCAGTGACTGAGTCTTTTGGAGGCAACTGAGCCATCAAGGTGAAGTCCTCATGGATGGAATTAGTGCCCTTCCCATAAGGCTGAGAGTACAGTGTTGGTCCCTCTTCCCTTTTGTTTCCTCCACCATGTTGGGAACACAGAATAAGACATCATCTCAAACCAGAGAGTAAACCCTCATCAGACACTAAGTATGCTGGAAACTTGATCTTGAAATTCACAGCACAGCCCCCAAAACTGTGAAAAATAATAAATCCTGTTTTTTATAAGTTATCCTATCATAAGATGTTTTTTTTTAAGAGCAGCCCAAATTGACTGTGGCCTGCCATTGTAACATACATGGATATTAGAGTCAAGGGGCATAGAACCCTGAGCAATTGATTTAGTCTTTCTGAGTCTCGTTTTCTACATTTGTAAGTGGGGATAATAACGGTACCTATATAATACTGTTGTTCTAAAGATTAAATGAGAAAAATCATGCAAAACACATACCTTGAAATAGCCCACAATAAATGCCACTGCTGTTTATTATTGCTTTATTATCACTAGTCACCAAGTCACTTAACATTAGCTGCAGCTAGTTTCCCACAGAAAAATTGTTATCCCTTATATCAAAGTAATTATTTTCTTTTCTTTTTTCTCTTTTCTTTTTAAGAGATAGAGTCTCACTCAGCCTAACCTTCAATGATCCTCTTGCCTAGCCTCCCAAGTTGTTAGGATTACAGGCAAATACCACCACAATTGGCAAATTCTATTTTTAATCTTTTTTTTTTTTTTAGAGGGTTTTGCTATAGGGCGTGTGCGCTTGCCAGACAGAGAGAGACAGACAGAAAGTGAGAAATCACCCCCCAGGGGGGATGGCCACACCACAATCCCTTCTCCTCCATTCGCCTCTCAGGGTCTTGGGCACGCACGCACATGCGCCCAGCGTGAGTTTTAAGCCACCAGGTCCGGGACGCAAACCACGGTCGACTAAATGGGAGTCCGGCAACATAGCCATTATGTTAATTGCTGGTCCCTGGCAAATTCTATTTTTAATCTTTTTTTTTTTTAGAGGGTTTTGCTATAGGGCGTGTGCGCTTGCCAGACAGAGAGAGACAGACAGAAAGTGAGAAATCACCCCCCAGGGGGGATGGCCACACCACAATCCCTTCTCCTCCATTCGCCTCTCAGGGTCTTGGGCACGCACGCACATGCGCCCAGCGTGAGTTTTAAGCCACCAGGTCCGGGACGCAAACCACGGTCGACTAAATGGGAGTCCGGCAACATAGCCATTATGTTAATTGCTGGTCCCTGGCAAATTCTATTTTTAAAAGTGTCCTGGTGATCTTAACAAGATGGAGTTTAAATGACACCAATGTGAACACAAATCCTAGCATTGCTAATTCTTAACCAATGGATCTTGAACAAACTATTTAATTATTTTAAGATTCAGTTTTCTCCATGAAAAATAGTGATACTTGCCCTGTGGAGTTGATGTGAGGTTTAAGGGAGAAAATATGGAAAAATATTTGTCTACAACTGGCAACAAAACCTTCAGTAAATAACAGCAATCTTAATTATTTATTATCTCTCACTTATTACATGTTCTAAAGGCTTTTCTGTCTATTTAAACTACATAATGTGGAGTAAGCCTGGAATAGTTATTCTAAAGTGAGTAAGTAACAGGAAGGACTGAGGTACGTAGTAAAAGGCTAACTTTGCAGCTAAAAGAGGTATGTAAATGTATGTTGAGGAAATGAAGAAGGAATGGGTAAAAAAAACTAAGGTAGCAGGGACCAGCAGATGTGTAATGGTTATGCTGTTGGACTCCCATGTGGTCTACCATGGTTGAAGTCCCAGACCCGGCAGCATGAAACTCACACCGGGCACATGTACATACGTGTCCCAGGTCCCAAGAAGAGAATGGGGGAGAAGGGAATGCAGCGTGGCCATCCCCCTGAGGTGGGGTTGGTGGTGGTGGTGATTTCTCACTTTTTGTCTCTGTGTCTCTCCAGCAAGTACACATATCCTATAGAAAAAATCTCTCTTAAAACAAACAAACAAACAAAACTAAGGTGGGAATGACTAACATTATGTGGTAATTAATATTTTCCTAATATGTATTCTAAAGTGTGCCTCTTTTTATTGAGAGACATAGAAGTGAGTGGATAGGAAAAGATTAAATGCATGTAATAGATTAACAAGAGCTAAAGAAAAAATGTTCTATAAATTCAACCCTTCATTTGACTTACAGCAGCAATTTTCCAAGTGTGATCTCCAGATCAGCTATACTAATTTACAAATGTTCAGCCTATGCCACACTAGTGAATGAGAAAGTCTGGAGGATGGGGGTGGCTCTAGCGATCTGTGTTTGGTAAACTTCTCCAAGTGACTCTAAGGTATGTAAAATGAGAACCTCTGAATTAGAAGAAAGTTTTCTCATCATCCTTCTTGCTTTTTATTATATATATATATATATTTTGTCAGAGAGTGTGTACACTCACCAGAAAGACAGAAGAGGAAAGAAAGCATCTCTCTCCAATGGGCCATAGTCACACTGCAATCCTTTCTACATTTCTTAACCCTGTCAGGATTTGGGGTATACACATACAGGCTCACAAAATGTTTTTTGCCAGGACCCACTTGGCAGAACATGTTTTTCTGAATGGGAGAACTGTGGATTAAAAATAAACATAAACACAAACACTCAAAGACATACAAGTATAAAAAAGCAAGGATCGGGTGGGTCTGACTCTCTGATGGAGAAAGCCATGGCCTCAAATTGACCAGAGGTTTATTATTTTATAGGACATAAAATGGGGGAAGAAGAAATGGAATGAAAGCCAGTTGTTTTCAGATGTTAATCTGCTGACGTTGCAAAAACAACTGATGACATATGGTTTCTCTGATCTTTTGGGACTGATTTGGATAAACACATGTACCTTCTTTAACCTGATACTGCTCGGAAGACCTGATGCTGTACTGCAGTATTGATAACTGTGCACAGCTAGCATGTTCTTATGTTAATTGCTTTCATTGCCATGCAAATGACAGCCAACAGAACCATGTATCTGCATTTGCCTCAGGGTCACCATGTTTGCTCAGAATAGCTACTCTGCAGTTTTTTAAGGCACTGGAGACAGGATTTGAAACATGGTAGGTATGTGGCATCTGGCTCTTGTAACCACTAGGTTATGGGGGTGGCCTCCTTTTTACTACAATTTACAATGTCTTCTTGTACCCCATCTGACAAAAAAATAATAATTATAAGAAAAGGAGAGGGGCACAAATTCTAGCCCTGTTTAAACAATTTGCAAATCTGATACTAACTTATAGTAAAAGTAAAGATTAATTTTTGGTCACAGCCATTTTCATGTCATGCATGAAATTCTCAGAAGACCAGGCATGGAATAAATAACAAGATTTGAGCAATACAAATAACAATATTTGTTAAGTAGGGAAGAAATGGCATCTGATGGGTTGTACAATGAACCAGGAATCAGATGTCCTAGATAAAAACTTCCCTGTCACTACAAGCTCCTGTCAGATAATTTCCACACACATCACTGAAGGACATTATTTGCCAAAGTCCGATTGATTATAGGCAAACAAGACAATGTGTGTAAAGACTGTTGAAATTTTGTCACAGGTTGGAATACATTAGAAGACTAGCATTGTCAGAAAGCTTCCATAGAGAAAGTAAATTCAAACAAGTAAAAGGAAATAAAAGACTGAGAATTTATCTTGGAAGAAGATCTTAGGAGCATTTGAGTAAATTTTTCTACACATCTCACTTCACTTGTTCTCTATCTGACAAATCTTCCAACAGACCTTTTATTGATATGATGTCCTCATTCACTTTTACTATTTGCATGCTTTTCAGATGTTTCAGTGCTAAGAAGATCTACTTAAAATGTACTCATTAGAAATGGACATGGTAAATTTATTTCATGAATTTGTGAGTCTTCCATTTCACATAGTTACTGAAGTCTTTGATAAAGTGATAATAAGAAATTCCAGCATGGGTACCTAAATTTTCAAATCATGCTGCACTTACTGTGTATTCTATAAAGTCTCACAAGATTGTCAGATTCTAGGCCATCTAAAAATATAAAGTAATACTATCAGATTCTGATATTATAGGATATACTGCCTCTCACTCACTTTTGTGGTACAATAAAAAATTAGTTCATAAAATTTTCATGACAGCGTCAAAGCATTAATGTGTAGGTAATGGAATGAAATAGCTTGAGATGAGAAAAAGTTGTTGAGATTATGCCGAAGGCACAACTAAAATTTAGAGCAAAGAACCAAGAAGCAAAAGGGAAATGCTGGGGAAAATACTTTCAAAAAGTTGTTATAACATCTCTTTAAGCATGATGGCAGTGATCAAATGTTCTACTGTATGTGGTGTAGTTCTGCGTGTAAATGTGTATGTAACCAAGAGCGAGTATAAGATTTTTCTTGGGGGGGAATAAGTAATCTTTGCAGAATCTTCTGTTCATAAATGGTATATTAGCTGCTTGGTCAAGATCAGGGGTTACTTGGTACAAGAGTTCCTACTATATCTTGAGTAAGCTGGAGCAGAATAGGCAGAAAGCGTATAGCTGAGAGAACTGAGCAGTCAGTGTTGAGGCTGAGGCAGATTTGGTTGAGAGTGAGAAGAATAAAAAAGGCCAGTAAAGGAGGAGCCTGGAGAGGAAAAATAAAACAGAGCAAAGCCATCTGGCCACCAACAGTGCTGGAATAGAAGAAAGTTCAGTTGTTTTGCTTGTAAACTCTCTGGGTTCCCTACCTGAATGGTAACCACAGGAACCACAGCATCAAACAAACATAGTTTATTTGATAGAAAGTAGAATCAGCAAATACTGGAGCCTCAGCAGTCTGTGCAACTCCCAAATTCCATCCAAAGCCTGTGTCTGTTGCACGCATAATGACTTTAGGGCAGTGAGTCCAAATTTTGAAAGAGAATAGGTGAGAAGCAGGCAAAAGGTCATGATGCATTAGCATTGAAACATCTTCCAGACTCTTATTTTTCAAACATCAGTTTTCTTTGATGACAGGAAGACACTCTAATATACATTTTTCAGAAAAACAAAAGGGCTTTGAATGTTCACAGGATTCTCACAGTCTTTGTTTTAAAAACTTACCCCAGCTGTTTAACGTGTGAAGGACAAAGTACATATGAGTTTGAGTGCCCAATCTGCCATCTATTGTAAATTTTCTTTGCTAAGTGAATTAACCTCTTTGGCTCAATGTTTGGCTTTTAAGATCCTCATTGGAGGAAAGAAACTGGAAATAGATACAGAGAGAGGCAAGTGGAGGTGTTTTGATAATCGAGACAGGAAATGAATATAAAGTGTGGGATTTGTTAGCGTGGGAATCTGTTCTTTCAGAAATAATATCAAGAGCTCTTGCAAATCTTTGCTAAACAACAACTTCCATACTCAACTCTTTCTTAGACAACTCAACTTAGAGACCTCAGGCAGCTCATTTGAGCTTTGTGGGTTGTTTTGTTTTGTTTTGTTTTGTTTTTAAGATTCCTGGGAACCAGCAGTTAGCATAATGGCTATGTCGCTGGACTCCCACGTAGTTGAACGTGGTTCGCATCCTGGACCCGGTGGGTTAAAACTCACGCCGGGCACATAAGCATGTGTGCCCAAGATCCCAAGAGAAGAATGGAGCAGAAGGGATTGGGGCGTGATCATCCCCCCTGGGGGGGGATTTCTCACTTTCTGTCTCTATGTCTCTCTCTGTCTGTGGCAAGGGCCCCCGCCCTATAGTGAAAACCTCTCAAAAAAAAAAAAAAAAAGATTCCTAATAGATCTCCCCATGTTTTCTCAAAACTTCTGTCCTCTGTAGACAGTAGGTACTACCACCAATGACCAAACCAGAAGATTAAAAATATTGCTGGATTTCTCTCTATCCCTCAATTTAGATCTCTGTTTAGTTGATATTTCTCCACTGCTTCCTCCACATTCCTACTACACTGTCTTCATTCAGGTGTGTGTCACTTCTTCCCTGGGTTATTATCACTGTGTTCACTTTTTTTTTTGGAGAGGTTTTTGCTATAGTGTACGTGCACTCGCTAGACAGACAGAGAGACAGAAAGCGAGAAATCACCCCCCAGGGGGATGGTCACGCCACAATCCCTTCTCCATTCTCCTCTCGGGATCTTGGGCACGCACGCACATGCGCCCGGCGTGACTTTAAGCCACCGGGTCCGGGACACGAACCGCGGTTGACTACATGGGAGTCCAGCGACATAGCCATTACGCTAACTGCTGGTTCCCCTGTGTACACTTCTTAATTGACCACCCTGACTCCAGTTTTATATTCTCTATTCAATCTACCCAGAAAGGACAATTTTACCTTTTAAGATCCTCACTGAAAGAAACTAGGAAGGGAGCGGTAGAGAGAAACAAGTGGAGGTGTTTTGATATTGGAGGCAGGAAATAAAAATAAAGTTGGTGTGGGAATTTGTTCTCTCAGTTTACATCCATTCTTTCACTCTAATGATTACCTCAAAAGAATGTTATTAGAGACCAGAAAAAGTAAACTTCCTTAATTCTTTCCAAAATATTGGACACTTTATCTGTCAGAAGCCATCAAGAACAACAGAGTCACCCTTTTTGTTGTGTTTTGTTTTTTTAAAAGCCAGATATATTGCTGGTTGTGCCAACATTTTTCTCTATCTCACAGTTGTAGGCCAGAATTTCAAAAAAAAAAAATACACACACTTTTAAAACAACAAAAGTACTTTCTGTTTTGCAGAGGTGGTGAAATACAGTTTTGCTCTCTTCATTTTGAACCCATCTGGCAGACACAGTGATCTCATAAACAAATATATACCAATTCTATTATGCATGTCATTTGTCTCAGTAAAGTAAGTTATGAATTCACTAAAACTACCTGGCTCTGAATGGAAGGCTTAGTACTGCCAACTCTTATATCTAAAGTACTACAGATTTTCCGAGAATAAATGCCACAGATTAAGGACTACAGATTTTCCGAGAATAAATGCCACAGATTAAGGACAAAGAACAGTGGCCAGATTTGGCATAATTTGCCAAAAAGAAAGTGACCAATAGTAGATGGTTTCTCAGTACAGCCTGGTATAACTAGGCCCTGCATTGCTGAATATCTGAAATACTGCATACCTGAGCCTAAAATAGAGTTATGACATTTTGGACTAGAGAGGGCATGAGAAAAGCAACCTCTTCATTCTTGTGAAAGAGCATGTTGAAGATCAGAAAGTTGGAATGACTTGCCAGAGGGCACTCAGCTGAATGTGAGGCAGATTTGAGGCTTCCTGATGGAAAATAGACCAGATATTTGCATATTCCACAAGAATCATAGGCTGAGAAGTCAACTCCTTGCCTAAATCATGACTGGTGCTGAGTTACCTCAGCTTCCCAAATATGAACCACTCTAAGGAGATTCCAAACTCTTCTAAATGAACATCTAGAAAATGCATCCCCAAGTGTGTCCTGCCACTAATGAAAGCTGATGAAATCCTGTATCCAATGGCAGAGACAGAAGTATCTCAGTTCACCTGTCCAAAACAAGAACATAATGTTGAAACTATTAGTCCTAAAATTATATAATCAATATATTGAAGAAATATGACAAGACTGCCCCCTCTTATCATGTCTATCATTATATTACTAGATTTTCTAGCCAGAGAAATTAGTCAAGAAAAAATAATTCTAAAAATTAGAAATCCAAATTGGAAAGGAAAAGGTAAAATAATATCTAATTGCAAATGCTATGATCCTATATATAGAAAACTCTAATGACTTTTCCAAATAAATAACCCGTTAGAACTAATAAATTAATTCAGTAAAATCAGTTTACAAAATTAGCACACAAAAATCAGTAGCATACCTACACATTAGAAACAAACTATCCAAAAAATAAATCAAGAACATAATTCCATTTATAATAGCATCAAATAAACAAAAAATACTTGGGGGGAAAAGTCTAAGGGAAAATAAAAGAGCTATATATCAAAACTATAAAACACTGATGAAAGAAATTAAAGATGATACAAATAAATGGAAAGATATCCCATGTTAATGGACTATAATAATTAATATTGATAAAATGTCCACACTATCTGAGGTGATCCAGAATAAATACCATTTCCATCAAAATTCCAAAGACATTTTTCATGAAAACAGAAAAAAATTCTAAAATTTGTACAGAACCACAAAATCAAGAGCAATTGTGAGCAAAAAAGAACAAAGCTAGAGATACCATGAGGTGTACTTGATTTCAAAATACATTACAAAGCTATAATATTCAAGATGAAATGAGACCTGTATAAAAACGTAAGTATAGAACAATGGGATAGAATAGAGAATGCAGAAATAAATTTAGGCCTTTAAAGTTCATTGATCTTTGACAAAAATGGCAAGAGCATACAATGGGGCATGAAGAGTCTCTTAAATAAATGATGTTGAAAAGACTGGGTAACTACATGCAGAAAAATGAAATGGATGAAACTGGACCCTTATCTTTCACTTCGTACCTAAAGAAACAAAACCAGATTGAAGAATTCAACATAAAGCCTGAATCTATAAAGCTACTTGAAGAAAAAAGAAAAAAATCTTCTTGACATTTATCTGCGTAAAGATTTTTTTAATATTCCCACCCTCCAATATCACACTAAAAATCTTCTGCATTGCCATAAATACCATCACAGAGTGAAGAGACAATCTATGGAATCAGAGAAAATATTTGTAAAGCTAACATGTTTATATCCAAAGTATATAAAGGAATTCAAAGCAATTTAACAGGAAGAAAACAAATAACCCAATTAAATAATAGACAAATGACCTGAAGAGATATTTATCAAAAGAAGACATAATAAAATGACCAAGAGGTATATGAAAAAATACTCAATATCATTAATCACTAGAAAAATACAATTTAAAGCATAACAAGATTTTGCCCACACTTGCTAGAATGGCAACTATTAAAAAGATTAAAGATAAGTGTTGGCAAGGGTGTAGAAAAAATAAAACCTTGGCCTAACTGTGGTGTTGCACAATGCTAAGCCACTGTCCTCTGCAGGCAGAGGCCACTTGGAAGCCATGTGTGTGATTTCTAGTCCAACATAAAGGGTGGGTGTAGTGGTATGAGTCCATAATTCCAGCAACTTGGAAGAGGTTGAAGCAAGTGGTTAGGGACTTGAAGATGGCCTAAGGAAAAAGCCTCCTTTAAAAATAAAGAGGAAAAGGAACCCTTATATACTGTGGATGAGCATGCAAATTTGTGCAGTCATTATAGAAAACAATATGGAAGTTATGATCTCATAACATTAAAAATGGAACTATGGTTGCCAGAGGGTTGCGTGGTGGTTAAGGTGCTGGACTCCCACATGGCTGACCGTAGTTTAAATCCCATACCTGGCAGCTTGAAACTCATGCTGGATGCATGTGCATGTATCCCCAAAATCCCAGGTGGAGAATGGAGGAGAAGAGGTTGCAAAGTGATCATCCCTCCTTAAGGATGACTTCTTACGTTCCCTCTCACTGGCTCTGTCTCTCTCTTTCTGGTGAGTGCACACACCCTATGGCAAAAAACAAACAAACAAACAAACAAACAAACAAAAAAACAATCTATTTAAAAGAAAGAGAGAGAGAGATGTAAAGAGATAGCTGCACTCCCATATTTGTTGCAAATTATTGACAATAGACAACATATGGAATCAAATATATATGCACAAAAACAAACATACACATGCTGGAGTACCATTCAGCCTAAAAAAAAGAAGGAAGTTTTGTCATTTGAAGCAATATGGATGAACTTGGAGGACATTACAGTAGGTGAAATTATGAAATTAGCCAAGCACAGAAGACATACTCCGTGATCTGATCTGGAACAATTCAAACTCATAGAAGAGTCGAAAGGTGGTTATCCAGGACTAGGGATCAGGCACAGAGATGTCAATCAAAGGATGTAAAATTTCAGTTAGAGAGGAAGAAAATTCTATAGATTGACTATGGTATAGTGACTATAGTTAACAATACTATAGTGTACATTTAAAAACTGCTTAGAGAGACCTTAAATGTTCTTATCATACACATACACATACTCAAATGTTAAGTATGTGAGGTGAGGACTAGCTTGATCTGATCTTTTCACTGGTCAGAACTCCAAGCATAGCATAGGCAAATGGGTATTGAAAGCTACAAAGCAGTATGGGGTCAGTGAGTGGAAAATTCCTAATACGAATCATCCGGGAGGTAAGGGGCATTCTGGCTAAACTGACTCTTGTTCTCTCTCTTTCTCTCTCTCTCTCTCTATATATACATACATAAATGTGTGTGTATAGACACACACACTCACTTACCATGCTGTTTGTATCATTCTTGTCTGTCAATATAAAATAAAAAACCATAAATATTGTGTACTCGATAGATTATTAGATGCTCTACTCCGACACCAGCTGTCCTCTGGGTCACAGATTATCGACATGACTCACTCATGTAGTTATCCAGTGATTATTCGGCCAGTGTCTATTGAACCAGGCATCATGATCGATACTCGGGCAAAGCTGATATACATAGTTCTGCGTTCAGGGTCCTTTTATTGATTTATGATTATTTTTCTGATTTTCCTGCTTCTATTCTCTAAGCTTGATTCAAATGTTTAAAAAAATGCATTTCTGTACCACAAGCTATTTACACACACACACGTGCACACATACATGCACACATATATGTGAAAAATACCAGAAAAACTAGCAGTTTATGTTTTTTTTTTCTCTGTAAAATGTGGAAAGCATATGAAAATAAATTAAAAAAATAACAGACATGGTTTCTTAATCACCTGAATATAAAAACTTTAAAAGAAAATTAATTAAAAGAGAATAAATGCTTTAGGTCACAGCACACAATATATTTAGCACTGGATAATGAGAAATTAAAGTAAAATATAAAATTATAGGTTTCTCTTCTAGTCTAAATCAGAGCCCCAGCTTGCAAAATATCCAGCTACAGAGTCTGACATCTCTAGTTTCTGACAAAGATTCTTTACTTGGCCAAGCTTCACTCAGGCTTCTGTGTCTTCTGCTAGACCCATTTGTGCACTGCCTTGTAAAATCCAGTTTTAGCAAAAGGACCTTTTAAGTTGGGTGCAGAGGCATGTGCCTGCAGTCTCAGTCCTTGCAGGCTAAGGCAAGAAAGTCACGTTTGAGGCCAGTCGAGACAACATAGAGAGACCCTGTGTTTTTGGTTTTGGTTTTGCTTTTGCTTTTGGTTAAGCAAGAGATTTTTTACTATAGGGTGTATGTGCTCGCCAAGAGACCAAGAAAGAGAGAAATAGAAAGCAAAAAAATCACCCTACAAGAAGATGGCTATGCCACAATCCCTTCTCCCCCATTCTCCAATTGGGATATTGGGCACACACACATACATGCGCCTGCCATGAGTTTCAAGCCGCTAGTTCAGGGAATCAAACTACAGTCAACTACATGGGAGTCCAGCAATGTAATCATTATGCCATCTGCTGATCCAGGGACTTTGCATCTTAAAAAAGAAAGAACAAGTGCATAATGAAAGATGGAAAGGAAAGAAAAATGATCCCTACTAAATCAATTTAACCAGAACCCTCCACACTCTGTATCTGTCTGTTCTTCATCTAATCAGGTTGCAGGTTCCTCACCCTCCAACATCTCCCAGGTGCTGTCTAATCATCCTAGGATGTCTTCAGCAAGATTCCTGTTAGGTCAGTTTAGCCAGAATCTTCCTTATCCATAATGTTTCCTCTTAGTAATTTTCCATCCACTAACCTCATATTGCTCCTTGGCTATAAATTCTTACTTGTCTATGCTGTTTTTGGAGTTCAGTCCTGGTTCCCTCTCCTGCTACAAGACCCCATTACAGTGGTCTCTGGACCAATAGAGATGGTCCTGAAAACACTCTTCTTTGCCATGCTTTAACAAGTATTATTGAATAAATTTATCTTTAACAGTTTCCTGTACATTTCATGTTTTAGATGAATGAAATAGACTACGCATGTCCTCCAAGCTTTATTATTATTTTTTTTTAAGAGAGAGAGATTTTTGCTATAGGGATGCATATACTTGCCAGAGGGACAGAAAGTGAGAAACCACCACCACCACCACCCCAGAGGGGATGGCCATACCACGATCCCTTCTTTTCCATTCTCTTCTCAAGATTTTGGGCACGCACACACATGTGCCCAGCATGAGTTTAAGCCACCGGGTCTCGGACTTGACTAAGTGGGAGTTCAGCCATGTAACCATTATGCCATCTGTTGCTCCCTCAAGCTTTATTTCTTAACATGGAACGTCTCAACCCCCTGAAATCTGGTTATCCTTTCATTCAGTCACTGGTCCATAAAATCCAAGTGGCCAAAGTCAAGGGCCCACTCATTTTTAGTGTGTGTGTGTTTGCCTTTTTTTTGCCATAGGGCACATGTGCTCACCACAGAGAGACAGTGAGAAGTGGGAAATCACACCCCAGGGATTATAGTCATGCTGCAATTCCTTTGTCCTCCATTCTCCTCTTGGGATTTTAGGCACACATGTGCACTTGCCTAGCATGATTTTCGAGCCAACAGGCCCAGGACTTGAATTGCCATTGGCCATATGGGAGTCCAGTGCCTTAACCATTGAGCTACCTGCTGGCCCCCCTGCTCAGATTTCAATACCTCATAGTGTTAGCTAAATACAGCACTTCTGAATGTACCATTATTCCTAAAAAATATTTTTAATACTCATTTTCTCTTGACAGCCTGTGATCAGTATAGACCACCCACTCAAGATACCTTTGTCTTCGTACATTTCTTTCTGATTTTGGATGTAGACTCCATTTTCTTCTAAAAGTCATCAAACTCTTTTACATGGTAAAATAATAGTAAATGGAACAGTTAGGGGTAGAACAGTTTTCATACAAATGAAACAAAAGGCAAGTAGATATTGTCCTTTGCTTAAAATAAGAGGTGGATTTGGTAGGGCACGGAACTGAGCTCCACAGTTCTGTCAGTTAAAACACAAAGGAAAACGTGCTGAACTACATTCTTTTCATTATCTGACAAACAAAAGTATACACGTTTTTCTCAATAGTCTGTGTTCCTTCCTGGAACTAAACTCAAGCAGGAATTTATGACATGAAACCCCGTAGACGACACATCAAATAACATACAACTTCAATTATGTGATTATAAAAGACAAAAATTCCATTCAGACCACCTTTGAAAAACAGCAAGCATAAAGTTAAAGCAAAATGTAATAAAAGTTTTCATGGGGGAAGGTAAAACAAGGTGGTCTAGGGTCTGACATTCTCAGGTTCTATATTACGATTAAGGATCATTTTAAATATTGAGATAGTGAACACATCTGTAGGATCCTTTCAAATACCAGACTCTCTAGAGTATGCTGGCCCTGGCTAAATTACTGTCGGTTCATAATTAAACTCTCACCAGAAGCTGCAGTTTGTATAAATGTTCTGAGTTGTCAGTTAAATGAAAACTCCTTGCTTTAGTTACTAGTCAAGACTTGTCATTTTTCTCAACTACCACGTTTGCTCTCATCACAAACAAGTATCTTATTATAGTGGTGATGCCAACCTATGAACAGCTGTTTCTCTTATAATTTTCCTTGTTTGAGTTCCCAGTAAAGACTCTGATCTGTATCTTCTAAAATGAAAAAAAGAATTTCACTCTGAAATGACATTTTAAGCATAAGTAATTATTGAAAGCTTGTTTCATGATTGATAAGTCCCAGCCACAAAAGAACTTTAGCGTAATGCATCTTGATGATCTCCTATTGGCCGAGCCATGGTAGCAAAGGCAAGGGAGCACTGCTATGTTATGCTAGAAGCCATACTGGAAGGCTCTAGGTTCATCTCCTTGTCTATCCAAAGTCCTCAGGGGAAGACTACGCTGTGAAGACCTTGTTAAGGGTGCCCCCTCATAATTAAAATAAACTTTACAAAAAGTAAGAAAGATGAAATGCTAAAATTTTTACCTTTTAACATTTATAATAACATGAGGAAATTTGACTTTAGTGGGCGTTAGATAAAAGTCATGACCAACTGATATGTTAAAACACTGACCTCCTCTGAGTAAGGCTGTAAAAGTCATGTTTCTCTGACTGACTACTGGAAATATATATATATATATTTTTTTTTTTTTGAGAGGTTTTCACTATAGGGCACATGCGCTCGCCAGAAAGACAGAGAGAGACAG
>NW_006199712.1:1484454-1486072 GCF_000334495.1 Tupaia belangeri chinensis
AGACAGAAAGCAAGAAATCACTCCCCAGAGGGGATGGTCACGCCGCAATCCCTTCTCCTCCATTCTCCTCTCCGGATCTTGGGCACGCACGTACACGTGCCTGGCGTGAGTTTTAAGCGACCGGGTCCGGGACTCGAACTGCAGTAGACTACATGGGAGTCCAGCGACATAGCCATTACGCTAACTGCTGGTTCCCATTACTGGAAATATTTTTAAGTGGAACCAAAACTGGCATCTTTGGGGCCATCAGGTAGCATAGTGGCTAGGGCACTGGACTCCACCAGGGTGACTATGGTTTGAGTCCCAGACCCAGCAGCTTGAACTCACACCAGGCGAGTATACATGTATGCCCAAAATCCTGAGAGGAGAATGGAGGAGAAGGGATTGCAGCATGGCCATCCCTCTGGGGAGTGATTTTCCACTTTCTGTCTCTTCATCTCTCTTTGTATCCCCAGAGAGCACAAATGCTCTATACCAAAAATCTCTAAGAAAACAAACAAACAAAAAAGAACTGGCATCTTCATAAATCAGTGAAGAATGATAGTTGACACATTTGTAAATAGTAAACTGGAGAGATGGCTACTCTGAGTGATGACAGAACTGAACCACAGCTTTACTAGGGTCACATTTTTCTTTAGGAAGGACAAAGTGGCATTATTTTATTTTACAAGGTGCCCAGATGCCAATTATCCTCATATCTGTTTAATTTTAGATGAATTATTAAGGAAAAATTTTAAAGTGAATGAATTATTGAAAATGATTCCTTTCTCATTTGACCATAATGTATAATTGTCATTAAAATTTTAGGATCAACTATTTCAAGCTATATATTTCTTTATTTTAATTCTGCTTACTAGTTCATGAAAAAGTTAATAATTTTCTCAGTTTCAATATAAAGAAAAGGATTCAATATTCAGAGCAACACCAACCAAAATACCCCATCAGTGTGACCTGGAAAATGTCTTTCTGTAACTGCTCAAATGTATATGACTACCTAACCTATCAGTTGGATTAATTTTGATTATTTAAATAATAGTGAATGTTCAACAGATTATTTCAATTTGCATTTAGTCAATGTTGAATTCTCTCTTTATGTAATAACTATGAATAACTCTCAATAACAGCCTATTTTTAAAAATCCTTTCTGATTAAAAACAGCAATATGATCAACTTAGAATGCTTTTTCTTGGACACTACATAGTAAAACACATGTCCTGCATTTCTAACATTTGTCCAAGCGAACGAGAATTGATTAAAAAGGAAAAAAATGAGGGCAAGTGGCACAGCTTACTGGTTAAAGAGACTCAGATCCCATATGGCTTGCTATGGCTCAGATTGCGACCCATAGACTTGAAAAACACACCAGGGGGAACCAGCAGTTAGCGTAATGGCTTTGTCGCTGGACTCCCACGTAGTCGACCGCGGTTTGTGTCCCGGACCCGGTGGCTTAAAAAACTCATGCCGGGCGTGTGTGCATGCGTGCCCAAGATCCCGAGGGGAGAATGGAGGAGAAGGGATTGAGGCGTGACCATCCCCCCTGCGGGGTGATTTCTTGCTTTCTGTCTCTGTGTCTCTCTCTGTCTGTCTGGCGAGCGCATGCGCCCTACAATGAAAATCT
>NW_006199712.1:1486269-1505358 GCF_000334495.1 Tupaia belangeri chinensis
GTGATTTCTCGCTTTCTATCTCTATGTCTCTCTCTGTCTGTCTGGCGAGCGCACGCGCCCCATAGCGAAAATCCTCTCAAAAAAAAAAAAAAACACCAGGCACATGCTGTGTGACTGCCCCAAATTAGAACAGGGTGGAGAATAAAAGAGAAGGGATTTCAGCATGACCATACTCCATTGGGGTGCTTTCTCCTTCTCCTTCTCTGCCTCTGGGACATGTGCACACACCCTCTGGCAATTATGAAAGAGGAACAAGAGGAATAAGATTAAGACATAACTTGTACGCTTTTTGTTTTAAAATCGTATGTTAGATTTCTACTTCTGGCCAGCAGGGAGTCATCTGAACCAGCTTGCCTTCTCATGGAAAACAACTAAAAATTTAAGCAAAATATACCCAAGAAAACTAGAGATATTAGAAACCATACAAAACAGTACTGCTATCCCTGAGAGAAAATAAAACAAGTGAGATGACACCTACAGTCTCTAGGTTTTTACCTAGCAGCAATTTCCACAGGGCAAGGAGAGCTACCCCAAACAAAGCCCAGCAGGGTGTCTACTACATGGTAAATAGGGGTTCTAATACCTGTTCTCGCTACTTTATCCCAAAGGTAATATCTTTAACTTCTGATGGGATAGAATGGGACTCTAAAGTCTTCAGGTGATGTGCTCTGGTATAAGAATTTAAAGTTAATAAGACTTTCTAATACAAGTAGATTTAAAATGAGAAAATCTATATTAGAAACAACATATCATTTTTAAAAAATAAAGCAATTCATCAGTTCATAAAATACAAAAACATCTAAAAGTCCTCCACTAAAAACCTTTTAAAGAACTATACATAAGAACTTAGGAAAGTAGACATAGGAAGTAATTATGGAGCAGGATAAAGAACATCTAAAACCACTCATCAACAGCATTCCACACAATGAAGCACTAAGAGTCTTATCAAAAGCAATAAGAAGATAATAAGATGCAACTACTCCTATATAACCTTTACTATTTAATATTTTTCTAGGATCAGTAAAGTGGGGAACTGATTTAAACATGCATATATATATATATATATATATAACATAATATATAATTTAAAATAAAGTAACAAAGAATAAATATATGAGTTTTAATACTATATAGTAATTCCACTTTAAAGTGTAATATCAATGATCTTTTTTGAAAGTTTATTTCTTTATTATTTCTTTATTTTATTTATTTTTTCCAAGAGAGAGTATGAAAGAAAACCAGGCAGAGAGACAGCTATTGAGACTGACAGGCACTCTCGACAGGGCCTCCTCATGCAGCAACCCCTTTCCTCCAGCTCTCAAGCTCCTCAGGATCCTGTGTTTCAGGTAAAATTGGCCTCTTAACCCATGGTTAGCCATGTGGCTTCCAGCACTACAGAAAGGCATGCTACTGCTTGTGTCACCACAGCTGGATCTTATTTTTTTCTTATTAGTCAACTATTGTTAGACATTTCTACAAGATAAAACTTAATGATAAATAAAATACAACTTTTTTCTTTTTTAAGGTTTTTGCCACAGGGCATGTTGCTCCCCAGACATAAGAATTTAGGACTGTGAGAGGAAAAGTGAGAAATCACCCCCCAGGGGAGATGGCCATACCATAATCCCTTCTTTTCCTTTCAAGTTCTGGGATTTGGGGGCATGCACGCACACAGGCCCAGTGTGATTTCCAAGCCATTAGGTCCAGGATATGAATTGTGGACAGCTATGTGGGAGTCCAGCACTTTAACCACTACACCACCTGCTGGCCCCAATACGTCAATTTTTTTTTTCAACAGAAAATATAGTTATTTTTTGAGAGATTTTTGTTTTGTTTTGTTTTTGTTTTTTGGGGTTTTTGTTGTTGTTGTTGTTTTGTTTGTTTGTTTTTTTTGCTACAGGGTGCATGCATTCACCATAGAGAGACAGACAGACAGAAAGATAGGGGATGGCCTCACCACAATCCCTTTTCCTCTCTTCTCCTCCTGGGATCTTAGGCATGCTTGACATGAGTTTGAAGCCACTGGGTCCAGGATTCAAATTGTGGTCGACCATGTGGGAGTCCAACCACATAAACACTATACCATCTGATAGCCCGAAAATATTTTTAATAATGATTATTTATGAGTAATACAATATTTTTTATCTTACTGTTTACTAAAATAAGCGTGACTTTCATGATTATGGAATGATTACATTTAATTTTAAAAACAAATTAAAAACAGTCTTATATATGTGTATATATGCTTGTCTAAATATATAAACAGAAAATATCTAGGAGACAAAAATCATTAATATGCATTATTTTTTGGGTTGACTATACATAAAATTCATTAATATAGGCAGTATGTGGGGTGGGGTAGAGATCTCTACATTTAAGTTATTATGGACTGTTGCAGAAAAACAGATGCTGAGGAACAAAAAGCAGCACTTGGAGAGATTAGAAGAACTCTTTATTATGCTGGCAGGTTTGGAAGAGTTTAATACTCAGAATCACCAGCCCTTGCTGAGAGTTGGACAGTCTTTTATGGGTGAATTGGGGAGGAGCAGTTTCAGCACGCTTGGAGTGTCCTATCAGGCAAGAAGCTCAGTGTCTTCCTTAATACAGAGCTGGCAGGGAAACAGGGAATCCAACTTGCTCAGTCTCCAGTCACTCAACAGTTCAAGGGAGGGGCAGCTAGCTCATGGGGAAACAGAAAGCCCAGGCAGCTATCATACGTGGGTTGCTTCAAGGTTGCTCACAAGTTCCTCCATATCAGAACAGAAGGTTCAGGCAGTTATCAGCCTTGTGTTGCTCCATATCATCCCCTCCTCTTTGCCTCCTCAACCATACTTGAGGAGGGTCAATTAACAGGAAGGCAGTAAACATAGCTTCCCAGGATAGTGACAAATAGTTTATATTTGATGGTTTGAAAGTGGGAGGTTGTAAGGGTATTGTAGGGGTGTCACTGATTGTTGTCCTCAAGCTTCTACCATGTGTAGATTGGTCAGTGTCTAGAGTGGTCAAAGAAGGGCTGTAGACTCCTCAAACTTCTTCTGTGTGTAGAGTAGCCAGCCCTGGAGTGGCAGCAGTAGGGCTACAGTCTTGATGTCATGTCTTGGTCTTCTAGAAAGTCAATTTGGTTGTCTGCTCAGGATGGTTTTTCATTGTCCAGGTCCTGGGATCCTCTGGTGCTGCAGCTTGCTTCACTCATGAGTGGTGAATCCACAGGGCTAGCCCTACAACCTTAACTGCAGTAGGGGTAACAAGCACAATAACATATGGCCCCAACCAGATGGGCTGTAGTGATTCTTTTTTTCCAATTTTTAACCCACACGAGATCCCCAGGTTCATGTTTGTGTACCCAGTTTCTTATGTGATACAGGGTACTTTATTTAAAGTCTTTCCCAAGGCCATTAGATCCTGGTTCAGGACTGCCTTGTCCAGTTGACAGACATCAGTAATTCGGGCCTGGGTGACTAACAGGGGTGTCCTGCCAAACAGGATCTCATAAAGGGAATAGCCTTGTCTTTGGGGTTTACATTGAACTTGGAGCAGGGCTAGTAGGAGGACATCCACCCAGGGGCATCCATTGTCCTGATAGAGCTTAGCCAGCGTGGACTTGAAGGTATGGTTCATTCATTTAACTCTTCCAGAATGCTGAGGTTATTAAGCAGTGTGAAGCTTCCATTTTATGCCCAAGGCCTTTTCCACTCCCTGTGTAACTTCTGCAATAAAATCAGGGCCACTGTCTGACCTGATCATGAGGGGAAGCCCAAACTGAGGTATGACTTCCTCCAAAAGGGCTCCAGTGACTTTTCTGGCCTTTTAAGTTCACATAGAAAGGTTTCTACCCAGCCTGAGTAAGTACACACCAGGACTAGTAAGTACTTACAGCCCTAGCATGGAGAAGTCTACCACTAGCAACTCTAGGGAAGTTGTTCCATTGGCTTGTATTTCAGCTGGTCGAGTTGGCCCTTGGGTGGAGTTATTTCTGGCACAGGTCTCATACTGCATGCCCGTGATTGCACACAATGATAGTAGGCAACTCAATAAATAGTATCGGTCCAGTAAGCTCTCCGGGTTAGTCTTTCCCCAGTGAGTTAGCTTGTGGTACTGCTTTACCAATGAATATCCCAAGGACTGGGGTATGTATATTATTTTATCTGGCCGTTTCCATTATTCATTTTCTTCCATAGTTGCTCCCTCTGATTTTGCCCAGTGATGTTCATCAGGGGTACAGGGGGTGAGAGAGGAGCTTTTGGGAGACTTGTGAGTTGTAACATCTAGTTACAGCAGTTGTGCTTTGGTTGATGACAGCCTTGGCTATCTGGTCTGTCGTGCCCAGGGTGACAGTGTTTCCCCTACTCTGGTGTCCTCTGTAATGGATGATTTCTACTTCCTTCAGCTCCCAAACTATTTATAATAACTGGCAGATTACTTTTTGTCATTAATTGTCTTTCCTTCAGCAGAGAGGAGTCCTCTCTCTTGATACAATGCCCCATGAACATGTAGGGTGGCAAAGACAAGTCATGAGTCCATGTAGATGTTTACCCTCTTATCAGCCGCCAAATTTTAGGGCTCAGATTAATGCCCAGAGTTCAGGCTACTGAGCTAACCATCCTTGGATCAGTGTCCCAGCCTCAAGCACTGTGTCTTGAGAGGTAATGGCATAGCCAGCATGTTGAATTCAATCTTTCATATGGCTGCTACTGTCAGTGAAAAGGGTGAGGTTGGGGACCTTCAGCAGTGTGTCTACAAGGTCAGGACATCCAGAAAAGATCTCATTGAGGGCCTGTTCACAATTGTGGTTAGGAGGCCCCAGCGTGGCTGTGAGGAAGCTAGCAGGGTTGAGAGTCTGCAGAGTCTGGAGTCTAATTGGGGGATTTCCAAGCAATAAGTCCTGGTAGTTAGCCACCCTGGAGTTGGCTAGCCATTTATATCCCCTGGAGTTCATCTGGGTAGTCACTGAATGAGGGATCCAGGCATTGATAAGTTGTCCTAAAGTAAATGTGTCTGCCTCTAATTAATTCAACAGTGGTGGCCAGGGCTTGCAGACGAGTGAGCCATCCTGATGCCATAAGGTTGAGTCTCTTAGACAGGTAGGTGATGGGTCTCACCCAAGGTCCAATGGGCTGAGTTAGAACTCCTAGTGCTATCTGACTTTTTTCATATACGAACAGATTGAATTCTCAGGTGATGTCTGAGAGCTTAAAATCCAGGGCTTTCACAAGCCTTGACTTGAGATCCTGGAAAGCCTGCTCTTGGAGGGGTCCCCATTTGACAGGGCCTCTGAGTAGCTCATACAGTGGTCTGGCCTTATCAGCAAAGCCCAGAATCCAAAACCTATAGAAACCTGCTGCTCCCAGGAATTTGTGCAGTTGTCTCCTAGTTGTGGATTGAGGCAGCCCACATACCACCCGTTTGTGTTCGTGCCCGAGATCACAGTGTCCTTTATTCAGAATGAATCTTAGGAACTGCACCTGAGTACAACAGATCTGGATCTTCTTCATTGAGACCTTGTATCTGGCCTAGGAGAGAAGCTGGAGTAGCACTTGAGTTCCCTTCCAATAATTCTTGGATCACTCCAGCAAGCAGGAGGTTGTCAACATATTGGAGCAGAGTACACCCAGTTTCCTGACCTGGAAAATTCTCTAAGTCAGTAGCAAGAGCTTCCCTGAGGGTGAATATTCACCATTCTTCCTTTTGGGGCATTGTTATAGTCAGGATTTTGGCAGAGCCGACAGTCAATGCAGCCGAGCCGGACAAGTCAGAGCTGATTTGCACTCTAAGTTTAGTCAATAGGTCTCTTCCCAGGAATGGGACTGGGTAATCAGGCAGGTACCAGAACTCATGGGTAACTAGGTGCCCCCAGGTGGCAGCTTCTTCTCTGTAGAAACGGCTAAGTTTCTCATCAGTGGCCTCCATGATGGTGGCTTCTTGGCCTTCAGGGGGATCAGGGCCTGGGTAACAATGACGTGTTCAGCTCCAGTATTTCCCATAAATTTCATTGGCTGGCCCCCCACTTTGACAATGACCAGGGACTCCTGGGGGCCCAGGATCATGGATCCCAGTCAGTCCTATTCTGATTCCATCATGGCTAGGAGGTCTCTTGGGGGTTCCTGATGGAAAGTCTTAAGGGCCTCTGGTGGATTTTTGGTCATTCTCCCTTGGTTTGCTTCTGCTTGCAGTATTCACTTTTCCAGTGTCCATTCTCTTTGCAGTATGCACATTGGGTTGGTCGGAGTCTGGGGCAGCCAGTTTTTGGCCCTCCTCTGAGACCTGGTGGGGCCTCCAGTTGTCTTAGAAGTCTCTGGGAGCTGGGTGGTGCTCATCCCAGCAAAGCCTTCCTGTCTCTGGAGGGGGGCTGATTGGGCAACAAAGGTGGTGTTAATCATTTGCTGGCTTTCTGAGCTCTCAGGGTCAAATGGAATATAGATTCAGTATGCCTCATAGAGCCTCTCATAAAATTGTCCTGGTGGCTCATCTATCTTCTGAATTTTTTCTGAGGTTTTTTGCCATGTTTGTAGGTTTCTTTACATTGGCTTTCCTGAGCTGGTGCTGGCTCCTCAGGTTGTTCTTCAGGCCCCAGAAAAACAGATGGCAGTGGAGTCTCAATTGCCAGTTTGGTGGCTGAGACATATGGGGGTGGAGCTGCTAATAGCTCCTCTTCTGGGTGGAGAGCTGCAGGATTGGAGCCATCGGTTTCTTTTGGTCAGAGGCAGACGGCGTGGCATGAGTGGCCAAAATAGTGCATTGGTCTTTCCTTCTTATGCAGATCCATGCCCCAGAGTGGAATGAGTTGGGCTATCTGTAGTCAGGAGTCAGTATAGGGAAACTGGTCAGGATGGCCTGAGGTGCCAGTAACCTCATTGTATATAGCTCACATGGTGAGGAGATGTAAAGTTTCTTTCAGCGGCCATCCCCCTTTAAACGAAGGCCATTCAATCTCACAGAGAGCTCTTAACCTCTCTGGTTTCAATTTAATTCCATGATCATCAAAGAAGCCCTTTTTAAAAATTAGTCAGCATACAGTCCAGCACAGTAGGTTTGAAGATGTGGATTGAGGTTTTCCCATAGTCCCAAATATCTGTGACCTCTCCAGTTATCAAAAGCCTGCACTTCCCAGAAGGCTCAGGAGATCACTGGTTGAAGGAAGCTTTTGAGCAGATGATAAATGCTGCCAGGTGGTGCTCCATTGATGCTATTTTGAGTCAAAAGCCAAATTTGAATGATTTAATTTAACATGGTTAAGTAGAGTAATTTAGCAGCTCATGTAGGGGGCCTAGTTTCCCCCCCCTTTTTTTGTTTTAAATAAATTGTGAGAGTTTCTTTTATACATTGATGCATATTTTACTAACAAACACTGTTCAACAAATTTTCCAAAATAGAACAAAACATTTTTATTGATAACCGTTTAAAATTTTAATCATTTGAAAAAACCTTTAGAAGGCAGAAACAGAAACCCCAAAGCAACTCCCATGAGCAGAAGGTCCTGAGCACCCTAGGGATGAGAAAGGGTTAACTCAGTGTCTGTCGGCACTGAACAGAGTTGTTAGGCTGTTATCAGGGCTACAAGATCATTAAGAGTTGTTAAGTTGCTATGGGGTCTGAGCTACAAGGTCACCACAGGCTGTAAATTTCCTTCAACACTTCTTGACAATCCACATTAGCATTTTCAAAAGCCAGTTGCTTCAACAAAGTCAGCTATAGCTACATTCTCTACCTGCCTTTGCAAAGATTTTTTGCAACCTATCTATAAATGCATCATAGTTGGTGGAAATTCATGCCCTACCTTCCCTGGGCAAAATATACAACTTTGCCATTCATTACTCTGCCTATCTTCCTCAACAGGAAAAACCCTCCAATTGGTCTTTGTGTCCCCCTTCCCATGAATGGTGTTGCAAAGAGATAAAAGGGTGCATGCCCCCCCAGAGGGGACCAATCAGGCATCTGTCTGGCTGTGTCCCTCACAGGCTTTGTGTAGTTCAGATACAGAACCTCCACCAGATCAACCACATAGATTGGGACTGGTTCCCCCAGCACTAATTTTGCCATTTAGCCTTCACACAATTATCACAGAAACACAGAAACTCAGTAACTGACCCAATCATGCTCCATAGGGAGAAGATGTGGAGCCACAAACACATTTGCTCATCACAAACACTCACATTCATTCGGAGGTATACATTCCCTCCTCATACCAGCCAATACACCAGATGAGCTCTAACTGCTGGTCCTGCAACTGAAGGAAAGTGATCAGGTCTCCTTTCAATCCGAGTAGCTCTGTCTGACTAGGGCTCTACAGATCCCTAGGAACTTACCAGACTACCAGAGCTGACCACAGTCGATGCATCATGGTCCAGGAATTGGTTCTTTCCAATTAGAGTCCGATAATTCAGAAATGGTCAATCTCAGGGCAGGCACCCCAGCTGAAGGACCCCATCAAACAAGACAGGAGCGCTCCTATCTCTCCATACTGTAGTGCCCATCCCAGAGGGTGAAGGCCCTGGGATTGGTGGCTCAAAGGGCCAGTATGATTCTACTTCCTGGCCAACGCACCAAAACGTTGCAGAAAAACAGACACTGAAAGCAGCACTTGGAGAGATTAGAAGAACTCTTTATTATGCTCACAGTAATGGAGGAGTTAATACTCTGAATCTCTGGCCCTTGCTGAGAGTTGGACACAGTCTTTTTATGGGTGAATTGGAGAGGGGCAGTTTCAGCATGTTTGGAGTGTCCTGTCAGGGAAGGATCTCAGTGTCTGCCTTAATACAGAGCTGGCAGGGAAGCAGGGAATCCGACCTGCTCAAGGCTTTTAGCTGCTCAACAGTCCAGGGTAGGTGCAGCTAGCTCACGGGGGAAGAGAAAGCCCAGGCAGCTATCAGCCCTGGGTTGCTTCAAGGTTGCTCACATGTTCCTCCATATAAGAAGAGAAGGCTCAAGCAGTTATCAGCCTTAAGTTGCTCCACATCAAAATAAGTATAAAAAAGTACATTCATAGAACTACAATAAATTAAAGAGAAATAGTGATATGGTACTTGCTGAATATAATATATTGGTATTTTAAAGTATTACTAGCACGGATAATTTAATAAGAAAAATACAAACACAACTGTAGGAAATGAAAATGTAGGGCTAGCTAATGGTGTGGTGGTTAAGGCAGCTGATTCCACATGGCTGGATGAATGGTTTAAGTCCCACATATGAAGGTCTGAGACACATGCCACGAACATGTGCAGGCATGCCCCAAATCCCAAGAGGCAAAAGGAGGAGAGGAATGCCAGCATGGCCATTCCACCTGCGGGTGCTTTCTCATTTTCTCTCATTCTCTTTTTCTCTCCAAGAAGCACATTTGCCCTACGGCAAAAATAAAAGAAAAAGGAGCTTTTCTCTAAGATGGCACTGAAAGTGAAGAAGAAAGCTCCAGCCCCTCCCAAAGCTGAGGCCAAAGCAAAGGCTTTGAAGGCCAAGAAGGTAGTGCTGAAAGGCATCCACAGTTATCAAAAAAAAAAAAGGGAAGATCCATATATCATCCCTGTTCTGGAGGCCCAAGACTAGAACTCCAGAGGCAGCCCAAATATCCCTGGAAGAGCAACCCCAGGAGAAATAAGCTGGACCACTCTGCCATGGTCAAGTTCCCCTGACCACTGAGTCTACCATGAAGAAGATAGAAGACAACAACACACTTGTGTTCATTGTGAATGTCAAGGCTAGCAAGCACTAGATCAAACGAGCTATGAAGAGGCTCATGATATTGACATGGCCAAGGTCAACACCCTGATGAGGCCTGACAGAGAGAAGGTACACATGCAACTAGCTCCTGATAAGATGCTTTGGAGGTTGACAACAAAACTGGGATCATCTGAAGTGAGTCCAGTTGGCTCATTCCAAACACACACTTTTTCCCCATTAATAAAGAAAAACAAAATAATATTAAGGACAAAGCAAAAGATATAAATAAGGCAAGAAATTTAAAAATACATGAATCCCAAAAAGCATGTACAATAAAAGTGGGTCAGTCACACATATTTCAAATTATAAAAATTTAAAGAACCTGCCAATATTCTACAAAATTGAGAAATATTTCAAGAAAGATACAGGTTGTCAAAATTATTGAGAACAGGACTAATCTGTGGTGTGGAGGTTAAGGTGGTTGGATCCCACATAGTCAACTGCATGGTTTGAATCTTGGATCTGGCAGTACATAAAACACACCAGGCATATGCATGCATGCCCAAAATACCAGGAGGAGAATGGAGAAAATAGGATTCAAGAGTGACCGGCCCCTTGAAGAATGACTTCTCACTTTCTCCCTTCACTTCTCTGTCTCTCTCCGGTGAGTGCACAAACCCTATAGCAAACTAAATAATAATAATAACAATACAATAAAATATAATGATTAAGAACAATTGTCTAATTAACTGGCACATTTTCCCTTGAAACTAAATTGGTAATGTAGACATAGAATCTTTCACATGTGCTGCTGTTGTAAAAGTAATTCTACTCGAAGAAATCTACCCTAAATAAATTATAAGAGATCTAAAGGAAAATATGTGTTACAAATAATTATTGCAGCACTGCACATAATGGAAATATGCTAAAGCCCAATAAGAGAAGAATGGCATGTTAAGTAGAATATAGTAAATTCATATGAAAGTCTATGGGTAGCTTAAACTAACTTTTATTTTTATTGTCACCTGAAATCTTGACCCAGTGAAATGGTTTGCAACAATTCCTATTCAGGCTTAAGAATTAGGTAGTCAAATTTATGTATTTCTATGAAGGCAATCATACTTTCCTGCAAAATTGAAAATCTGTCTCAACCAGAAGAGTGACGCCAACTTTTCTGGCCTTCAGAGAGTCTCCAGTCTGCTGGTATCTAATCTGTCCTGTCTTCCCAGCTTTTCCTAGACTTCTTCCAGGACGGTGGCATTTGCTAAAGGTGGGATAAATACTGGGCACCTAGGATGGTCAGTTGTCTACTATTTTGAGACATAGACAGTGTCAGATGTACAGATTAGAATAACATACAGTGCCATTATTATTTTTGATAGTAAGCACAGCAGACATTGCAAGCACTATCCATATAAAGAAATAAATAATCATATGTCAACATATCTCATTGCCTTGTAAAATGTATTACTAAAAACTTCTGGTGTCTTATAGTCCAAACATGAATTTCAGATCTGGTAATTGGACTAGCACTTCATTTATCATAATGTAGATATCAAATACTAAATTGCTAAACAGAACGTACGTAAATTTTGCAAAAGTCCTCATTGTGGATATACGAGCTCCGTGGGACACATTCCTCTTGTACAAGAAGCCAATACCCATACAACCCAGCGATTGTCTCCTGCGGCTCTGGCAGCCTCTATAACATTACAGGGAAGATTTAATTCTTTGGCATTTAGAAAATGTTACTTTGATTATTGTTTCCTCAACACATAAAATCCACCTTTATTCAGCAAACATTTATTAAGGATCTACCTTTGTTACCACTGATGACCTAGTGATGATCTAACATCGTTCTCGTACTGAGTTGCTCACTATGTTATAGAAAGTAATTGCTTACACCTTTATGATGTTGAAAATAACTTATGGGAAAGTAGGGAGGCAACAAAAATGCTTAGGTTCTACCAGCTTCTTTTTTTGTTGTTGTTGTTGCTCAGTATATAAATCTATTGAATTCATCTATTAGCTAATGAAGTGCCAAATCTAAAACTAGTTTGATAAACAAAAAGTGGATCGCAAAGAAAATCGTTTTTTCTTTTGAAAAACGTCAGGTTATATACCTGAAGTTGATTGAGCTGATACCTGACAAACACTTATCTGACTTTATTTTAAGCTGTTTTTTAACCTATTTATTTTCTCCTTCATCATGTCCCCAACCCTATGCTTACCCTTGGTTACCCACTGTACTGCATTTAATGCATGTCCTTATTGTAGATGCATCTCTTGAAATATGTAGTATTCTTGTATATGATGCTTAATTTACATAAGTTAAGTTGTACTATACATCTCAACTCAGGTATTCTTTTCACATTCAACACTGCACCTTTAAAATATACCCATGTGCTGTGTCCAAGTCTTGCTGGTTTCTTCCTATACAGCCAAGGCAAATTCCATCACCTGCCTACATAACATTTTTCTTTCCCACACCCCTAGTGAGTACATCTTGGAAGCCTCTAACTTTTGTTACTACAAGTGATTGCTATAGTGAACATTTCATGTGTCCTGTCACGGATCAGTGAAAGTTTCCCCCTGAGAGACAGGCCTATGACAGGATTGCTGGGGTAGAATATAAGCATAGTAATCTTTCTAATTGCTGTCAGACTGCTCTTTAGAATGACTGCAACAGTTTATCATCTTCCTATGGAAGCATGAAATGTCTAGCTCTTCCCATTTTCTTGAATATTTGATATCATCCAACGTACAAGTTTTGCAGTTCTAATGGGAAATAGCAGGATATAAGGACTAGAGAGGAATAATAGCCTTCACTTGTGAAAGCTACAGGGGATGTAATATCTTTTGGGTGATCCAAGGTTCAATTAGAGTTAGAAAATGAGGAACACACAGAGATGAGGTTTAAGATAGATGCAGGGATTGATGATTTAATTTTTCTGAAATATAAAGCTAAGTGAAGTTGAAAACTTCTTCCTACACTTAGTCATTTGGCTCTTTCAACAGTAATCAAGTGTGAGACCCAAACACTAGTGGAAAACATGAGTGAGAACACACAAGCTAAAGTCCCCTACCTGCCACCAGTGAAGTCCAACAGAAATCCAATGTGTTCAGCACTGCACTGCCCTCTTCCAGCCCTCTACTTCTTCATATGTCCATGGCTAATCATAGTTTTATTCCCACTGAGGGAAGACATTAATTCCAAGTAGCTCTGTACTCTCCTGTTCTGTTTCCACCAGGACCTGAAAGCTCTACATCCTGATCTCTAGGATTCACAGTAAACCATCAGAAAAATCCCTGATCTACCTAAATCCTCATCTCTGTGTTTTCATTTTGTAACTCTAACTGAACCCTGGGTCCTTTCAGTAGACATTACTTCCCATGCAGCTTTCATGAGTGAAAGCTGTTATTACTCTCCCCAGTCCATAAATCCCAATGCTCTCAGAGGGGCTGATGTTGTCTATGGATGTTGGATCTGTTTGAGGCAATTCTTAGAATCCCGTGCTGTCAGCGTGCATCGCTCAGCACCACCACTGCTGTCCTCAGCCACCATCGGTTCAAGCTTTCCTCTTGGAGATGATGGGCTCAGACCTTTTCTCCTCAAGCGTCTCACACCTCCTTTCTTCATTTCCTCTTTCAGTGATCTTGCTTCTCACTTCTCTGAGAAAACGGAACTACTCAGAATTCTGTAACCCTTTTCTGTACCTATGTAGCATCTGTGAGCACATGCTCAGCTCCTCTGACAATTAAATGAATGAGCTCTCCGTCTACCGTCAGAGGCCCAGTCCTCTGACAGTGCCCTCAAAGCACTTCCTCTCACCTACTCAAGGACATTGATCCAGCAGTTCTATCACCTGCACTGGCAATTTTCCCCTCTACTGGTTCACTTCTGAGCAGTCATTCTAGCCTTTCTCCCGTGTTAAATTAAAACACACACTTGGCATCACTTCTATCTCCAGCTGCTGTCCTATTTCTCAGTTTTTGGTTATAGCAAAACTCCTTAAAGAGTTGCCTGGACTTGCTTTCTCCAAGTCATCTCCCCGCATTTCCTCCTAATCCACTCCAAACATATTTGTCCCATCACCACTCCAAAGCTTCTCTTGTCAAGGGCACAACAACTCCTATGTTGACATTTGGTCGATTTTTGGTCCTTATCTTCCTGAGACTATCAGCAACATTTTGCAGACTTGATCACCTCCTAAAACAACTCCTTCAGTTGGATTTCAGGACACACTTACTCACTTCCTCTCTTACCTCAATGTGCCTCCTCAGTTTTTCAACTGGGTGACCTTTCCAAATATCCTTGACCACTGTTGTCACTTAACCTCTCTGAGCATCAGTTTAACATCTACTTTGCAATATTTACTATGATAATTGAATGAGATAGGACAGGGGTCTTCAAAAAGTTCATGTAAAGTGCATGTTATGAAAAACCTAAGTATGAATTTCAAATTTTTTAACAAAATACTCATACTTTAATTCTCTTTTTCCATGAATTTTGGAAGTCCTCTTTTACATGTCAAGAATCAAGGATTAATCTGGAACACATACATGTAATGAATGTTAACTGTTATCATTAATAATAGTAAATACTATATTATGGGACCATTAGAATTGCCAGTTAAAGAATAGCAAAGATGACTGCTACTTAGCTCTACCTAGGAATGCATGAAAAACAAAAGATCCTAAGTTTAACCTTTTAGAGAAATATATGTTAATAAAGTGATAACTGATTTTATTATTTAATGTGAAAATCCACAGTTGTAGAACTTACACATAATCAGAAAATTGAAATACTAAATGTGACCTTAAATAGAAGATCGTAAACATACTGCAGTATATTCTAGATGGGATACATTTTGCATGCTGTAATGATGATTAGGGGATGAATGTAAATTAATTTTTAAAAATGTTTCAGGAGAAAAAAATAATCACCATTATATATTGTCAATAAATAAAACAAAATGTATTGAAGATTGTGATGAGTTTTTTGGCTTAGAATATTCACTATGGAACTTTGTGAGTTTGGACTATGGAAACAATATGTTATTAGAAAAATGTCATTAGCTACAATAGCTAGTATGTGGTTCAGTTATAAACAATCCCAAAAGATCAGGGTCCTACCATAGCATGTGGTGGGGACTTTTTCCCACCTGTGGCACATGTCATCACACCCATGGCTCTGCTTCAAGTTGTGTCGACTGTAGGGCCCTGGCTGACAGAGCAGCTACACTGTGGAACAGTACCCAACACTCTGATGGCTGCTGGAAGCAGGTCTTGCCTGTGCACACTGGTTTATAACACTGCTCCCTGGAAGTGACACTCTTGACTTTCTTCACATGTCTAAGGCATGCTATTTAGCCACACATAACTGAAATTAATAGGGTCATGTAGCCCTTCAACATGCTTAGAAGAGATCTGGAATATTTGGGAACCACCCTGGTAGTTCCCACCTGTGAGTTCAGTATTCAGAGTTTAATATCCAGTTTCTTTAACGCCTTTTAAAGAAAGGGCATCTACCCCTGAACAAAATCCTTCTTATAAAACAGACAGGTAAGAATGGTGACTGGAATTGGAAGGCATGTTCAGACTCTGAGCAGCAAATATGAACTTAAATCTGCAAAAGAAAAAGGTTGCTTTAAGGTAGCAAGACTTGTTGCTACAAATACCGAACTAGGAACTGGTATTTCTGTCGAGGCTTTACAACTGATATCTTCTGTGGCCCAAGGCAAGTTGTTTAATAACACCATCCTTCAAGAAAATAAGGAGATGTAATGACTGATTGACGGTGGAACATTTCTGAGCAGAGTAAGGAGGTGATTGAGATTAATAGTGAAATCTTCCCATCAGATGGAAGCCTGAACTGCTCGGTGACTGACACTAAAGAAGCAAAACACTGACATGCAAAGTGCTTCAAATCCTACATGACAGGCTGTCTATATTGTAAAGAGTTATTATATATGAGCATGTCATAGTCCCATCTCCATTTCACGCTGATGGGAAAAGCAAGTGCACATGCTCAAATCTGGCTCTGAATGTTCCCTGTAGTAATACAGACATTATCAGGAACTACGCAGCAACATAATAGTACATGTATCACATATCCCAACACAAATGCTTGCATTTCCCAGAAAGAATCCCAAGAGAAGAGAGCAGAAATAATTTCTATAGAAACAAATATGTCCAATGCAAGGTTGTAAATTATGGCATGCTGGAAGCAGACATGGCTAGGAAGTTGCAATGCTCTAAGTGATCACAATTCAAATGCTGCCACATCAAAATATTTGAATAGTTACACACTGTTTAAGCAAAGCATTTCAAAACATAGGTATTTTGCAGCATTATACACTATATATTTCATAATATATCTTCCCCATTTTCTTATTTATTTTTTAAAATTACATAATTTATAAATATTTTATGATATGTCAACAATTCAACTAATTGAGAAATATATAGACAAAATCTACTTCCTACTTCATTCACCCCATCCCCATGGGTAACGGTAACCTGAAGTTTGACAAGCATTATTTTATTTATATGATAATCTAGACATATACACACATACTTTGTGTGTGTGTGTGTATGTGTGTTTTGTCATAGGTCATGTGCACTTACCAGAGAGAGGAAAAGTGAAAAATCATTCTTCCCCCTCCAAACCCCCCATGAAAGGGATGGCCACATTGCAATCACTTCTCCTCCATTTTCCTCTTGGGATTTTGGGTATGCATGCACATGCACCTGGTGTGATTGTCAAGCTACTGGGTCTGAAACTCGAAACACAAAGCTGCCCATGTGAAACCCAGTGCCTTAACCTCCATGTCACCTACTGTCATGCACACACACACACACACACACACACACACACATTTTTAAAATTCTTTTCTACATGGATGAAAGTCTAAATATTAAACTATATTTTTCTTAGAACAATATGACTTGCAGAGATTACAATTCAATACATATAACTTGATCCTGTCTTTTAACTGACTATACAGAATTAGTTGTTTAACATTTCTTCTGTTGAAAGTTATTTAGGGTACTTTCAAATTTTCCATTATTGAACCTAGGATAGCTTTTTAAAATGTGCCTATAAAGTAGAATTTTTGTACTGAAATTGCTTGGTTAATAATAAACTTTTGCTAGATATCGTAAAATTTCCTTTACAATAGAGTCACCATTTTATATTTCTACCAGACTTTATGAGAGTCTATACTTGCCCTTGCCCTAGTTTGTGAAAGTATCTCATTTTTAAACTGAGTTTTCCCTGAATATTAATACAGGTCGACATGTTTTTATTATGTGATGCTTTGGTGAACTGAAATTTGTATTTGCAGATACTTTTCCAATTATACCTCTGTATTTTCTTACTAATTAGTATAAACAGTTTACACATTCTGGATAGCAACCTATTGTCATTAGACAGGTAATAACTCTCTTTCTAGTATTAAAACATTTTAAGCTTGATCTTTAGTCTGTTTTGTTATATGGAATTTGTTTATTCTTTTAATAGAGTTCATTCCTTCTATGAAAGAGAGAGAAGAGACAAAGACAGAGAGATAGGCACCTTCAACCGTCCACAATCCACCCCAAACTGGTGGCCTGGATGATGAGCATGCGAGTATGTGCATCTGGCAAGGAGGTCCTAGGATGTGAACACAAGACGTTTTCCGTGTGGTCCAGGTGCATTACATTGCACCATCACATGGCCCCATATTATACAGAATTTAACCTTTTAATGTATCCAAATCTTATAAGTTTTTCTATACTGTTATCTTTATGTCTTCATTAAGATGCTTTCTTTCCAAGCTATCCAATTATTTTTCTATTCCTTCTTCAAATTTTATCTTTTGAAGCTATGTTTATTGAGGCATTATTTACAAGAAGTAAAACTCACACCTTCAAGTGCACAAATTTTGACACCGTTTGTTTTTACCATCTACCTACTGAAAGTAGCTTTCAATTCCAGTAATAATGAATAAAACTGCTAGAAATTGTCGCTACAAGATTTTGAGATAAACATAAGTTTTTATTAATCTTAGGTAAACACCTAGGAGTGTGAATGCTATGTCACATAGTAAATATATATCTAACGTTATGAAAAACTGCAAAACTGCTTTCCAAAGGGGTTCTACTGTTTTGCATTCTCACCAGCAGCATACGGAGTCCTAGTTGCTTTGCATCCTTTCCAGCACTTGGACTTTTTATGTTTCTTTGTTTGCTTCTTTAGCCATTCTAATAAGAGAATGGTGATATAATATTGTGGTCTTAATTTGCATTTCCCTGTGACTAATGGTTAAGCATATTTTCGTTTGTTTATTTGCCATTCACATATTTTCATGGGTGAAGTATTTGTTCAAGTCATTTATAGTTTTTTTACTGGCTAGTGTGTTCTATTATTGTGGGCTTTTTATTTTTATTTTCCTTTTTAAAAATCTTTTCTTGGGACCAGCAGGTAGTGTAACCGTTACATCACTGGACTCCCATGTAGTTCACCACGGTTCAACTCCTGGACCAGGTCGCTTAAGCTCACAGCGGGCGCATGTGCATGTGTGGCCAAAATCCCAAAAGGAGAATGAAGAAGGGATTGAGGCACAGCCACCCCCCCGGGTGGTGATTTCTCACTCACTTTCTGTCTCTCTCTCTCTCTGTCTTTCCAGTGAGTGCACACACTCTAAAGCAAAAATCTCTCAAAAAACTCCAGAAACAAAAAGAACGTATCTTAATATGGTTATGCTTAAGGAAATATACTCATATTGATTAATAGAATGCATTTTAAGTTTTAACTTATCCTACACAATTTGGGACAAATTGGGATTCATATACACACACGTGCCCAGCATGATTTTCAAGTTACTAGGGCCAGAACTTGTAGGATCTGGCTCCTTTAGTTAATAGGCCATAGTGGCAGGCCCTCAACTTTGATACCTAACAATGTCCCTATATTTCCTTAAATGCATTTTGCTATAACAATTTCAATTTAAGCATATTGCTCATTTTCTAAAATATGGGGGATCTCTTTAACCAGTTCCCACAAGTGTTGTGCTTCCCTTGTCATTTCTTTTGAAATTATTAGAGATAGTAGAGAACTGTTTTAATAGGATAAAGACCTGCTAGTGGTGTTAGTGAATGGTGCATGTGTATGTGTGTGTGTGTGTGTTTTCTTTGATAATTGGTAAATGTGATTTGTATATGATAGCTTCCATGTCTCCTGATTTCTTAATTTTTCTATTTATTGAGATCTAATTTGGAATCTATTCCAACCTTTATGACAGTTCATACACTTTTAAAAATAAAGCGTGAGTTGGATACAAACATCTCTTAGAGTCATTAAATACAAATGGTGTGTAGGAGACACGACGCCAACCCCTGGAAAAAATAGAAACAAGACCAAAATCCCTACATTGCCCGCATTGGCATTCC
>NW_006199712.1:1505389-1561473 GCF_000334495.1 Tupaia belangeri chinensis
ATAATTAAGATGGCCTCATGGGAAATCGAGCAACTGACATACAAGAAATTTGAAATAAGTTCTGGAAAGCATTTTAAATATGTTAGTGATGTTATTTTAGCTTCCATCCTCTTCAAATATATATAACACAATTTTTATGATTGTTCTTTATTATTTATTATTATGTCACTTTGAGATATAAAAATGTATGCATTTCTTTTTCTTTTTTTTCAACAAGGGGGTGGCAGAAGAGAGAGAAGTATTTTTGACAGCATCTTGGCATGGTACAGTTCTTCTGCCCCAAACCAGTTAGGTAGGATCACAATTTGCTATCAATATCTAGCCTATTTAAGCTCATTGAGGAACCAAACGCAGCCTTCCACATGGCCCCAGGCTCACATGGTGGCACTTCACCACTTACACCACTGCAGCCAGGCTCCTACCTGATCTTATTTTTTTTTTTGCTATAGGGTGCGTGCACTTGCCAGACAGACAGAGAGAGACAGAGAGCGAGAAATCACCCCCTGGCGGAATAGCCACGCCGTAATCCCTTCTCCTCCATTCTCCTCTCGGGATCTTGGGCACACACGCACACGCGCCCGGCATGAGTTTTAAGCCATCGGGTCCGGGACACGAACCACGATCGACTACGCGGGAGGTCAGAGACATAGCCATTACGCCAACTGCTGTTCCCACCTAATCTTATTTCTTAACATATCTTCTAGGTCCTGTGATCCAGGAGACATTAGAAAAGTGGGCACTTTTTTTGACATAGGAAGCAGAATTAATGCAGATTTAGAAGACCATATATTAGAATTTAGGTGGATCAAGTGTGAGGTCTTTGGTAAACATTTGCAATACTTGGTAGGACATAGGTTATAACCTAAAATTTCCTAATAAATGGGATGAAAACACCTCTACAGGGACCAGCATACGTGTAATGGATTTGTTGAACTCCCACATAGTCGACTGAGGTTCAAGTTCAGACCTGGTGGCTTAAAACTCATGCTAGGTGTGTGTGCACGTGTGCCCAAAATGAGGAGAATGGATTGCAGTGTGGCTATGCCCCCCTGGAGAGTGATTTTCCACTTTTTGTCTCTCTGGCAAAGCACACACACCCTGTAGAAAAAAAAAAAGAAAAGAAAAAGTAAATACCTCTACAATGGTTGGTGGTATGTTTTAACCTACTAATATTATACGAACAAGTATAAATCAAATATAGAGAGAAATCAATTATTTTGGATAATACAAAGGAGCTACTCCCATTTCTTCAGGTCACGTCAATCTAGAGGCAGCAATGGAGTCTCAGAATTAGAAATAAATAGCATTATTTTGGCTTTTATCCCCCAGGCTTTCAAGGATATTTTTCAGTCCTTACTGTCACCTTGTTTTACACCCAAATGTCTAAGGGCCAGCACAGGTGTCCTAAGGGCCCCTTCTCTTAACAGCCACTAATTCCTGAGGCCTTAATTGCTCCCGGTGTGAGATGAGGGAGCCTCACACTCTATACAGGAAGGAGGAAAGCCATGAAGTCATGCCGAGGGCTGCGGTCCCCTTCATCTCTTCAAAAGCCCCACCTATCTTCTCGATGCTGATTTGAGACAGCGAAAGGCCTCTAGGTATCTGAAAGGGAGCCTTCCTGAACCTTCTCTGCTGTGTCCATTATCCTGACTCCAAAGAAAAAGCTGCTTTTGCTTCTAACGTGTCACAGAGACAGATAGTGATCTGCTAGTAAAATATAAAGCTCTGGGAGGCAATGCCATGTGAGAAACTTCCTGGTTAAAGTCCAGAGATCTCTCTGGGGACACTCATAGACTTGCCTATGAACCAGGGTTGGCTGGAGCTAGGGGTGGATCATGGCATCAGGACACCGTTGGGATACTGTCTCTTCCTAACGCTTAACACTCATACAATAAACAAATATACACACACACACACACACACACACACACACACACACACACACACACTGTTTTTGTTTGTTTGTTTTTTCATTCATGTGCCATTTTCCCCTTGGATTTCTAGTATGGATAATTAACCAGAGGGTTAGCTCTGCACGTGCTGTGCTGTGTGAGTCACCTCTCTCATCTGATGGTGAAGACATGGCTGCACAGTAACCCAACCCTGCATACCCAATGTTCTCTTCCAGCAGTTGAAATTTTCCCATCAGGCCCCTCGATTCCTGATGCAAAGGGATTCCTGGCAGCTACTCCATTATTCTGCCAGTGGTACCCAAATATTTCTAAATCCAAATGGATAAAGTGCTCAGACAAATGGAGGCCCTCTCTGCATAGTCGAGGCTATATTTAATCTCCTGGAAAATTAGCAAAGAAAATATGCAATAAGTAATAATCCTTTTTGATAAGCATTCAGCGGAAATTTACGTAGCACGAGTCTGATGGTGCACAAAGCAGTGATTCATTTGCAAGGCTGGCTGGTGTCATAAACCAGGAGAAGCGAGGAGGAGTTTATGGGCAGTAGCAGCTCCCTCGGAGTAAATTATGACTGTGTATTCATTCTGGGACATTTACTACTTTCTCCCATAAATACAATTAATGTGCTGAATTTATTTTCAAAGCACAAAGCAGAGTTATAACTTATCTTAAAGTTTTTCAGTGCAGAAGCATATAAAACTACTTCAAAGGAAATTCTTTGGGGCTGGCTTATTGAAGAATTTAACCAACATCTTCATTTTCCTTTTGGAGACCAAGGCACACAGAAGCAGAATTTCCTTTCAGGGTGTGGCACATTTTCAAAAGCAATAAACAGAAACTGATGCTCAATTAATTTTTTCCTTTTACTTTGGCATGTCTTTTAACCCAAATCGGAATTAGACATAAACACAGTGATTTTTTTTCTTTTGAAAGAGCTTGTCATCCTAAATTAAACATACTGATAAGTAACCACAGCCATGGAAATTGATGTAAATTATTTTTCAGTTATCTAAAAATACACAGGTGAAAGGAAACATTCAAAGTTGACCTGGAATCTGCAGGAATTTTTCAAGTTCATTCAAAATTCTAGGTATCCACACCAAGATGCCTAACTTGCACTGAATTTACACACTATTGTCTTTTTATTTAGAAAAAAAAAAAAAAAAACAAGTAAAGAAAAAGAAAACAGGCATTGTTTTCATTGACTGAAAAGCTAAAAGTTACAGTGAAAGGAATTTCTTACAGATCCGTTCTCCCTTTCTGAACACACACACGCTTTCCTTCGTCTTTCACACAAACTCAGTATTCAACCTCCAGTGTTCTATCAAGAGCGGAGGGAAACAGCGCAGGTGGGGAGTGGGTCCATCAGGCAGGCAATGGAGCATGCGAGCAGGCCACAGACCAAGTACTTAAGCATCCACACAAAACCACATGGCCGTAAATTACTGTCATTACTTTCCCAAAGTTCCCTGGATAGTGCAGGATTGCCCATGCAATCATAATTACAAAGCAAGCTGTAGTAATCATTAAACAAACACTGTGACTTCTGCAGTCTTAAGCAAAATGCTTTTGCTCCTAGCTGATGCTCATGTGCGATATAGAAATACCAAATGGGAAGTAACTGCTCGCCTTTGGTCTTTAAGATTCAGAGGTCATCATGCTCACGATCGGCCTCATTCTTTGCAACTGGCAATGATATTTTGCATGGTCATATTTCACCAGTGTTGAACAAGAAAGTAATCGAGGTAGCTTTGGGTACTACCTAGTAAAACTACTCAAAGTACAGAGCAAGAATTTACAAGGTTGGGTCTTGCAGGTAGTATAGTGGTTAAGGTGCTGGTCTTCCGCATGGTCAACCACAGTTCAAGTCCTGGATCTGGCAGCTTGCTTTCTCACTTTCCCTTTTTGTCTCTCTCTAGTCAAGTTAATACTACTACTACTAATAATAATAATAACAAAAAATCAATAATTATTTAAAATATAAATTCAGAAGGTTGTGTTACCCATAGCATAAAGTCTTTTTGCTTGGCATGCTACTTATCTTGCTTTTCATGGAGACACATTGATTTGGAAGTTGGCATTAATGTACTTTTATAGTGGGTGCAGTGCAAAGCTTTCTTCGTGTACTATCTCCTTAAAATCTTAACGACAGTCATATGAAACAGCTTAATTGTCTCAGTTTTATAGAGGAGGAAGCTAAGGCTCAGAGCAGAGCAATTACTTACCATTTTCTATCATGAGCATATGTCAATTCCATGCTTCAACCTCAGGACTAGTCTCGTGGAAGGCAATGCTACCTCCAATGTGCTGTGCTGGTGAGACAGAAGCTGGAAGAGAGGCAAAGGTAAATAAAAAGTTGTTTTGTTTTGTTTTGTTTCAAGATTTTACTTTAGAGATGAAGTAGTTTGGACAGATCCAATAAAACTGCAACTGCTATCACAAGCAAAAGGCAATCAATCCAGTCAACACCTGGAAGAACCCAGGTGCAGAAGTCTACCACAGTCAAAAACAAAACTTAACTCTAAGCACGACACTTACTTCCACATCTTTATCAAGTGCTGATCTGTAAAGCACTCTGTTAGATGTTGGGGAAATGAAAATGAATAGGGCACAGCCCCTGAACTCTTTGAACTCAGAGGATGGACAGGGGATAATTAAAATAAAGAACCAAGGCTGAGAAACATAGAATTGGCAATGTAGTTCTTAGTTTCTCAAGAAAGATAAAGTCCTGCCCTACTCCTCAGCATTTCCTCAACAGCCCAGCTCCCCAAAAGATGAGCAAACAGGTGGTATGTCCTTATGGAAATGTCACATTGAAATAAGTGACAACCACCCCATGTCCAAGCTTCTGGATAGATCTGAAGCATCATGAAAGAGGAAAAGGATGGAAAAGACAAGACAGTATTTCGAAATACTGCCTTGGATGCCAGTCTATGACAAAAATGCCCCCTCAAGGTGAAATCTCCATTTATTTTTCCTAAACCAGCTCAGGAAGTAATTCTAGAACCATGTAGTAGGGAGATCCAAGATGCTCCATGTTGCAATCTTAGTTGGAGAAATAACTTTGGGTTTCCCTGAAATATAAATGTGGCTGCTTTCAGCTCATGCCTAAGTCCTTACACCTTGATAGTGAGACTCCTGGATGCCTGGCCAGCTTTCTCCTTCACCAGCCACTGCGTGCCCCGATTCTGGCATTACTGGACCACCTGCATTTCCCAGAGAGCTCTGACTTGCTGCTTTTTACCTGCATGCCTTCTTGGCCCTTACTTTTCCTTCTTGGTGTTAAAAATGCAGCTCAGGCATCTCCAGTTTTAGCGAGGCTGTTCTAATTCCTCAAGGGGATAGAAGCACATCTGGGTGACTTCATTCGTGATTTTATTCAAAACACATTTACCAACACTGAGGATTCAGCAGTGAACACACTAGACAGATTTTGCTCTCAGAGATTTTATTACAAATATATAGATGGGATCACTTCAATCATGTGAATAATATCTGAAACAACAAAGACAGTGCTGTGAGAAACATAAAATGAGAAGGTATAATTGAGGGCTTAATAACACAGGGGAATACTGAGGAGGGTGAGGGGTGATGGGGCCTGTTTTACGTAGAGGACCACTCAGGGAAATTACAATTCAGCTGAGCTGTGTACTACAATAGCCTTCCACAAAACAGGCAAGATAGTTGGTTTCCAAGCAATAGCACAAACAAGTTCAAGGACTCTGTAATGGTATTTTGCAGCCAACAACTCTGCCTTCCCAACTACAGCCTGAAATGATTGTGGGGTAAGGTCCAGATCTTATCTGTCTTGTGTGACCAACATATACTCTTAATGCCTGGCAAATAGACATTCAAACAGCACTTGTTAAATAAAAGATGACAAAGTGCACCTTGCCTTAAGGAAAATTTACAAGTGTCAGGACAGGGGGCACTGACTATTGGAGAAACAATATCTTAGTTCTACAAATGCACTACAGTATGGGGTATCTCAGCAGGCTAGGTCTGTAACTGCTGTGTAAACCCACCTATCTTACATTGGTATGATATTCGTCTACTATCATTTGGAGGATGGCATCTACTGGTGTGTAATAAGGGTTATAAAACCTTCTGGATCGGGGTTGGGGCAGGGAGGGGACAAACAAAGACTTGCACCAGGAACACCACAGATGCTCCTACAAACCAGCCAATCTAATGGACCAGAAGGGCCTCACCTAAGCCAGGCTATAGACAAGAACCATAAAAGCTTTGAAAGAAAATTTGCTCTAAAGAAAAAGAAATATGCCTCAGTGGCCTGCCTTGGCAGGGAACTGGTGGTTTCTGGTCATGAAATCTCAGCCATATTGTCTTTGGCCAACATCTCTAGAGACCATGAGAGGAAGGGCTGTACAAATGAGTGGAGAATATTCTTTCACTGGATTCTGCTTTTTGTGGCCAAAATACTGAGTTGTGGCAAACAGGGAGGAAGCATTTTCTCTACACTTATGAAAGGTAGCTGAGTTGTAGTGATATTGGGAAAGTTAGGAATTGCACTGGGACACAATGACACTGCAGGAGAATTAGAGTTGCTAGTGGGAACGGATACTGCTAAATGCCTCCAGCCCAGTATAGTGGCAACTCTTTCACCAGTCATTGGCTCTGGGGCTCTGGCTTCCAGGTCCCATAGTAACCATCGACATCAATAAGCTTGAGAAGATGTGTTTGAGTCTTTTAGGGAATCCAGAAATTCTTGGAGGAAGAAAATGGTGCAAAGTATATTGTTTATATCCAAGTATGAAGAAAGTTGTGAATATCGAAAATGATATTACATCATGGTTTTATAAAGGACATTAATGAGAGAAGGATAAATTAACATACTCTAGGGCTTTCTCGACTATTAACATAGACTAGGTATTTGTTTCTCTTATTTCTCTTTCTTTCATGGGTGAGAGAGACAGACAGGCATCCACCCCCAGCCTCAATTAAGCCTGAATCACAGGCATGTGTGTGCCTAGTGTGTTTAGGAAGGTCTGCAGATACTAACCTGTGTTACTACTGCACTCTAGTCCAACCTCACAGACTAGGTATTTCTTGGAGTCCAGCTTAACAGAGTTAAAATTTGGAGAATCCTATAGTTTAGACAAGTATTTATTAAACTAATGTTCTGGTGGGTTTTGGGTATATTGAGAAGTACCTAATTCACGTTGGGAGTTTTGCTGAATTAAATTACTCAACTTCTCCCTCTGTCTACAATCTTAATCCTCAATATTTTAATATATTCCCCCCTCTCAAAAACTTGAATGAGATATGCATCCATTTCTAAAATTTTCCTAGCTGGTTCTAATTACACATTTCTCTCTCATCTCCATCTATCTCCCAAATTGAAACTAGACCCCATTGCTCCCCAACAGCGCCTGCGTCAGCCTAGACCTTGACGAAAGCCATATAATACAGCAGAACGTGTACTGTTAGGACGCACCTGGAAAACAGGCAAGTTGAGCATGTTTTTGGTTACAATTAACAACAACAAAAGTTTGAAAGTGTCTTAAAAGTGTTCATTATTGCAATGATTCAGAAATAAATCTGGAGCTAGGGCGGCTCTTGGCCAGCAGCATCAAGAATACAGATTCTTTACCTTCTTCAGCTGTGTCAACCCCTGCACGTCAGCTCGTCCTCATGGTTTCAGGATGGCAGTGACAGCTACAGGTACAGCTTGCAAATATAGTAATATCCAGGGGAAGAAAATTATTTCTTCCTGTGAACTTCTTCAAAAAAAACTTCACCAAGGAAAACCTTTGAACAAACTTTCTGCTATATATGGCTCCACTGTTGGCATTTCATCAGAAGCACAAACCCAATCACTGACAAGGGAATGCTGCCTCACCTTTTGGCTCAACCAATCCTGACTGCTCATTAGCATCACCCGGGAGCCAACTGGCCGAGACACTGCCTTAATTAAAACGGGGTAAGACCTGAGTAGTAGCCGTGTTAAAGTTCCCCAGGTGATCCTAATTTGAAGTTAAGTCTCTATCAGTCATGACTTGCCTCTGGGATTGAGGCTAGTAAGGCCTTGAATGGCTGCCATTGTGGAGAAGGCAATGGAATAAAAGTGAGATTGTTACTCAGAAAGAGGAAGAGGAAAATGGATATTAGGTAGACCACAAAAAGTAATAGAGGCATTCTGAGTTGCTCCTTTAAAAAAAGTCCATGGAAGAGACAAACTATTCATTTTTGTTTTGAAGGATAAAAGAATCGCTTTCGTTCCATTTTTTCCACACATCTGTATCTGAAAGGCCACACATCTTACATCCCCCTATAATGCCTTTTTCTAAATAAAAATGTCTAATCAATCTCCCTCTTCTCAAAAATAAAATCAAATTTTGACTTATGGAATAGATTTGAAACCTGTTTATGGCAACACCAGATGACCTATGGCCACCATTTTGGTGATGTCTAGAAGAAGCTCAGGTTTCCTCTTCACTCTTGATATGCCCAGGGAAGACAGATGCTGCAAAACCTGTCAAGTTGAATGAGGCATGAGGGGTATTGAACTGGTGCTAACAGAAAAGAGTTTAAGCTGTAGGCCTATGTGGAGGCAGTCTTTCTCTAGGCCTTACTTTCCTCTGCTATTAAATAGAATGCCAGTAGCCTCATCAAGTTGCAATGAGGATTAATTTAGATCAGTGGTTTTCAAACTGAGCACACGTAAGAATCACCAGAAGGAATTGTTGAAAGCCATTTGTTGGGTCACGCCTCGAGGTTTTCTGATGCAAGATGTCTGTGAATGGGCCTGAGAAATTGTACCTCTAACATGTTCCTAAGTGATGATAATGTTGCTGGCCTAGAAGTTGAGACTTTGAGAACTACTGATTAACATAATACAAACAAGTTACCTAACAGAAATCTTGGAAAATAGTAAGAATATATTTTAACTTTTTAAAGTTGCCCAGAGAGAGACTGAAGAAGAGGTAAAGCGATAAATCACCTTCCAATAGGGTATGATCATGCTGAAATCTCTTCTTTTCCATTTCTCCATCCTGTCAGGATTTGGGGGTATGCATGTACATGTGCCTGATGTGTTTTTCAAGCTACCAGGCCTGAGATTCAAACCAGGTGCCAGAATGTGGGATTCAGCTCCCTTCACCACTAGGATACAGGTCTGGCCATTAGTTATTATTTTTTAGACAGAACATTTTATTTAATGTAAACCAACAATAAAGTTATTTGAGAGTTTAAAAATAAAAAAAACCAGGGGCCAGCAGGTGGCATGGTGGTTAAGGCACTAGACTCCCACATGGGGAACCACAGTTTGAGTCTTGGATCTGGTGGATCACTTTCTCACTTTCTGTCTCTCTCTCCATCTCTCTCATGAGCCCTATAGTAAATTTAAATAATAATAATAAATAGAGATTATTGAAAAAATTAAATAGCTGTTATATTATCTCTAAATCTGGCAGTGAGCTTATCTAACCTTAGTTTTCTTCCTAATGTAATTACAGTTCTCTGTTCAGGCATGAAGAGGTTTAATGATATTTCTCCTATGACATGCTTGTTAGTATATGAGTTGCTAGATCCACACCTATCAATAGAAAATCCTTACCTTGACTTTTCCTTCACTCTGATTATTTTTTGTCTTAGAAAAATCTAAACTTTCACTAAATTGTTAGCCAATACTGGCAGTTGTTAAAAACCAGATTCTTTAATAGCTATCTCACAATATGACCGCATATTATCTGAAAAAAACCTATGAGTAGATCGGTGAAAAATGAGATATGAAGAATCGTATTATCTTGACTGCTCAATAATAATTTTTTCTTCTCTTCCTCGGGATTAAGTGAATTGTTCTTCTTGATTAAGAAGATCTAAATGACATTTGTTCAATCTTTAACTCACTTTCACACCCGCCATTTTTCGGTGATCCATACAGCCTCACAGAGGCAGTTTTTTCCATCATTTTAGTGATCTCACAGGGAAGAACATGAAGGCGTGGACTGCTTCTAATTGTATAATAAAGTTCTGTTCACCAGTCAGTTGCAGAACTGAGGCTAGGACTTAGATCTCTGAAAGCCAAGGATTTGTGTGCCCTGTGTGCTCAGAGAAAAATGTTTTAAAAAGTAAACATAAGAGTTGGGCTCTTGGACCAATTCATTTTTCATCTGAAAGTTCAGTTGAAATTGAAAAAGCAATACCTACGGTTGGGAATCAGAATATACAGGAAAAAGATGAAAACCACACCCACCCAAAGAGGACCATGTAACGTCTTGATGCATACTCAATGTCCCAGCCACTCCTCCCTACCGTACCGTGAACAAACTAAACCCTTATGCTTTTGAAGCTGATGTTTTCTTTTTACCAATATGTTATAAACACCTTTCCATTTTAATAAATGCACCTTCTCTTACAACATAGTGGTCCATTGTTTGAAAGCACTATGATTTGCTTAACCAACTGAATGTTAGTTGATTTCCAAGTTTTGCTTTCTCTAAGAGTGCTCCAATGAATATTCTTGGAGCACAATCTTTCCCACATCTTTAGTTATGTCCTTCAGAAAAATTTCCCAAAACGGAATTACGTTTTCAAAACGCATGCACATTTCAAGACTTTTGATCCATATTGCCAAACTGACCTCGAGAAAGGTTGTACTAACTTGCCAGTTTTCGACTCATGGATATACCACTTCCCCTTTAATTGTCATTGCACATTATTAATTTGACTGCTGGCAGATTTTCCTTGGCCAAAGCATCTTGTTTCCTTCTTTCACAAAAGAAGCTTTGAAGAACTTAAAGCCCTGAAAGTCTCTTTCCATGAACAAGATCTGGAGACTGTACAAACAGAATTGGCAGAGGCCTTCATTTTACCCTATGGCTTCAAAACCCCCCCCACCAATACCTCCCACTTTCCCATTCTCATCAAGTACATCCAAACTGTATAAGAGACCACACATTATTTTAAATCCCTTCCATGTGTCAAATCATTTAACCCCATAATACCCCTCTAAGCGGAGGATATTAGATCACTCTCTAATGAGGAAAGGTAGGCACAGCTTTGTCCAAGAGTACATGAGAAGGAGTGGAATTGGTATTTGAACCCAGGTAGGTTGTATTTCAAGGAAGAAATTAATGGACAAAGGTGAAGAAGATAGAACACAGGGAGAAACAGCAGTGGTATTCCAGAATGTGGAATGAGTGATACTAACAGTGTCAAATGGGATTTAAAAAAAAACATAAATGTGTTTTATATTTATTATTCTATTAAGATAAAAAAAAATTGAACTAATGGGATCCAAAGTGAAACTGGAAGAACTGCTCAACTAGTGTCTAAAGCCCTGTTCACAAGCCTTGTAAGGAAGAAAACCAGGCTGATGGAACCCAAGACCTCTGTGTCAGAATGAATCATGTCAAGAGCCCCAGCCTGTAAATGGGGCTGTTCCGTCTCTGTGCCTCCACCAATTTATGGCTCAAAGTGGGCACACTAAAGCATTAAAAGTTGTGATGGACAAAACCTATTTTCCTGAACAGTCATAGGTTTTCCAGGTCAGGAAATAGAACAAAATAAGGCTTTTATTATTTTTTTTTATTTAGTTTTTAAAACATTGGACAAGCTGGTATGCCTACATTCAAATCCCTGGAGGAGACTACACAAGACTGCTCATTAATTTTGGTGTGGAAAGGATACATAGACCGTGCTAAACCAAACGTGGTTAACCTTTGGGAACGCGGGCACATTCCTGAATAGAAGCACACTTGGAGAGAAATAAATGTGTCCTCATGTTATTATTTATTGAGTCGCATGCTGCTGAAGATTTGAGATAAATAGTGTGATTCATGAAGGCACTTCGGTGCGTTTTCAATCCTTGACAAAAAGCGACTCCTTCAGAGACAGCAGATGCTGTGTGTCTTATCATTATTTGACTCTTAGCCCTCACCCAGTCTGAACACGCTTTTTTTCTCTTAAGGTACTATTTTCCACTAACCTTTTTTTCCCCAGAGCTATGCCTTCTAAATTGGAAACTATTTTCTACTATTTCCTAACTTTAAACATCACAACTCTAACTTCGTTTGGGGGGAAACACTAGAAGGGTAAGAAAGTATTGGAAAAAGGGAAAGGAAAGCAAAGGACAAAGGGGAAGAGAAAGGAAAGGAGGTAAAGGAAAGGCAAAGGAAAAAAGTAGTAAACATTGTTATTTTGGTTTTGATTTTTTTCCCCTAATTAATATGCCTCACATTTCTCTGGGTCTTCCTTTCCACTCCTGACTAACTACAGAGGGCACCAAAAGATACCACACCGGAATTGGCCTACCTGACTAACTAGAAAGGGCGTGAAGTGGTGGCTTCATTCCGATGCAAAAGAGAAGCTAGTATGTAGGCTACTGCTGCAAAGAGCATTTTGATGACAAGCACACACATGCTCCTTTGGGAGGGACCTTGGGATTTTTCTTCTCTCCATTGAAGGAGAGGCCAGTCATTCCCCTTTTTGCTTGTGTTGCAGCCTCATTCTTTTTCTCAGCCTAATTCTGAAACAGAACTTCTATTCTTTTTTTAACTCATGGTTCAATTTTCCTATCATGTTTTCAAGATCCAGTAAAATTCTAAAGCACATAGAAAATGTAAACCAGATGTCTATTTAAGACCACAGACAAAAATACATGGTAGATTCGTAGACCCAAATTTTTCTATAATATCCTTTCCTTTTTTTTTTTTTTTTTAATTTTTTTGGTAGCCAACAAAAACCAATTCAAACAACAGCAATGGAAAGATGGAAAAAATGATAAAAAGGTATATTCAAATGCAACATCCTTCATTACTTCCTTTCAGTTGAAGAATTATACTAGCTGGTTTTACCATGAAGCTTTGCTCAAAGGACAAAACAAAGAAAAATGTAGATTTCATAGTATAGACAGTACTTAGAATTAAAAAAAAAAAAAACATTGACAACATGCTAAAGTGTTGTGATAAACTATTATGTGTTCACTGTAAGTTTTCCCAAGTGAATTATGCCCTGTTCAAAACAAGCCTGTTGTAGGACCAGCAGTTGGCATCATGGCTATGTCGCTGGACTTCCATGTAGTCGACTGAGGTTCGAATCCCAGACCCGGTGGCTTAAATTCACACCGGGCACATGTAGGTGTGTGCTCAAGATCCTAAGAGGAGAATGGAGGAGAAGGGATTGTGGCATGACCATCCCCTCGGGGAGGGGCTGGGGGGGATATGATTTCTCGCTTTCTGTCTCTCTGTCTCTCTCTGTCTTTCTGGTAAGTGCATACACCCTTTAGCAAAAACCACTCCAAAAAAAAAAGCCTGTTGATTCCTAAGATTATATTACTTGTTTGTTGTTCTTGCCAACATTCCTAAATAAAAGCGAAATGTACCATTAACATCATCTACTCATGAAGACTTTTTTTTTGGAGAGATTTTTTTCTATAGAGCTCATGTGCGTGCCAGAGAGACAAAGAAAAACAGAGAGACAGAAAGCAAGAAATCACCCCCTAGGGAAGATGGCCATCCCTCAATCCCTTCTCCTCCATTCTCCTCCATTCCCCTCTTGGGATTTGGGGTATGTACACAAATGTACCCAGTGTGACTTTTAAGCCACTGGGTCCAGGGTTCAAACTTTGGTTGACTACATGGGAGTTCAGCAACATAACCATTATGCCATCTGCTGGTCCCCACAGCATTTCCTTTTAAGAGTAATCCTTCAGGGAACCAGCAGTTAGCGTAATGGCTATGTCACTGGATTCCCACGTAGTCGACTGCGGTTCATGTCCCAGACTCCGTGGCTTAAAAAACTCATGCCGGGTGTGTGTGCGTGTGTGCCCAAGATCCCAAGAGGAGAATGGAGGAGAAAGGATTGTGGTGTGGCCATCCCCCCTGGGGGGTGATTTCTCACTTTCTGTCTCTATGTCTCTCTCTCACACACCCTATAGTGGAAAAAAAAAACTCTAAAAAAAAAAAAAAAAAAAAGAAATCCTTCAAAAGTACCTGTACAGTGGATGAACCAGGTGCCACTAATGTTTGACCTGAACCTGATTACATTGGCTTCTTGAGTATCTTTGAAACATCTAAGATTTTTATGAAATACAATTATTTCAATAATTCAGATTACTTATGAGGAAGACTAACATGTTAAAATTATAAAGTTGTCATTAAAATTTAGCTTTGTTCTCATGAGACTATGTGCATGACTAGCTATCAGCTTATCAAAGTACTACCGGTCTTTATGAAATCCATCTTTAATAAGGTGACTATTTACGGAGTTCAATTTGGGTTCTCAATGTTTTCACCCAATGAATAAAATCTATGTTTTAGCCTGAATAACTGAGAGTCATAATTTTATAATTAAAATCTTAAAGATGTAAGTGATACAATAACATCTTCTGTAGCTAAAAGACCAATTTGTTCCTGTCTTCCGATGGTCCTAGTAGGTTTTCTGTTATCATTTCTTCCATGCTTATTACCTGGACAACATAATTTAAAAATAAACTTGTAAGATGATTTCCTCTTCAGTGGGAGATTTTTGAAGGGTAGGCAGGAGAAGGCCTCATACAATCAATCTTGTTACAATAAGAGATTGGGAAGAAAGATAAAAACCAAGGTAGTTTTAGAATTCCAAGAGATTGTGATTATCTCAAGAAATGGACAAAAAGTAAAAGTCAATTTTTATAATCACAAACCAAGTTTGAGTCAAACATAATTTCTTTTTCCGGCATGTTAAAAGAATCAATATTATTTTGCACGGTAAACACAGGCAAAGATGGAAATACAGTTTTCACATCTATTTTTTCTTTTTTTATTTTTTTGGAGAGGTTTTTTTTTTGTTTGGTTTTGTTTGTTTGTTTTTGTTGTTTTTTTTTGCTATAGGGCGCATGCGCTCGCCAGACAGAGAGAGACATAGAGACAGAAAGCGAGAAATCACCCCCCAGGGGGGATGGCCACGCCGCAATCTCTTCTCCTCCATTCTCCTCTCGGGATTTTGGGTATGCACGCACACGCGCCCGGCGTGAGTTTTAAGCCACCAGATCCGGGACGCGAACCATGGTCGACTATGTGGAAGTCCAGCGACATAGCCATTACACTTACTGCTGGCTCCCACATCTATTTTTTGAAGCTACTTGAAACTGAGTGGCAACTTGAAACCAAAGACTATTCTTTCATAGTGAATAAAAAATAAGCCTAATAAGGTTCTTTGGATCAGTTAACATATCACGTGATAATGGAATATAAATATTGCCAGTCATGAAATACATGTGATTACTTACAGTCTAGAAGAGAAATCACACTATCTAATAAGACAAATAAGTATTTATTTTATTATTAAGATGTGTGATAAATTCATGTGGTTATTTATTTAAAGAATTTCAAACTTCCCAACCTAATCTGACCTTCTCTGGTTGAAGACTATTTCAATAGTGTTTCCTATATAGAGTCTTCCAGTTTCTGAAAAAACAATATGAAGAAATTCTTTGCTTTATTAATTTTTTTAAAAAATGTGTTCTTGAACTAAAACATGGTAAACTAAGAGCAATATTAATAAAAATGCTCATGGGAAGAATTAAGAGAATCATTTCAATATCTTAAAAGAAATCTAATGTTTTCAGAAAAGACCAGCCAGGTACAAAAGAACCAGACTTGATTGGCAAGAAGGATGTTTGAGTTCCGAGATAGCCAAAAGTAATTGTACTTCAGAACAATTTTATAGCTAAGTAAACTTTTTTCAACCCTGATCCCCATTATCTTTGCCTCATTACTTTAACTTCATTTTTCCTTTTTTTGCTGCCCAAATTTTAATCATTTAATATCTGGAGAAGAATGTGGAACATACAACTGAGTTTCATATTTGGAAAAGAAATTGCATGGGATAAGGAAGTCAAGAGGAAAGTAATGAAGAAAATCCTCACTAGTTTGGCTTCTTCCTTATAGGCCCTCTTGGCTTGTGCCTTGGAAACTACAAACCCACCTGTAAAGGTGTAAGTGGCTCTATTCGGAAGCACAGGTTACCTTACCAAGCAATGGCCAGAAAGATTATTTCCAACACTTTTAGCTCCACAATGTAGAAAAACTATGGTAAAGGAAATGAATTCAACATAAAATGTATACAGCTTCTCCCCCCAAGGTAAAATTTAATGAAGAAATGAAAATCGATGCATAGCTACTGCAAATCCTTATTTATTCAGCATTAACAGATATTGTTTCTCATAACATAATTCTACTTCAACAAGTACAACAGCTTTTTTAGCCATTTAAAAATATTATACTTTTTGGGACCAGCAGATGGTGTAATCGTTATGTAGCTGGACTTCCACATGGTCAAATGCAGTTCAAGTCCCAGACCCTGTAACTTAAAACTCACACTGGGTGCGTGGATGCGCGTGCCCAGAATCTTGAGAGGAGAATGGAGGAGAAGGGATTGTAGCGTGGCCATTCTTCCTGAGCGGTTTCTCACTTTCTGTCTCTCTATCTCTCTCTGTCTCTTTGGCAAACACACACACCCTATAGCAAAAATCTCTCTATCAAAAAAAAAATGTGTACACTTTTTAACTTTCTAAACATAGATTTTATTTTGTTCCCTTTGTTTTAAGGTTTCAGCATCACCTGTTCTACAATAATAAACATAGAGGCTAATGAAGACAGTAGAGTATATGCCTTTACTCTATGTGCCACCAAATGTAAAATTATTGTTTAAGGACTATCTCTAACGACTTCTTTCATTATCATATTGGACAAATTGCAATGTCTCCCTTGAACACCTTTCTTGACTCTGTTAGGGCCTAGCAGAGTCATTTCCTTTGTAATTGTTTATTTCTGATTTGCCCTAGTCTCAGAAACCAGATTTTAAAAACTTGTTAAAAGCAGGACCAATAGGTGGTCCAGTGATTAAGACACTGGATTTCACATGGCCAATTGCACAGTTCAAATTCTGGACTCAGCAAGTTGAAAAATATGCCAGGCACATGTGTGTGCATACCCAAAGTCCCAAGGAGAGAATGGAAGAGAAGGGATTGTGGCATGGCCATTCCCCCCTTGGGGTGATTTCTTACTTTCCCTCTCTCTCTGGTGAGTACACACACCCTATGGCAAAAAATTTAAAAACAAAATAAAAAATCTTGCTAAAAGTAAACTTAAAGTAAAAATTAATAAATGCAAGGTAAGAGTTTTGTTTCATTTGTTGTTGTTTTTAAACGCCATATATTTGGGCTGCTGAGAAGTCTTTGTAAGCTTTACTTTTAGTTTACTGACTATTCCATGAGCAGTGGAATGAGCCACTTGAAACAAATTTCATGGAAGTGACATGTTTACATGGTCTGTATGCCTGTTTGTGGGTCATGTTGCTCTGAAAGACAAATTTGATCATTTCAATAATTTGGGGTCTTACACAAATTTAGCAGATCTTTCCAATCACGCTGCATGTATTTTTTACTTTAATGACCTTCTATCACCAACCTAAATTAATTTGAAATAGAACATATGTAGGAGGAATGAAGAGAATGATCTCACACATTCAGAACAAGCCAAGGTCAATATTTGGCTTCAGGTCATATTCCAAACTGATGTGTAGGTAATCCTGTGCTGGTTGATACACATCCTTGTGCCCCACCAGGAACACACACTCACATTGCACTGATCCTCAGAGGCTTGTGTGGTTTGTTACATTAACAACCAAAACTAGTTTCCTCTCCTAACCTGAGCACTGATTCTCTTCACTTCCAACGTTCTGTGTATGGTATGTTGTATAGATGATGCTTTGTTCTTGAGTGTTACTGGAAGGCAAGATCCCTAAGATGGAAAACATGAACAAGACAATGCCAATAAATCACAGCACAGGTATTTAGTACAGGGTAAATTCGCATGTGGGAAATAGTTCAATGAATATTGGCCCTAAAGCACTTGCAGCTTCAACCTCACAATTTTTCCCTCTCTACTATATTCTGCCCTCAATAATTGATATTGTACTACGATAGTCCAGAGGCGGTTGTACTGGTACTATGCACACTCTACATTTTGCATTCTATACCCCTAGGGTCTTTATTTTTCTTCTCATAGTAGGAAGGGGGAAGGGGAGAAAAGGAGGAAGAGAGAGAGCAGAAACACCCCCAATATGGTTGTGACACCATGAGCCAGCTGTACCCTTCAGTATTCAGGGAGGTCTTCAGAGTTAATAGGGAACCTTGTCATATGGAATCACATTGTGTCTTTCTTTTCCACTATTGTCTGCTTCTTCTTCCTTCTTCTGTTCTTTCCTTTTCCCCACCAAATGAGGACTTTTAAAAGGTATAAAATGCCTGCAGAAAAAATAAAACTGAACCCCTATCTCTCACATTTGTTTATTAACAAAAGTCAACTCAGAATGAATCAAAGATCTAAAGATAAAATCTCAAACTATAAAACTATAGGTGGAAAACACAGAGGAGACTCTTGGGGACATCAGAGTTGGAAAAGACTTTTTAAATAAGATCACCAACACACAGATGATAACCTCCAAAGTAGATAAGTAGAATTATATCAGGTTAAAAAGCTTTTTCAGAGCAAAAGAAACAATAATTAGAGTGAAGAGACAACCCTTGGAACAGAAGAACATATTTTCAAAGTATGCCTCAGATGAAGCATAACCAGACTATGTAGGGAACTCGGGCAACTTATCCTTAAAAAAAAAAAAAAAAATCCAATTAAAAAAATGTGAAAATGAGCTGAAGATACAACTCTCCAAGGAAGATATACAAAAAGCATACAAACAGCCAAAAAAATGTGAAAAATGCTCAACATCCGTTATCATAAGGGAATGAAAAATCAAGACCACAATGAGATATCATCTAACACCAATCAGAATGGTTAATATTTAAAAAAGAAAAGAATGATTAGTGCTGGTGAGGTTGAGGTGAAAAGTGATCTCTCCTACACTATTGGTGGGGAATAAATTCGTACAACCACTGTGGAAAACAATAGGGAGATGCCTCAAAAACCTACAAATAGAACAACTGTATGATCCAGTAGTTCCACTCCTGTGTATCTACCCAAAAGATAGGAATACACTCATTCAGAAAAAGTACTTGCATATCTATGTTTGTTGCCACATTATTCACGATGGCTAAATCATGGAATTAACCCAAAAGTCCCAGAACAGATGAATGGATTGAAAAAGTGTGGCACATACACAGTATGGAATACTACTCAGCCATATAAATCAATGAGATCTTAGCATTCGATTGAAAGTAGATGAATATAGACTATTTAATGCCAAACAAAGCAAGCTAGGCTATGAAAGAGAGACATTGTATGTTCCTGTTTAATATTTTGGGTTCTTAAAAAAGTCATGACTTACTTTTTCTGTTTTTCTATGCAAAACTGTGTCATGACTTTCTGACAACCCAATATAGCAAATGCCTGCACTGTTATGTCAGAAACTGAAAGATAGAAGGTATAAAGGCATGGAGAGTAACTATAGATAGCAGAGACAGCGCAGGTGGAGGATGGACAATGGAGAGATTGGGAGGGAGAGACTCAAGGAGAAAAAAAAAGCAGCAGCATAATCTTTTAATGAACACAAAAGTGGAAAATTGTCTGGCAATGATAATGTATGTGGTAATTTCTTTGACTGGACTAATATACAATGTATTTATGCTGGGAAAATCCATTTTGCATGCAGTTAAGATATACAGTGATAGGTACAAGCAGTTACCGTAATGGCTATGTTGCTGGACTCCCATGTAGTCAACTGCGGTTCGAGTCCTGGACCCGGTGGCTTAAACTCACCCCAGGCATGTATGTGCATGCCCAAGATCCCAAGAGGAGAATGGAGGAGAAGGGATTGCGGTGTGGCCATCCCCACTAGAGGGTGATTTCTCGCTTTCTTTCTCTCTGTCTCTGTCTTTCTGGGGAGCGCATGTGCCCTATAGCAAAAACCTTCCCGCCCCCAAAAAAAAATATACAGTGATCAAATGTAAAAAAAAAAAAAAAGAAGGAAATTAAATAATTTTTTAAAAATTTTAAAAAGGCATTCAAAGGGGCTACATTCTGGGTTCTCCTCAAACTCCAGAATCAATCTATCTTACTAATGACTAGCTGAGTCAGGGAGAGAAGACAGATTGTTATCCAAAGTGGGTACTGCAGAGATGGGAGACATGGTCAGCAAACAAGCAAACAGGGCTAGTTAGCCACACTTGCACTAGCATTATCATGAAAAACGAAAAATTCCTAGGGCTAATGAATGGGCAATGCCCTCAAAGCCATTGGGCAAAATGAAGAAAACAGTGTTTTAGGTATAATAAATATCTATAATTCCCTTGAAGAAAATTCAAAATCTCACTCTAACAATCTATTTTTATTCCACTCTTATAACTGGCTCCCTTTTCAGATTTCTCTCCCTCCCCTTTTATTTTTTTTTATTTTTTTTACCGTTAAAGCATCCTGCTCTCTCTAGCCAATACTGAAAGTAATTTCAGGCAATGGGATGATTAGAGACCGCATCATTACTCTAGGGGAACGTGAAAAGCATTGCATTGGCCATTATCATTATATCGAAAAGGGAGAAAACACACTTAAATAACTGCTGAGTTAAGCCATAAGCTTCATTGCCTTGACAGCTTCTGCCCAAGCAGAGATCCTCTCATCTACTTATCTTCAAATATATATTAAAAGCTTAGTTTTATTTTCATTTCTGAAGATTATATCTAATCGGTAACCATCTTAGAGCACAGAGTAAAGATAGAATGCTTCTTATATGCTTATCATTAGCCTGGAGAAGTCTTCATCTATTCCAAACTACTGTTAAGTACCTCAGAAATGAGGAGAAGACATTATCTCCACTAGTAAGAGGATAAATTGATTTCAAAGCTTGAAAATACTTGGGAGTCTTTAAAAAACAAAACAAAACAAAAACAAAAACAAAACTAGAGTTTACTTAAAGACATTTTAATATTATCAGAGATTTTAACTAGTAGAATGCCCTGAGAGATTTTGATGTCTGCATGTAGACACTGAAACATTCTTGGTACTTTTCACTTCTCCCCTCCCTCCCCATTTCTATCCCTTCACTCATCCACTAATTTGACTAAGACTTAGATGCTAAATTTGAGGGCTTAAATTTTAAATGTGAATTTAAAGAATATCAATGTTCCCTGAAGCTCCATTCATTCATCAAACATTTATTGAGTACAAAGCACACAGACTCAAGGAAATGAGATGTTGTATATTTTGCAATAGAGTGCAGAAATAATCCGCAAATAGGCTCAGTTAAAAAGTTTTAAAATAGGCCATTTGCTTTTGTAGTCTCTTCTGAACTAATGTCATGATGTTTCCATTTATTTATTCACTTTTTCTCACCAAATACTCTTAGAAAAAGGCTATATTTCCTAACACTGTTGCCCCATACTTAATTTCTTTAGACCTAAATGCTATATTTATCATCACCTGAAACTGGTTCTTCTCTTGCTGCCTGATGTTTCTTTACCTTTATACTTATTTTTTTCCTTTCTCTTCTTTCTTATTTATTGTTTTTCCCCTTGCTATGAACTTCTCTTTCACTCTAATTTTTTTATTCTTTTACATATGTAGTAGCAAGAGAGAGTATCAGCAAGGAGTGGAAAACTAGTAAAGACGTTTGGAAGGAAGGAAGAGGGGACAGAGCAGAAGGGGGAAACATCAGCTCAAACTTGACCTGGATTTCCCGGCCCAGATAACTTAGTTCCTAGGCTCAGTTTCCAATCCAGTAACAGGACAGGTAGGGAATAAAAAGAATAATGCAGCAGGAAAGTGAAAGCATTACTCGATTTAGAGATATTGTCTTTTTCTACTTTTTCGGTCTTGAGAAAATAGGACAGAAATCATCATTTTGTGACTAGGTTTATTTTGTACATAAAAAGTTAGAGGAGAAAGAGACCAACTCTCATTCCGTTAGAAGTAAGTAACCATTTGGGTTTCCACGCATATGGGATCACTATTCATCATATGGCTCGGACTCCTTCCAAGTGACTATACATTCCCCTTTGCTATTTTGCAAAATACTACCTTTTCCCTGTGAGGCAAAGCTGAGTATCTTCCGGATTCTGCTCTCTGTGGTCAGAGTCCTCCCAGAACCAACTCCCATGAAGGTCCTGACTGTGCTGCATTGGCCAGACAATGGCCAGGGGTTTCCTCAGCATCCAAGTCTTATCAGTATCATTTCCCCTCCCCCACTTTCTTTTCCTTGGTATTTGCCAGCTATCTTAGGCAAGAAGGAGGCTGCTGGCTCAGCAGTGGTGGTGAGGAGAGTGGGGGTGCTGCTGCAGGATACTGGAGACCCTGTGGGAAGCCTCCAGGATGCCGCCCAGGGTCTACCTGGACACACCCACATGACCTTGGCTGGCTGCAGAGTCTTAGTTTGGGGGATCACAGCATGGAACCCTATCAGGGGTTCCTCTTTCTCTCCCTTTCTCAGGAAATAAACATTACAAAAAAATGAAATAAGTTGCTAATGCAGGTAATTGCCTTAACATAACTTCATGGACCTGAGGAATCACATAGCATGCGCCAGTGCCTCAAAAATAAAAAAAAATTATCAAGTTTTGAGCTAGATTAATATAGTTAATAACCACCACAGCTTTAATGAAGGACATCCACTAATAAGGCATTTCCTTCTGCTTCCTAATCTTTTCTTTGCCCTGCTGAGTTATTTCTGGAAGGAAACCCAAAGATTGTTAACCTGCTGTATTTCCCTACTTCATTTCTAAGTGTTTCCACCTGGAATGGATTGGTGACGAGTTGTACAAAAAAGCCAAAAATATCTTGTCTCTCAATGAACTATTTGGGTCCTGGAATGAACTGACTGTCTGAACACAGCATTAGAGAAACTGAAAGTATCAGCCCAGTATTTTCAGGGTGTGTTCATCTCAGTCTCCTACAAGTCTACTTACCCGAGCACCTTGGAGCCACCCCACCAGCTTTCCAGAGTGCCAGTCCTGCCGGGACTGGTTCTACTGAATTGCATGTCACTCTGCTTCATCAGATAAGATTGAAAAAATAAATAAATAAAAAGGCAGCACTCTTTCATTGCTGAACTCCAAAGAAGGAAATTATTTATGGTCTTGACTTAAAGAAATGACCTCAGCCTGTCATAATTTTATCTACAGTAGCTAGTAATTCTGGAGATTTATTAATGATAATACTTTGGTTGCTTGCTAATGAAGAAGAGATTCCATTTTTTTAAATCTTCTGCTTGTGCTGCATTATAAAATATAGTTAGAAGATTTGATGTGTTTCTTAAATCTAAAATTAGAAATCACTCTGATTTAAATGGAGAACAGCCCCACTTAGTTCAGCAATAATTCTTTTTATTGAAACATATTTCCATTCGTGTTGTAATAGAAACCCTCATACGCAGATTAGTCAAAGTAGACCCTAATCCTTCAAATAAGAAACATACACTGAGGATGATGCTTACAACTACAGTGCTCTCTCTTTCTGAACAAACAATACAGAAATATTACAAGGAAAGGAAACTGGATTAAGATGGCCGATTAAGCCCCAGAATATGCAGTGATCTAGATATTGGGTTGTCTTGCATAGACAAACAAAGAAAAATAAGGCATGACTTCTACAACAGCCCAATATTTAAATAAATTCATATTTTAAAAAGCCATAACAGTGTGACTAAATGAGAAATATTGTCAACAGTGAACCACAAATTTGAATAAATCTGTGAAAAATAGAAAATATGGTTGGTGGCAGAAGCCACAGCTCATGGCCAATGTAGTCGGAGAGTGCTACAGACATAAAGGTGACTCAGGGCTGTCTCGGACTCTGAAATGTGTTTTCAGGTATTCATAAGAGGCCTCAAGGTAATTATTAGAAATTAGAAACGGTGCTAGATGCCATTGTACTGCTTGGTGTCTCTCCACATTTGTGCTGAGCAACTGGTAGCAAAACACTTGTCCTTAAAAGAAAGCAGAAGGGAAAAAAATGTAAAAAAAAAAAAAAAAAGCAGAAGGGTGGAATTGCCCCACTGAGTTTCAAACTACCAGACGGCTAGCAAGCTATGAGTAAAACTCACACAGGAAAGCTCTCACCTCCTCCTCCCAACCACCACAGTCACTGCAGACAACTTTTTGATAATCAGAATAACCTGCAGCAACAGGTGACTAGAGATTCTCAAATACTGGCCCAAAAAAACAAAACAAAACAAACAAACAAACAAAAAACAAGATGACTGAGCATTACCACCTGGCTCAAGACAAACAAGCTCATGGAAGACGGGTAAAATGAAAACAATAGACAAAAGAACTCTCCTCCCCGAAGCAGAGATGCCATAACAGGCAGAAGAAGCTTTTTTTTTTTTTTTTTTTTTTGGAGAGATTTTCACTGTAGGGCGCGTGCGCTCGCCAGACAGAGAGAGACATAGAGACAGAAAGCGAGAAATCACCCCCCAGGGGGGATGGTCACGCCGCAATCCCTTCTCCTCCATTCTCCTCTCGGGATCTTGGGCACGCACGCACACACGCCCGGCGTGAGTTTTAAGCCACTGGGTCCGGGACACGAACCGCGGTCGACTACGTGGGAGTCCAGCGACATAGCCATTACGCTAACTGCTGGTTCCCACAAGCAGAAGAAGCTTTAAAACAAGGAAATTGATATCTTCAGAGAGAGCTAAAAAGATCTTGCATCAAAGAAAACAATTGGAGATCTTAAATTTTTAAAATTATTTTTATTTAATTGTATTCATCATCGTCATTTTTGTTTGTTTTTTGAGAGGTTTTTGCTATAGGGCGCATACGCTTGCCAGAAAGACAGAGACAGATAGGTAGAGAGCGAGAAATCACCCCCCAGGGGAGATGGCCATGCCGCAATCTCTTCTCTGTTCTCCTCTCGGGATCTTGGGCATGCACACACATGCACCACGTGTGAGTTTTAAGTCACCGGGTCCGGGACTCTAACCGCAGTCGACTACATGGGAGTTCAGCGACATAGCCATTACGCTAACTGTTGATCCTGATCATCATCATTTTTTAAAATTGGACCAGAGAGAGATGGGGAGGGGGGTGAGAAAGCAAGCCTCTAGCTCCAGGACTCAAACCACAATTGGCCATATAGGAGTCCAGTATATTTACCACTATATCACCTGCTGGCCCTGAGCTCTTAAATTTTTAAGATATGATTACTGGGTCAGCAGGTGGCGTGGTGGTTAAGGGGCTTTACTCTCAAATGGCTGATCACAGTTGGAGTACTAAACCTGGTGACTTGCTTTCTCACTTTCCTCCTCTCTCTCTCTCTCTCTCTCTCTCTCTCTCTCTCTCTCTGGTAACTGTGCCCTATAGCAAACTGAAAAATAGTAATGATAATAAGTAAAATTAAATAAATAAATATTTTTTAAAAAAAGATATGATTATCAGGACCAGCAATTAGTGTAATGGCTATGTTGCTAGGCTCCCATGTAGTCGACTGCGGTTCACGTCTCAGACCCGGTGGCTTAAAACTCACGCTGGGTGTGTGTGCGTGCGTGCCCAGGATCCCAAGAGGAGAAGGGATTGCGGTGTGACCATCCCCCCAAGGGGTGGTTTCTCGCTTTCTATCTCTCCGTCTTTCTCTGTCTGGTGAGCGCACGCGCCCTATAGCAAAAATCTCTCCAAAAAAAAAAAAGATATGATTATCAAAAGTGAAACTGGCTAATAAGCTAACTCTTAGACTAGAACAAAATCATAGACCAGAACCTAAAGAATGCATATGTATGTGTGTGTATAGATAGATAGATAGATAGATAGACAGATAGATATAGATATATATACATGTGTGTATGTATATAAATTTAAGAAATGCAAAGAGGTCTGAGTGGCTAGATACAAAAAATGTTCTTAAATATCGGGACCAGCAGTTAGCATAATGGCTATGTCACTGGACTCCCACGTAGTCGACCACAGTTCATGTCCCGGACCCAGTGGCTTAAAACTCATGCCGGGCGCGTGTGCGTGTGTGCCAAGATCCCGAGAGGAGAATGGAGGAGAAGGGATTGCGGCATGGCCATCCCCCCTGGGGGGTGATTTCTTGTTTTCTATCTCTCTGTCTCTCTCTGCCTGTCTGGCGAGCGCACGTGCCCTACAGCAATAACCTCTTCAAAAAAAAAAAAAATGTTTTTAAATATCCAAAAGCCATAAAGAAAAAAATCTTTAGTTTAAAATGGCTCATCAAGTACAAAGCAAGCTGTTTAACAAATTATCTCACCTCCCCCAAATTAACCATACATTTTAGAATAAAATAGGAAACTGAAAAGTCAGGACCAGCAGATGGCATAATGGTTACATTGCTGCACTTCCATATAGTCTACTGTGGTTAGAGTCCCAGACCTGGCAGCTTAAAACCCATGCCAGGCGCGTGTTCATGTATACCCAAGATCCTGAGGAGAGAATGGAGAAGAAGGGATTGTGGCATGGTCCTCTCCACTGGGGAGGGATTTCTCACTTTCTGTCTCTGTGTCTCTCTCTGGCAAGGGCATGCACCCTATAGCAAAAATCTCTCTAAGAGACAGAAAGGGAGAAATCACCCCAACATGGGATGACCATGCCACAATCCCCTCTCCTCCATTCTCCTCTCAGGATCTTGGGCATGCACACACATGCACCTGGAGTGAGTTTTAAGCCATCGGGTCCAGGACTCAAACCATGGTCGAGTACACGGGAATACATGGAAGAGCAGTGATGTAATGATTATGCCATTTGCTGGTCCCCCCATAAAGAAAGACTTTACCAAACAATTATACAGATTTTTTAAAAAGTAAGATATATAGTCCCACACCTGGTGGCTCAAAAATCATGCCAGGCATGTGTGCATGCATGCCCTAAATCCCAGCAGAAGAATGGAGAATGGACTGCAGCATGGCCACCCCCCGTGGGATGACTTCTCACTTTCCTCTCTCTGTCTCTCTATGGCAAGCACACACACCCTGTATCAAAAACATTTAAAAAAATAAAAAAGTAAGGTATAGATTCAGATTAATACAATAAATAAGTTTCATTTAGTAGATACAGGTAAAACTCTTTCTTTTTTTTTTGAGAAGTTTTTGCTACAGGGCGTGTGCACTAGCCAGGAAAACAAGAGAGACAGAAGCGAGAAATCACCCCCCAGGGGGGATGGCCATGCTGCAGTCCTTTCTCCTCCATACTCCTCTTGGGTTCTTGAGCTCGCATGCACACGCATCTGGAGTGAGTTTAAGCCACCAGATCCGGGACTCAAACAGCGGTCAACTACATGGGAGTCCAGTGACATAGCCATTACGCCAACTAATGATCCTGGTAAAACTCTTTCTTAAATATACTTAAAAAAAATATATTGTAAGGTTATAAAAGAACCAACAAGAGGCCAGCAGGTGGCATGGTGGCTAAGGTACTAGAATCTGACATGTCCAGCCATGGTTCAAGTCCTGGACCTGGTGGCTCGCTTTCTCACTTTTCGTCTCTTTCTCTGGTGAGTGCACACACCCTGTAACAAATTAAAAAATAATAATAATAATAATAAATAAAATAAAATAAATAATTAAAAAAGAACCAACAAAATTTCATTTATTCCTGAAGTTTTCATTAATTGCAATGCTCCAATGCTTGACTCTCAAAACAAAACATTCCCTTGGGACCAGCAGTTAGCGTAATGGCTATGTCGTTGAACTCCCATGTTGTTGACCGCAGTTTAAGTCCCGGACCCAGCGGCTTAAACTCACTCTGGGCGGGTGTGTGTGCGTGCCCAAGATCCCAAGAGGAGAATGGAGGAGAAGGGATTGTGGCATAGCCATCCCCCCTGGGGGGTAATTTCTCGCTTTCTGTCTCTGTCTGTCTCTCTCTTTCTGGCAAGCACACACGCCCTATAGCAAAAATCTCTCAAAGAAAAAAGAATTCCCATTAAAATATAGAAATAATAAAGAAAAGAAAAGCTTTAAATATAATTAGCATATTCTTAGAGAATATGAAAACAACAAAATCATCTACACAAAATCTAACATGTGAATGGCTCTGCTAGGGAGGAAAACACACAACAGCGCACACAGCTAATCTTTTCCAAAATATTCCTCACAGACCAGTGTTTTCTTCGTGTCTCTGCCTCCTATATCAAAAGATACTACTGACACTTATAAAAATTCTGCATAGAAATGGAATCGTTACAATAAAATATGCCACTAAAATATGCCACTTAGAAAACAAACCTGTTCTCTGGCAAAAGCAGGAACAACATAAAGGGTGATGAGGCCACTGACAATACAGGTACAATCTGCACCATGCATTGCTCACAGCCAGCACAGCCCCTCTGCACCTTCACCCTACAGAAGAATTTGAAGTGCTTACATCTTATCAACATTCCAATTGTGCAAGTTCCTGTTGAGGCAGTGAATGTGAAAGGAGAAATTCACAGAAGCAGTCTGAGAATCAGCAAAGCCAAGACTGGAGACCCCTGATTAAGTTTCCTTCCCTAGGCCTCTCAGGAGGAAATGGGGTAGGTGGCATGGGGAAGCTCTTGCTCATGGAGATGTCTTTTCACACAAACACGTGGGTTAGCTGCAGGTGCACGGGATTTTAAATTCTCAAGAAATTAAAAATAATTAAAAATGGCTGAAAACATTCTGAATTGAATTAAATACAGTGAACTAAAGTATTCATTGGCAGTATATAAACAGTATAAATTAAAACAAAGTATAGACTTGTTTTAATCATGCTACAGGGATGGCAAACAAGGGCAACCTTGTTCACAAAGGCGAGTGATTAAAAGCAGTGCTGAAAGTTGGGGGTATTCACGAGGGTCTCTTGAAATGAAAAGAGAAGGTAGACCACAATTAAATGGACTTGGAACAGCCAGATGATCTTTGAAATTGTACTAGCAATTTTTATGAGAAGCTTGAGAATCCTCATTATGAATTGCCTCAGCTTCTCTAACCATAAAATACATAATATAGTTCTCAGAATCAATCTGAAAGGACCAAAATAAAAAGAGGAAAAATGCCAATAAATACTAATAATGAAGTATCATTAATTAAACCAAGATCCTTAAGTGAAATCACCTAGGAATAACGTTAAAGTCATTTAAGCATATTTGTTTGCCAGGTAAGAGTGAAATCCATTCATGTAATTGATATTTGGTGGTGATTTTATTGGCTCAAATTATTCCAGAAAATGCTACTGGTCTCTGAGTTTATGTTAAGAAAAGCACAAAAAAATGAATAGCAATCATCAAATTTGGGAACCAATTGGAAAGGTATAGGACATAAACAGTTGGAGTATGAAAAAAGTATACAGGTAAACCCCGGTGTGTAAGTTACCGAGAATTCACAAAGTCCACATTTAAGTATTCCAACAAAAATAAAATCTGAGAGGAAAATGGGAGGAATATTTTATTAGACACAAAAGGAATAGAAGTAGAAACGACAGAAATGACTGACAAAATAATCAGGTACCAGATGGAAAAAACAATAGGAGACTATAATTTGGTGTATTAAGACTCAGCTACAGCTGAATTTTAGAAATTCAGGAGAAAGAGAATGATCTTGCACCAAAACAAACAAACAAACAAACAAACAAAAACCCTTGAGAGAAAATAATTTGCTATTACATGGGTAAAGCAGGATACTGAGAGAATAAGAAAAGTCTCAAAGTAGGTTTCCAACACTCCTCTATTTCCTTCTTCCCATAACCATCTCTATCCCGCTTAAAAATGTAGAGCTATATCCTATGCATGAAAAAATGGGAGGCTGTTTTCTTAGCAAGAGAAGTCACCACTTGTTCAGTCTTGCCATTCGGTGCATGACTCAGGCCCACACTGGAATAGAGAAGGCAGGCTGACACTGTTCTATCCGTGGCCTCTCTACTTCCTATTATGTTTTTGTTCTCTCTCTCCTTCAATGAGAAATGAATTTTGTACATGCAATGTCACCTGTGCCCCTACCACAAGGCTTCCTACCCAACCTCCCAACATTCAGCACCTCTCCTGCCTCTCTTCACGCAATGCCTTCCAGCATGTTTTACGAATGTCCTTTACCCTGTAAACCATGTTCCCCCATGTCAAAAAGTACAGCATTTCTCTTGGCAGGCTTTGGTTGTAGCTCTACACCCAGGGTTAGCATGATATATATGTATTTTTTTTTCTTTTAAAAAGGAAGGGGGTAAAGAGGTGGGGGGAAAACATACAATGTACGGTACAAATCTAATGGAAGCCAATTACCACAGAAACTTGTCAGCCCTTGTAGTCTCACGGGGGGACATCATATCCCTCTTCAGGGAGAAACACTGATTATGCCCACACATACGAATTCCGCATGTGAGCCCAAATAACCAGCCAGCTAAATGCTAAGGGCTTCTGTGTATTGGCAGAGTCAGAGCGTTTTACTATCTTTTGAAAGAAGAAATTATTCGCAATCATGTCTAGCATCTTACTTTTACTGTAGGGATAAGGTCAGGAAGTCAATATAAGGGGGGGGGGGAAGAGAAAACAGAAGACAGGGACACATTACAATCTGTAGGCCCTGCTTACATGTTTCTTGTTTTCACTTAAACCTTAATGCTTCCCATTACTGATAGCAGAGACTGGGAGTAGTTTAGAGAGAAAAGGGGGATTATTAGTCAAGGAAACCTTATCTGAAGGTGCCATGGTTTATTTAGAAAGGTCTAGTTTTCGAGATGAACTACTGAGTGTCAAGAATTATGAGCAGTATAGTATTCTCCTAGGTGTCTGGTAAATATACTACCCTAAACACTACACAGATGGACTTCACTAAACTCTTCTTTCATTTAGAAGAGATAAATTCGTTTGAGTATCTCTTTGTGAAGGTAACAAATAAATTACATGAATAAGTTTATTTTCTACTATGGCACATGATATTGCTACACATGATTAAAATGATTAGTATATTATTTAAATAAAGTGGAATTCATATTTACACTCTAGCTTTCTGCATCCACATTAGTAAACCTAAAAATACGAAGGAAACTTTAGTTTCCCACAATATTCCAAGGCCTATGGTCAGATGAGACTAAGAAAACCTGAATACAACAGGGACAGTAGGTGTTTCTGGGCTGTCAGACTGTGATAAACACCTTCATCCAAGTAGCCATGTGACTCTGCAACCTTAGCCATAGATGACTGGAATAAAATGAATTCCTGACCCAAGCTGGACCAATCACTTCCCCAGGAACTTGTAGAGGTCATATAAACTAAGGAGAAGACTAGTAATCTTTTGCCTGCCATGTGCGTGGAAAAGGAATTAAACCAGATCTTGAGAGAGATGAATGAAAAGATGCAAAGATTGAAGCAAATACTTGAAAGAAATAGAGAGAAACAGAGAATATTTTTTGGATTCCTGAAGCTTTCCATGTGCTGGTTTTAGATCCTTGAAACACCTCTCTACCCACGGATTCTGTAAGTTACCTCAATCTGTTAGAATTCTTTAGGTTACAAGTGATTGAAGCACAACACAAATGAGCTTAAGAAAAAAACAAGTGTTGGTCCATCTATTTAAGTATTACAGGAAGGTATGTAGTAACCAGGATCTTGAAGGGCTGCTTTCACTTCTGACTCATTTGATTGTGCTGACTGGCTCCTTCTATGTGCTGACTGGGAAAATGGCTGCTAATAGCTCAGACACACATTTCTAGCTGAACTACCATCCCATAAAGGAGTCTCTTTCATAACATCTGAATCAAAGGTTAAGATTCTGATTGTCTCAGCAAGGCCAATTAATACGTAGAGAAATAATCATTGTGTTCAGGAAAATAGGCACTGATAGGCCAAGGCTGTATTTTATACCTAGCCCTGTGGTCTTGAGCATGGAGAATGGAGGAAATCTTGCAGGGCAGCCCAAAACTACAGCTACAATAAATCAACACTTCTGGGTCCTTAACATTTACAAACTCTTTTTTGTTTTGTTTTGCCTTGTTTATACAAGATTAGTAGTTTTTGTTGCTCACAACAAAAATAATTTTACTTAAGACATTTCTTGGAGTTAAAAGTCTTAAGTTATATAGAAGATAACTAATAAATGTATCCTATCATTCTTCATTGGATAAAATTGTAGCTGAATTTGAAGTTACTATATCTTGAACTTATCTATGAAATATGTATGTAGCTTAAAATATGTATGGAATATGTATGTAGGCAGTCTTCATTCTTTCTTGGGAAAGTCATGTATGTTTATTGTTCTCACATATAAAATGAGAAGTAGAAAGTACTAATTAACTGCTAAGTTCCTCTCCAGTGTTACCTTTCTCTGAGCCTATAATTCTAAGCACATAGTTCACTAGGCCCAAGAAAATGATTTTTTTTTTCTTCCTTGGCTATTATTAATTCTTTGGTGATTCCAGAAAATTGATTTCTCAATACAGACCTTTCTCTATCAACAGAAGAGAACTACAGATAAACAAAGAAATGCCATATTTGTTTATGTCATATAGTTACAACATAATATTATGAAGTTATTTGAAACTCCATGATGGTTTCTAATAAAGTTTCAGAGCCAGACAGTGGTGTGACAGTTAAGGCACCTGGATCCCTCATATCTGTCTGTGCCACTTAAATCCCAGACCCAGCAGCTTGAAAAGTATGCAGGTGTGTGTACGTGCATGCCCAAAATCCCAAGAGGAGAATGGAGAAGGGATATGACAGTTATCCTCTCATGGGATACTTTCTGACTTTCTCTATCTCTCTGTCTCTCTCTCTCTCTGTTCAGTAAGCACACGTGCTGAATAGCAAATTTTTAAAAATAAATAATAAAGTATCAAAATCAGGGTTAAAAAACATATACATAAAAAAATTCTATATATTTAATTCCATTTTCATTTACCAGATATCAAGTACCCAACATGAGATTGGCATTAACTTTTTTTTTTTTGCCATAAGGTACGTGCATACTCACTAGAGAGAGACATAGAAAGAGACAGAGAGACGGAAAGTGAGAAATCACTCCCCTGGGGGGAATGGCCACAGCACAATTCCTTCTCCCTCAATCTCCCTGGGATTTGGGGCACACATGTACATGTGCCCACAGAGATATTTCAAGCCACCAGGTTCAGGACTCAAACCACACAGTCAGCCATGGTAGGATCTAGTATAGAGCTAACACTCAAAGAGGGAAGACAGATGAACATATGTGAATATATGATAAAGGCAACTAAGGAAATATGTAACATATAAGGAAAAGGCTATTTATTCATCTGATCAACAAATATTTTTGAGCATTAACTCACAGCCAGTACTGTTCTACACAGTTATAGTGGGACCTATGGGGGCTACTTAATACATACATTTCTGTCTAGAGGTAAGCTTCCTGCAGGTCCCTGGTGTTCACATATCCAGTGTCAGTATACCTAGTAACTGTCAGGACCCTCATATTGACTCTTTGGCCACTTAGATTAAAGCTATTGTAATGGAAAATAGCAAATAGAAACCTCTAACACTTCCCACTATATACTCCTTTACCCCCCCAAAAAATGATAAGTCAAGAAGATTCTCATATTCTATGGAGAAAAGCAAAGATTAGTGCCATGGGAAATGACCCAAAGAATACATTGTGGTGAACCCTATCACATCTCTTGAGCCATAATAAACTTGACCCTTCAGAAAGCAGTAAGATCCTCATGACACTACCTTACCACAAATTCAACCACTTTATGCTCCAAATGGAAACAACTATGTGGATACATAATCTTTAAAAAAAAAAAAACAGATCAGCACACCCCATACATAGTTCTCAGCCCTTAATTTGCTGAATATGTTCCTTTTCACTGCTATCAGGAAAGAGGATTAGAAACTTTCATGTGGGAAGAGCAAGTATACCTATTATAGTCTTGCTTCAGAACTATGCTGATTCTCTTCTCATCTGGCAATGATACAGTCCAAAGACACGTGGACCATTGGAATATCTTCAAGAGCATCAGTCCACTCTATTGGTGACATCATGTTTCTTGGACTGATAAGCAAGATGTAGAAAGTGCATTGGAGGATTCATTAAGACACACATTCTGCAGAAGATTGGAAAAGGACTGTACACATATTCAGAGCCTTGACTCTTAAATCAAGTTTTTAATCCTCCAATGGTCTGGAGTAGTCTGTAATTTTCCTTCCAAACAAAGGGCATGTTATGGATCTTTCACCTTCCACCGAGACAAAAAGGCACAATAGCTGGTAGACCTCAAGTTCCGGAGACAATATAGTCGACACCTGGAAATACTTCTCTAACACATTTGCCATTTTGAAGGAAAGCTTATCAGCTTGAATGAGGTTCAGAGCAGAAAAGGACTTGTAGGCTGTGCTGCAAGTGGCTTAATCAATAGCAGCATATAATCTAGAGCCCCTTATAGTACTAAAAGTGTTTGCAGTGGGAAAGTTGAAGCAATGTAGAGGCTATAACAATTCCTAATATGTGAGCCACAATGTAGACACAAAATTCAATCATAGGCTGTGGCTACATGTAAGCCCTATGCAGAGTAGCCATTAAAGACAGCAGTAATATAAAATTTTCCTACAGTGCAGACTTACAATTCTACCGGGCCATCTACTTTGTTTGAAAAAGAACTGACTCAATGCTAGAATGTTCACAAATTCATAGAAAGGAGCAAAGAGCTTAGTTGGTTTGTTAGAGGTAAGGGTAGATAACTAATGGATGATCAAGGAATTTTAAGAAAAAATAATGTGAATAGACATATGTAAAGATTCTTTTATTTTTGCATTACATACTAATGTCCACCAAAATAAACCTATTCAGAAGAGGCAATAAACAACCAAATAGACAGAATGTTCTGGTCAATTACAAAGTACCAACCTCTGGGATAGTAAGTGCATAACAGAGCTCAAAATTTATGCACGGTAAATACATAAATAGAGGACCAGAGGCACAGCAGCAAAACACAAAGCTCTTCAAGGCTGACCCACGTGGGAAGGTTCTAGATTAGCATCTAGAGATCTTCCTGACTCCATGAGCACACGTGTGCTGAAGAAGGGGCTGGTTTGCATCAAGACCCCATAGAAAATGCTGTTTCTCTGTCTGTCTGTCTGTCTGTCTGTCTATCTCTCTACTAGAAGAATTAAATGAACAAAATTAAAAATAAATAAGTGTATAAACACACTCGCTATGCTGACATTAAAGGAAGCTACTCATAGACCCAATGGCATAGAGTCTAGCTTACAAGACTTGTCTAGCTATTTTCATTGACAACATCCAAACTCTTAACAACAGAGACCAATTTGAGTTCACAATAATACATTGTCTCTTTCTAATTACGTACTCTGACCTCCTTCCACTCTTAAACAGCAATAATTCATCCATCTTGACTGGAATCAATACACAATTTGGGTACGAGTCCCTCTTTTGTCCTCAAAGCTACATTTTACATCCTATCCTAGGCTTAAAATATTTCGTTCATTAACATAGAACCACAGATAGTATCACCTCAGACCAGTGGACCTACTCTCCAGTAACAAACGTGTAAGCAGTAGATGCAAAACCAAGGAATCTGCTGGTACCATCTAGAAGCTGTCTCTCTGACAGAGAACAGCCTGCAGAAAGCATGGCTGAGGTGCACCTTGGAGAAAGTTCTAGTTCCTAGGGGGATAATATTTTCAGTAGGAACATAGTAAAAGAACTTTCAAGTGTAAGCTATGACTTCAGCTTAGTCGTTTTAAGTATCTTATGCCAAGAGAGCAGCAGGGAAGAAAAAGAACTCCTTCCTGGAAAGAGTAATTAATTTTGATTTCAAAAGAGAGAGAGCTACTAAGTGGGATTTGCAATTCACTAGGAAGTCTCCTTACTCTTTTGTGAAATTTTAACTGTCAGTATACAAATAAAAAAACCATGGCCTAAAAGACACGTGGTGACCAGGGACTCAAAGATGAAGGTGCAATTACCCCACCTGATAAGCCACCTGAAACACTGGAAATGCTAGCTGGTAGTGGAGAAGGCTAGCAATAGGCCCCAATTTCACCTCACTAACCTTCCTGTAAGTTTCCTCTGGGTACAAGAGGACTATCTCAAAGACAGGAAGAAGCTGTTCCCAGAATTTCTGCCAAGAAGGTAGATCAAAACGACACAGAGGAAGACTGCAATGGACCCCCTAGGGTGTACCTCCCAGCATCCCCTGCAGGACCAAAGCACTCATTCCTCAGTTTCTGTAAGAATGGTAAGAGATTGCTCAAACCTGGTCTCTCTTCTGGAGTTTACTCTTGGATGAAAGAGCTTCCCACGAGCAGTCATATTCACATCACTAGACCCATACCTGGTTGATGCCAGGATACAAATGCCCGTCCCATTGCCCCAATTCAAGATGACCCTGTTCATCACCTCTCCAGAACTTTCTATGGACTCATCTAAGAGCTCTGGCATGTCGACATTGGAGCCCATCTTCTCATTCAGCCAACTCTGCTTTCTTCATCCCCCATGGAGGTTGTTCCCTAACTCACTCTCCATTAAACTTCCTGCACATGATTTTCCATCTCAAAGTCTGCTTCTAATGAGGATGAAAACAGACTCGCAAACTTCCAGGTATGATTTTATCCATTGTTTACTATAAAACACAGATAGATCAATGTCAAGACATTATTCAAATTTAATGCTATTATTATTATTTTTTAATTTGCTACAGGACATGAGTGTTCACAAGAGAGAGACAGAAAGAGAGAGAGGAAGTGAAAAAGCAAGCTGTCAAGTCCAGGTCTTGAACCGTAGTTGACCATGTGGGAATCTAGCACCTTAACCACCATGCTACCTGCTGGCTCCAAAAAAAGTTATTTTTCTAAAGGACAATAATCTTGATTACCTGGAGACCAAATCACTCGGAATGTTTTCAATTCAAAGGGTACATGCACTGCATTTAAATTTTAAAATGTAATGAGAAATTTTCCTACATCTGACCTTAACTGCCTTTATTAGCCTAACCACATGTTGAGACAAACATACTACTATAAAGTGTAGCACCTGAAAAGACTTTCCAAAAAAACTACTCATCTCTGTGTGAAAACATTCCACCAGAGACATGAAGTCCTGACTTTTTTCTGAACGATGGAACATGAATTAAACAGCTTTCAGTTTTTAAGAGTATAAAAAAATCTTATATTTTCTTTTTTCTTCTCTTAGTAATCACAATCTCCCCTGAAATCTGAGAGCTTGGAGAATTAACATATTTTCAATTCAAACCTTGAAAACATCAATTTATGACTCTGTGATAGAAATATAGTGTGGCAGAAAATTTCCCTCCACTATCAAACACTTTGTACAACCAAAGAAAAAATTCTTTAGAATATATCAAAAAGTCATGCAGCTCACTAAAATTAATACTTTTACATTTTATTTGCTAAGCAGGGTACATTAAATAGGCCTTACATGGACCATGGTTATCAAATGTACTTTGTTTTTGTTTGTTTGTTTGTTTTTGTAACTCTTTCACCTTGATAGCTCAAAGAATTTTTAGCAGAATTAAAACATTCACAAAGCTTTTAAAATGGGTTTTCTTTCCTTTAGGGACAAAAATACTATGTTAATATGCAATTCTTTGACATCATTGATGTCTTTGGTAAATGATATCATGATAGAAACTAAGAATACCATCTGAAATTGTTATTTTTCTCTAGTATTTTATGAAATACAGACATCTAAAATTTAATCACTTTGGATGTGAACATAAATCTGTAGGAACCAAAGTACTGTCCACTTTACATACATCTGCCCTCCATTAAAACAGGTCAGTGGTCAACACATTTGTTTTCTATAACAAGTGTACAAAACAATAGAATGCCCTAAGTCAGGATAATATTAATGAGAATTTAATGGGGGCCATACTTCAATTCCCTATATCTGAAATTGGTTAGAGTTAGGGAATATAAAAAGGAAAGTTGTAGCCGTTCCTGAATTCTTTCAAAGCCATTTTGTTTAGAAAGCATATTAACACATTTAGCCCAATAATTGAAATGTTGATGCAACTCAGCCTTTTGGCTAAAAGCAGAGTAATTACTTGTAGTGTAAGCTTTATCACAGTTTGGCAGTTTCCTGGTCTTTAAGCCTGGATCTCTATCAGTTTCTGAATGAGGTGTCTTTTTAATAGTTAGGGGCCTATTTAAACATCACTGGATCAAGTGTGATCATGGCTTGCTAAACTGCCTTCTTCCTTTCTCCTTCCTGACCTTTACAGTTCTTTTAAGGGTTGCTCTGGATCTTTCCTTTGGTTGAGAAAAATACGGTCCTTGCCAAGATTTGGATTTCTCTACTGCCATTGTTATTGCTATGTCCCTTTTCTACTTGGATTGCTTATCTCAGAGCTAAATTTATGTGTCAATCTCGCTTTATCCTGACGCAGCCTGACCAGGGCTTCACAGCACACCAGCAGTTAATTACCAAGGTCGAGACAGAAAATACGGCACCTACACTTGTCTCAATACTGACTGGCATTGGTTTTTGCAAAGAGTGAGTAAGAACTTATACTTGGTGGGGTGAATCTTGTACCAAATGAGAGATCTGGATACCGCAGATACAATTACTTAATCCGAGCCCATCATGAATGAGGAGATACCTTAAGAGTTCTTCAACAACCACTGTTTGTATGAAAGAAATCATTTGAAATTGAGTTGTTGATCCTTAGTTCTTTTCTTAGAGCCATACATTTTTAATTTTTTTCTTTTCTTTCTTTTTTTTTTTTTTAATGCTATAGAGTGCTCATACTTGCAAGAGAGAGATAGACCAGACCAGGGTGGGGGATTCAGAGGTGGGGTGTTGTTCCCTAGGGAAGATGGCTAAACCATAATCCCTTCTCCCACATACCTCTTGAGGTTTTTGGGTACATATGCACATGCATCCAGCATGTTTTTCAAGCTGCAAGGTCCAGGATTCAAACCATGTAGTTAGCTACGTGAGACCCACCTGTCTTCATGCCACTTGCTGGCCCTTTAAATTTATTTTAATATAGAAATGTTACCCCAAACTTTTAGTAAAGAAAAGTACCGAATCCGCCAAGTTTCCAGATGTCTCCCTGAACTCACACACAGTCATTATGTGACTATGTGAACACTTGCTGGTTAAATAGTTTGGATGACTTTGGAGAAAACAAAGGGAAAGTTGTCCCCCACGAAAGTACAACATTCTGTCCTTTTGTGGATGAAGGAAATAGTACAAATTCAGTCTGCTGTGCCCTCTGTTTTCCTGTAACATCACATTTTGTTTTCTCTCCCAGCTTCTATAAAGAAAAATGAAATAAGTGGAGAGATCATTATTTTTCATCAACCTCTCCAGAAAAGCAGACATTTAGAACTGTGTCACTGACTTAAAGCATTCCTTTATTCTCCTGTCAGATTTACTGTCTTTATACAACAGTTTCCCTGGCATGTTATGAAGCCTCGGAGGCTCGTGCTCTGATAGAACAGTTGCTCCTGGTCAAAGAAGTCTCATGCTCAATATTTCCATCATTGTTCCCTGGCACAGGAGCAGACAAGGAACACAGACTCCTGTGTGTCTATAGGCTTAGGCCTTCCTCTGGCCAACAGGGCCTAGTTCTAACAAAACCCACTCATGCAGAAGGTGTGGTGATTAGGGGCACTGGACTCCCACATGGCTGACAGCAGTTCAAGCCCTGGTCCTGACAGCTTGCTTGCTCTCTCTCTCTCTCTCTCTCTCTCTCTCTGTTTCTCTCTCTTCCCTGGTCAAATTAAAATAAAATAAATAAATAAATAAATAAAGTTAAAAAATTAAAAAATTCTTTTAAAAATATCCAACTCATGCTGCAGCTTAGCACTATTTTTGAACTTTGAGATCAACATCCACTCATTAAAAAAAAAAAAATTTTTTTGAGAGAGATTTTTACATGCACTAACTGGAGAGACAGATATAAAGTGAAAAATCACTCCCTAGGGGAGATGGCCACACCACAGTCCCTTCTCCTCCATTCTCCTCTCAGGGTTTTGGGCACATGCACACACACACCCAACATGAGTTTTAAGCTGCCAAGACCAGGATTTGAACTGCAACCGACTAGTGGAGTCCAGTGACATAACCATCACACCATCTGCTAGTCCCCTTCAAATGTTTTAAGAAAAAAAATAATGTTTAAACAATACATTTAATTGACACTAAAATGAAAAGTTATTTGCTGATGATAATGTATATGGTAATGTTTTTTGTTGTGACTGATATGCACCATATTCACACTGGGAAAACCATCTTGTACACTGTAAGGATGTATAGTAATTAAATATAAATCATAAATACATATTTTAAAAGAAATGTTTATTATACAAAGTTCGAGACACATAGAAGTTATTTAAAAGTCACTAATACTTTCCTATCCAAATATAACCACTGTGGTTTATAACTTCAGGTTTATCTTCCAGAAATCTGGATATACATAATCTGTTCATTTTCAAAATTGATATACTACTATACCACAGTTTTGAAAATTGCATTACATTTTTAGATTTGGGCATGGATTTCTAGTGGTCATGTCATGCTTCACTGTACGATGACCCATCATCCCTTTAAACCTTCTCTTATTTGAGACATATGGGTGTTTCTTGAATCATTTGCTATTATAGACAAAGATTAGGCTGTAGTTTAGAAGTTCACCTACAGGGGAGGGAAGTTTCTATTACATATTTTCCAAAAACATTAGGCTTTATAACTTTAAATGTAATTTTTTCCAAATTGATTACTTATTGATGGCTCTTTTAATTCTGTTTGCTTGTACTCAATACTGGAAAAATGGGCCTTTGGAAAAAAGAAGAGGTAGAAGAATGTTTTCTCTGTGCCTGTTCTGGTAAACTCTTTCAGACATTAACTCGTTTTACTATTATAATAACCCTTGACCTACACCTTCTGTTGTGTAATTGTACCATTTTTTAAGGTAACAAATTTGAAGAAATGTGGATTACTAGTGCTGCAGATATATACAGGTTGGAGACTTTTATACCAAAATGCTGTGTATGACTTTTGACATTTTGCTCATATTCCCTGAATTGTGTTTTTGTTTTGTTTTGTTTGCTTTTGTCTATAAACTGAGTGAGGCATTCGAACCTATTCAGAGTCTAAGAATTTATCATTCTAGGTTTAACAGAAAGAGGTAGCACTAGAATATTGCAGTATCTCCACAAACTAATAGGAGGGTCTTGGGCCACTCATGCAAGGCTTACAAAGCAGGGTCAAAAATATGCTGTACAATTGCTAGCCAATGCCCGCCTTGAGGGTTTAAAAGAGGAAAAGAGTTGGAGACAGGTGGTGGCACAGTGGTGGCACCACTGGGCCCACACGGGAGGGGTCCTAGGTCAGCATCCTAAGGAGCTTCATGAGCACACTGGATGCACAAATGTCCATGGTTTGGACTAGCTAAAACTGGGGGCAGATGGTGACATGGAGTCCCTGTGGAGCCCTTTCAATCTCTCTCTCTTTCTCTATGAGTCTCTCTCTTTTTCTGTTTTTTTCTTTGTTTGTTTGTTTGTTTTGAGAGGTTTTTGCTATAGGGTGCGTGCACTCACCAGAAAGACAGAGACAGAGAGACAGAAAGCAAGAAATCACTGCCCTGGGGGGCAGGGGAATGGCCACCCTGCAATCCCTTCTCCATTCTCCTCTCGGGATCTTGGGTATACATGCACATGCACCGGTGTGAGTTTAAGCCACTGGGTCCTGGACTCAAACCACAGTCAACTACATGGGAGTCCAGCAACATAGTCATTACGCCATCTGCTGGTCCTGAGTCTCTCTTTAAGGTGGGACCAAATTGTCTCTAGAGAGTCATCAATGTACAGTAGCAGTTTCCTCACATAGCTGGTCCCCTCCATCTACATCATCCCCCCACTTGAGAAAGGGAGAGAATTCTTTCCCTTTGCCTTCAATCACATCAGAAGAGCCTTCTGGGGACTACTCAGAGTAGCCTCCTGGAATTTGGAGCTTCTGGTAAAATGGTGTCTCACTTTTAAAAAGGTACTGGCTGAAACCCTTTTGGAAATGATAAAGACATGGGAAGTGCCTACATTACCATTGACAGCAAATCAAAGATATTTCCCAAAATCTAGATGTGAAGCTCACTATGGGGTTGTCTACCTGGGCATTGGGTAGATAGTAAAGCCATCCTAGCAGAAAAAAATAGTACATAAGGAATGAGTATTCTCAGCCACTTGAAGGAGAGGTTCTTACTATGTTAAGTATTTATAGACTGGCATTCAAAAATGGTGCCCTTAGATGCACCTATATGACAAAGGTCACCTTTCAATCCTTGCCAAGGCCAAGAGAAACCAAGTCAAGAACCCCTTAATAGCAGTCAAATGCAGACTCTCTTGCTTCTTACCTCTCCTCCCTAACTGCTTCCAATCTCCAGGGCCAGAGGCAGCCTGTGAGTAGGGGAGGGGTAGTCTAAAGGCGGGAAAATAGCGAAGTAGACCACATGGTTCTGCTGCAGGCTCCCAGCCCACAGCTAACTCAAGCTGGAAAAACAGACTGAAATTTGGAGTTTGGATTTTATGCTGGATTGAACCTATTAATTACTGAAATGAAGTTATCTTAATAGACCATAAGAGCTGGAGGATATTTAGTTATCTGAGTGTGGAAAAAAAAAGAAAAAGTTTTCAAATCTACTCTTTTTTTTTGAAGAGGTTTTTGCTACAGGGCGCATGCACTCACCAGACAGACAGAGAGAGAGAGAGAGAGAGAGAGAGAGAGAAAGCGAGAAATCACCCCCCAGGAGGGATGGCCACGCCGCAATCCCTTCTCCTCCATTCTCCTCTCAGGATCTTGGGCACGCACGCACATGCGCCCGGCGTGAGCTTTAAGCTACCAGGTCTGCAAATACCAACCGCGGTTGACTACATGGGAGTCCAGCGACATAGCCATTACGCTAACTGCTGGTCCCTCTACTCAGTTTTTTTTTTTTTTTTGGCAGGGGGCGAGGTTTTTGCTATAGGGTGCGTGCGCTCGCCAGACAGACAGCGAGAGACAGAGACAGAAAGTGAGAAATCACCCCCTGGGGGTGTGGCCACACCGCAATCCCTTCTCCTCCATTCTCCTCTCAGGATCTTGGGCACGCACGCACATGCGCCCGGCGTGAGCTTTAAGCTACCAGGTCTGGAAATACCAACCGCGGTTGACTACATGGGAGTCCAGCGACATAGCCATTAATGCTAATTGCTGGTCCCCCCTCTACTCAATTTTTTAATGCAAAGAGTGGGATAGAACTAGTTCCCTGAACAGATTAGAAAAGGCAGATAAAGCTGAGGGAGAGGATAAAGTCGCTTGCCAGTGGACCCTGTGGAATTTCTCTTCCTGCAAAGTTGATTTACAATGTATCAAAGGGGCCCAAACTGTCCCCAGCTTAAGTATACAAGGCTATTTCCAGTTTCAAACAGGTTTGGGCATGCCTGGTGGGGTGGGTCTGCCACGCATCTCTGCTTACTAAGTTCTCAGAAAGAGAAAATACCCTGAAGCAAGAAGAAAAATAGGTTCGACTCAGTGACATAGTTCTATGTCTCTAGGTTAAGAGGCAATTCTAATATATTTGCCAAAGGGGTTTTCTCTGCCCTCCCTAGATATCTAGGAAGATACCTGAAGTAATACGAATGCCACCGTACCTGAGCCCAGATGAACCACAGCCAGTCCACGAACCCAAAAGTAGAAGTTAAATGCTGATTGTTGTAAAACACACATATTTTGGTGCTGTTTCTTGGGCAGCTTAGTCACGGTGAAACACAAAAACTGATTAATACAAGCAATTTCTATAAAAACTTTGATAGAGATGGGCATGTAAAACATTGGAAGCAGAGGGAGATATTCTCTCCTACTTTGCTACTGAATACTCAAGGCTTTGGCCCTTTGAATGATTCAAGGAAAGAGTAATGGCAGGAGGGCCTGGGAGAAGCCTGGAGTGCCTGGTCAATTAGAGGCCTCCGCCACAGCAGTAGCTACTGGTTGGTGTCTGGAAACAGATGGCAGTGGGCATCTCTCAGGGGCACTGAGGGACGACAACAGCAACAACGAGCGTCCAGATATCCTACATAGAAGGTAGGAAAGGGAAAGGACAACTCCACAGATGCGGCATGCTAGCTGACCATGCTTGCACATGACCAGACATGCTTCGTATCCTGCTAGTTCCCCAGCAGGCACGTGGGCACACAGTGTGAGACAGAGCTAGAAGAGAAGAAAGGCAGCTATGAGTTCTTAACCACAATGGGATTCTATCTCAAGCCTTAGACAACAGTGAAAGATGAATCCAGCACATTTATAAACGGCCCAACTACTGGTGGAGAAGCTGGTATTTTTGATGAGATTGAGAGTGAAGATTTCAAAATGGTAAAAGAAAAAAAAAATACGTATTGAGTCAACCAAAATGAAACTTAGGAAGATAAATGTAAACTTTGCCTTTAGCTTCAGGAACTCAAGATGACTGAGTGCAGTTGAAGGCATTGTGAGACTATGACGAAAGGTCAACAGGCATTGTATTATGAGCCAGTGTGATTTACAATAAGCTAATGTAATCTTATGTTGTATTAATAAAAGCATAATGGCCAGATGAAAGATGAGAATAATTTCTCTGGACTCGGCGCTGGATAGAGTACGGTGCTCGGTTAAATTAAATTCTGCCAGTGCTTATTCATCTACGTGGAGCGAGTCACCCCACTAGATATGGCATTTTGAGGGTGACCAATGACAAAATAGAATGCCTTCGAAATACTACAACCAGGAAAGTAAAGAATCTGGAAGATACAACAGAAGTCGAATTGTTAAAGAAAAGAGATATTTAGTCTGAAAGGGGCTGACTTGATGGGAAAATGAATGATAATTGTCTTTAAATATTTAAAATGCTATTCTTTGAAAAACTGAATAACTTATTTTGTGAGACTCCCGGACAGATCTAGGGCCAATGGGTGGATGTTATGGAGTCAAATTTTGATAGAACTATTGAAAACATGAAATTTGCACTTGCATAAAGATGTGAACTTCCGTTCCTAGATGACATTAGCAAACCAGGGTACAAGTGCCCAGGCTCTGAAGTAATACCTGTTTCGAGTTCTCTCTCATTCTCCCTCTCACCCCCAATTCTGTCATTCTGTGAAGACTTCTGATAATTTAACACCTCCCAACAGTAAAAAAAATCTTCATGGACTCCTCTACGTTCTCATCCAGAGGGGCATATCTGGGAAGCAACCCATATGACAATTTCCCCACATTTATAAGACAGTCTAACTTGTCCACATGGTATTTTCTTATGTGCCCCATGGAGAACTAAGCTCAGAAATAGTCAATGAAGCATTTGAATGTGTGCTTGCGTGAGCTTGCCATTGCTCATATGTGTGGTAATAATGTGTACAAAGATAAACAGAGAGGGGAAAAGAAGGAGAGAGAAGAGAGGGGTATGAGGTGAGTGAAGGAGAGAAAAACTGAGAAAGAGGAGAGACAGCATATAGGCAGTCAAGAAGATTAAAAACTGCCACTTCAGAATGGAGGAGAAGGGACTGCAGCATGGCCATGCCCCCAGGAGGTGATTTCTCGCTTTCTATCTCTCTGTCTCTCTCTGTCTTTCTGGTGAGCACATACGCTCTATAGCAAAAACCTCACAAAAACAAACACATAGGGACCAGCAGTTAGCGTAATGTCTATGTCGCTGGACTCCCATGTAGTTGACCACAGTTCGAGTCCCAGACCTGGCAGCTTAAACTTACACTGGGCGCGTGTGCGTGTGTCCCTAAGATCCCAAGAGGAGAATGGAGGAGAAGGGATTGCGGCGTGGTCATCCCCCCGCCCCGGGGGGTGATTTCTCGCTTTCTCTCTCTCTGTCTCTCTCTGTCTTTCTAGGGAGTCCATGTGCCCTACAGTGAAAACCTCTCAAAAAAAAGGAAAAAAAATTCAAAAACAAACAAACAAAAACAAAACAAACAAACAACGAAAAACCTGCCACTTCAATCTGCACCTAACAAGAGTCCTCATCTCCTAAAAGCATGTGATACTTTTTCTCCCTATGGAACACTGTGAGTTTAGAGTTTCCTTACTAAATATGATAGGGGAAACACTCAGGCACAGGCCACTGGCCTGAAGAGTTAAAGAGACCAGAAGAATACATAAGTTTAAGCTTCAATTGGCAAAGTCAGGCAGAAGGGTCTGGGCAGGAAGAGGAAGAAGAAAGTGCTCAAAAAGACAACCGGATGAAATGGCCATCTCTGGGGGAAGCTGTTGTAGTGAGCATGGGACAAAGGTGATCAAAAAGCATTTGGGGTGGTGATGAAATGTTTATTTTTGAATTACTCCCAAAACACCTAGCAGAGGTCAGCTGTTCATATAGTCTTGTTCTCTTTATCGTTTATTTTTAGAGAAATTTTTCCTATAGAGTACATGTGCTCGCCAGAGAGAGAGAGACAGAAAACAAGAAATTTCCCCCCAGGGAGATGGCCACATCACAATCCCTTCTCCTCCATTCTCCTCTTGGAATCTTGGGCACGCTTGCACATGTGCTTGGCGTGAGTTTTAAGCCTCCGGGTCCAGGATTTGAACCGCGGTCGATTACATGGGAGTCCAGCAATATAATCATTACACCATCTTCTGGTCCCAGCTCATGCAGTCTTGCAAGGATGACCTTTCAGAAGGTGAAATAATCTGGGCAGGGTCTTGTGTGCAACAGTGCTAGGCAGAAAAATAACAATGTCCAGGAGTTGAGAAAATAGAAATGACCAAGAGTTCAGCAGACACAGAAAATTAGAGCAAGAGGAGACTATAACAAATTTCAATCCCACAAAGCTCCCCTGGAAAATTCAGGTGGAAAAGGAGTTTCTCACAATATCCTAGTTTCTCGTCATGGAAGCAGGAGTAGCTTTATCTAAAACCAAATGGCCACATCCATGCAGGTTAGAGAACGTGGAACATGACAGCAACTGGCAACTGGATTTAAGCATAGAAAATATGGGGCACAAATGGGAACTCATGGCAGACATGCTGTCAATGAATGAAGTCGGGCAATGGACACCTAGAAGTTTATGGCAATATTCTCTCAACTTTGAGGTATGTATAAAACTTTCCAAATCATTTTTTAAAATAAGAAAATAAATATATGTTTACATAATATAGACTCTTCCTCTGAAGTTTATTGGTAACAACAAATGAATTTAAAACTTATTATAGTAAATATATCAAAATTCCTTTTTCAGGGCCAGTAGGTAGCATAGAGGTTAAGGTGCTGGATCCCACATGACTGACTATGCAGTTCAAGTCCTGGACCTGGCCGCTTGAAAATCACACTGGGTGTGTGTGCGTGCATACCCAAAATCCCAAAAAGAAAGTGGAAGAGAAGGGATTGCAGTAGGGTCATTTCCCCTGGGGGATGATTTCTCACTGTCCCTTTCTCTGCCTCTGTCTCTCTGGTGAGCATATGTACCTCATAGCACAAAAAAAAAGTTAAATCTTTTTTCTAGTTCTCATCATTTAGTTCTTGCCATCTTACACTATTTCCACTATTCATAAATACTTGAAAAGAGGGGCTTTTGTTGAGAATTCCTTTGTAATTTTAATAATCTGTCACAAAGAAAAATTACTTAGGATCATGGACTTTGATTTTTATTTATTTTAAAGAGTTTTTTTGTTTTGTTTTGTTTTGTTTTTTTTTGCCTTAGGGTGTATGTCCTCACCAGAGAGAAAGAGAGACAAAGACAGAGACAGGGACAATGAGAGGGAAAGTGAGAAATCACCCCCCAGGGGCTCTCTGTCTCTCTAGTGAACACACACACCCTATAGTAAAAATTTATCTGGGACCAGCAGATGGCATAATGGCTGTGTCACTGGACTCCCATGTAGTCGACCGTGGTTCGAGTCTCAGACCCAGTGGCTCAAACTCACGCCAGGTGCATGTGCGTGCTAGCCCAAGATCCCAAGGGAGAATGAAGGAGAAGGGACTGCGGTGTGGCCATCCCCCCCTGGGGGTGGGGGGGTGGGGTGATTTCTCGCTTTCTGTCTCTCTGTCTCCCTCTGTCTGTCTTTCTAGTGAGCGCACGTGCCCTATAACAGAAACCTCTCAAAAAAAATTGATAACTTAATATTCTACAAATGGGTAAAGATAATAACTTCTTAAAATGCAATGTGTGCTTTGGGACTTCACAGTGGTTGTTTCATTTTATTTTTTTTCCCTTTTTCCCTGCCTTCAATTACAAAAGGAATGCGTACTTGACAAACAATCAAACAATAAAGAATTACATATTGGAAATGGGGAAATTTCTCTCTCTACCTACCTCCTTTAACCTTTCACAATAATTATGAGTATTTAGAATCTGCTTGGAATTCCTTCTTTATGGTCTGTATTGTCTTAGTCATCTCAGGCTGCTATAACAAAAGCAGTAAACTGTTTGACTTCAACCACAGTCATTAATTTTTGATAGTTTTGTAGTCCAAGAAGTCAGATCAAGATGCCAGCAAGGTTGGACTTGGTGAAGCTCCTCTTTCTGGCTTGCAGACAACTGCCTTCCCACCTTCCTCACATGATGGAGAAAGACAGTTTTGGTTTCTTATTATTATCAGAGCAATAATTCTATCATGGGGTCCCTACCTTCATGATCTCCTCTAGCTCTGGTTACCTTCCAAAGTCATCATGTCTAAATACCACCATATACTTCCGGTCCTAGGGCTTCATTATATGAATTTTGTGGGAATTCTTTCTGTCCATAATACATAACTCCAATGGATTTACAGACACACACACAGTTAGGTTTTACCAAAAACAAAATATGAAATGCTTTTTATATATTTCTAAAATAAAAGTTTGTTTTTATTTAAAAAGTAGGCTATTGGGACGAGCAGTTAGCATAATGGCTATGTCGCTGGACTCCCATATAGTCAACCGCAGTTTGAGTCCTGGGCCCCGGGGACGTAAAACTCACTCCGGGCACATGTGCGTGTGCGTGCGTGCCCAAGATCCCGAGAGGAGAATGGAGGAGAAGGAACTGAGGCGTGGCCATCCCCCCTGGGGGGTGATTTCTCGCTTTCTGTCTCTCTGTCTCTCTGTCTCTGTCTGTCTGGCAAGTGCATGTGCCCTATAGCAAAAACCTCTCCAAAGGAAAAAAAAAAAGTAGGCTATGGCCATCACCCTTTGTCAGGTCTTGTAGACCTACTTCCTTTTTAAAAAAGTTTATTGACTTTAAAAATTACTTTTATGAGGGAGGAGGGAGAGAGGGAGAGAGACGAGCACCCCCAACAGTGTCTTGTCATACCATGATTGCCTTCCCCTCAGCCTTCCAACCGGTCAAGATCTGGGACATGTGTGTACCCAGGATGTTTCTCGTCCCCTCGGGATCCAAATTCACAGTCAGCCATGTGGCTTCCAGCATGGCAGATCAATCCACTACTGCCCGTGCCTGGGCCATGCTTCACTGTTTTAAAATAGGCATGTGCTATTCTATAGTTTGGCATTTCCAAAGTTTATTTAACCATCTTCCTATCTAGTAACATTAATGTTGATTTCAGTTTTTCTCCATTACAAATAATCTTACAACTAGCATATATAGCCTTCTAGGTGTATGTGGTACTAAGTATACAGGAGAGATTAAGAATAGAGTACTTGAAGGGGAATGAGGACAGGGTGAACAGTCACAGGACACATTCACTTAAGATACTGGAGGACAGGATCAGCAGTTGGCATAACAGCTATGTTGCTGGACCCACATGTAGTCAACAACGGTTTGAGTTCCAGACCAGTGGCTTAAACTCATGGCGGCCGCGTGTGTTGTGTGCGTGCCCAAGATCCTGAGAGGAGAATGGAGGAGAAGGGATTGAGGCGTGGTCAACCCCACTGGGGGGTGATTTCTCGCCTTCTGTCTTTCTGGTAAGCGCACATGCCCTATAGCAAAAACTTCTCCAAAACAAAACAAAAACAAAAACAAAAAAAAAGATACTAAAGGACAAAGAAAATGGTCCCTTAGACACTATCCCATTTTCACTCTTACCCACAGCCCTTCTATTTCCATCTTTGTATTAACCATCATTTACATTTAAAAATATTTAACCCATTATTTGACACATCACAAATACTCAACAAATAGAATTGTATAATGAAAAAGATGCCAAGATTTAATTTACAGATACATGATGCTACTCAGTCTACTCTATATGATTAACCATAATGGTCCTGTGTTACATGATTCTGTGTCAGTTATAATTAGAACTTGACATAACACCGCTTCTACTAGCTACTAAATAAATAAATAAATAGACAGACACACTTAAAATTCCCAGGGACATTAGGAAGAATGAGAAACTCAAGGAAAGCTGGAGGTTACCAAGGATCTTACACTTCAGAACCAGCAGCATAGCCACCCAGAACTTAGGTCCCTTCATGTATTCACATCTCACAGAGACAGGACAGGTGAATTAGTTCTCAAGGTGAAAAAATGAATATCACCTGGTGAACAAAGTGAGCGAAAATATCGGCATGAAGTAACATCTGTTGTCATCACAATGAAATAGTGGCCCATAGACCATCCTAAGGAGACTTAATACCTGGAACAACAAGACTAATATGTGGACAAAAACTCTGAGTAACTGCCTCTGTGTACCTGTGCCCTCTTTAGCTGTTTACTAAAAACCCTTAGCCCAGACCTGTGAATCACTGGAATTTCTACAAAAATTGCCAAAATAACCTCTGAGAAGCAGATGGTTACGAAGGCTTCTGTCCAGATGCCAGAACCCCAGATGCTTGCCAATCTGTGTTTCCAGCATGCACCATTATACTTAAAATTACATTTTTCCTTTTCCTGCCATGTTCATTCTACCATAATTAACAAGGTCCCACTACTTTTTCAGAAAACAAGAAGCATTACAACCTGTTTGCCTCCCTTTTATAAAAAAAAGAAAGGTAAAAAACAAATGTCAGACACCCCCAAACCTTCGATCTAAGCTAAAACCTGACTCTTTGGTGCTCATGGAAGTGACTTTCATGAAGTTTTTTTGCAGCTTTTTATTTCAACTGTGTCATTATCTCCTCTGGAGGTCTCCAGAAATCTCAGTACTAAAAAGACTGCTTTCTGGTTGTTTTTTTTCCAAGTCTACTAGCAAACAAAAACACAGTATTTTCTGGAAAGAAACTAGCCACAGATTTTTTTTACTTGCTGGAACTAGAAGAGAGAATGGTAAGGAAGCAAAGGTTCTCCTTCAGAACAATAGTGAGTTTCTCGAGCCAGCAATGCAGACGGATATAACCCACGTACCATGACAACACCCTGTGCATCATTCCTGAAGGTGCACTTCTAGATACCAGTAAGAAAGCTCTCTGAGTGGCCAACACCCCAGGTCACGTGTATTGAGACAATGAAGAATTTGCTGTACCCAAGCTGACCCTTTCGGAAACTCAAAGATGCCATTGTTCAGAGGTCAGTCTTTATAACGATCCTTTTTTTATTGACTTGTTTACTTGCTCCTGGTCCAGACTGCTCATCCCCTCCAGGGCCTGACGCTGATCAATGTGGAAAATGTCCAAAATTTCACAATAAATTGTGCAGTTCTGGTCAATTTATTGTATCTATATGATATTCCAATACACAACTGCGAAGCTACCAATCATTACAAACAGCATTCTCTTATATTCCTTGCCCTTATTTCTCAGTAATTTAAGTACCTTATCTGCATGCAATACAGAAAAGAAAATACCCTTAAACATTCAGCCATCCAATAAAAAAGAAACTTTAATTGCTTTCAGAGTGAATATTTTGGAATTGTAGAAAATAATGCAGATTTTATTAGTAAATCTGAAACAATGCCCTTTTGTTTTGTGTAGGGAGACATGATGTTTAGAAAAATGTAGATTACATTGAGATATGTGAATTTCAATCAGCAACTTAAAAGTAAGCATGATGACACTTTAATTATATTTTAATGATTAAATCTTGGAAATGATGCCGATTTAAGTCAAAATAACTTTGAAAGGTATTTTCCTTGCCTGCAGCTATCTGTATACCTGACAGAAAGGGAATGGGAAAAAGGTACTCTTTCAGAAGAGAATGGTGTCCTAACCACACGATAAAGTAGGTTTTGTGGATTTTTGTTTGTTTACATTGAATTAGGGTTAATGCCCACTGGACAACATTTGGGCATGCTTCAGCGGGCAGGACTAACCACAATCAGAAGTTTCAGTCCCACTGGGCAACATTTGGGCATGCTTCAGCGGGCAGGACACTGTATTTGCCTTACAAAAGCCACATAATGGATGGAAGTATAACAAGACTTCACTACATTATTTCTGTCTGCATGTATGCCCAACTCTCCCCTCTGTCTTGTGATCTTATGTTTAGGTTTTGCTTGAACGCTTTAAAAATAACAATAAATTCGGACAGAGTTTCCTTATCAAAAAATCGAAATGGAAATGAAATTTAATAAGGAAAATTAGATGCAAACACTGAAACCCATATTTTTTTTTTTCTGAGCATTTCTTCTTCTCAGGAGAGAGATAGAAACTATAGACAAATAAATGATAAAAATGTTTACTTAGAAAAGCTCACCACAGTGAGGTAAAGGAACAAGCTTCTTAAAATACTGCATCTAAACATAGTAGCCTTTGGGACCAGGAGGTGGCAAGGTGGTTAAAATGCTGGAGTCCCACATGGGCAACTGTGGCTCAAATTCTAGACCCTGAGGCTTGAAACTCACACTGGGCACGTGTGCATGCATGCCCAAAATCCTGAAAGGAGAATGAAGGAGAAGGGCTTGGTCATCCCCCTTGAGGGGTGATTTCTCACTTTCTCTCTCCCCATTTCTCTGTCTTCCCAGCAATTACATGCACCCTATAGCAAAAACTTTCTCTCTCTCTCTTTAAAACTTAAATAAAATAAAATAAAATAAAAGACAACATAGAAGCCTTCAATAAACGATAGCAAAGGACTAAACTAGGTGCCACAATGGATGACCTAAGAGAAATGGGAAAGGATAAATAGTACACTTCTGCTGGAGAGTGGTGTTTTATTTATGATCATTTAAAAAAGGATTTTAGTATGGATTTCCTACTGATATTTGTAATCCTTTTTCCTAAACATAAAGCTCCAACCACACTGAAATGCATGGCTCAAGCCACACTGCCCATGACTCTCGGCCTTTAAACATGCTGTTTTATCTACGCAGAATCTGCACTTTTTACAGTCCAGAAAGGAGACAGGCCAACAACAAAGTTTCTTGTTCAGATGAAGTGGAAGAGAGTTCAAATACTAAACCAAGTAAAAGATACACATTTTATATTATAAAGGTGGCAATTCAAACAAGTGGGTTATTTAGTTCATATATAGTATTGAGAGAATTTGCTATTTACTTGGAAAAATAAATTTATACCTTAATCAAAACTAGACTCCAGGCATTAAATAGTGTGAACACATAAAATAAAACTTATGCAATCATTATAAGACGATATTGTTAAGGGGAGCATAAGGTGGTGGAGAATTAAAACAGGACAGCCTGTGAGGCTGACTCATATGAGGAGGTTCCGGTTCACTCCTGGAGCCCACCCTGAGTACACTGCGCATGCACACGCCCATGATCCAGGGCTGGCTAAGGTTGGGAGTGGATTACGGCATCAAGAACCTATTGAGGATACTGTCTCACTCTGTCTCTCTTGGTCATGGAAGAAATTAATAAACTTTTTTTAAAAAAAGAATATGATTTAGGAAAGTAAAATTTATAATCAGCAGGTACAATGAGAAAATTTACAGAAAAAAGAGCAAACAACTTTTTTTTTTTTTTTTTGCTATAGGGCATGTGTGCTTGCCAGACACAGAGAGACAGAGACAGAAAGCGAGAAATCACCCCCCAGGGGGATAGCCACGCTGCAATCCCTTCTCCTCTGTTCTCCTCTCGAGATTTTGGGCACGCACGCACACGCGCCCGGCGTGAGTTTCAAGCCACCGGGTCCATGATGCGAACCTCGGTCGACTACATAGCCGTCACGCTAACTGCTGGTCTCAAGAGTGAACAACTATTAATGATGAGAAAATGGTAACTCCAATATTGGTCAGATAAATATAAATTGAAATATCTACTCTATACCAATTATCATCTGTTATGATGTTTTATTAATAGGTGAGAGAGTGATAAAAGTCACTTTCAAATGTTAATGAGACTGGTTCAAGGATTATAGAGGTCAATTAGAATACTTTAAAATTCCAAATGTGCATGCATACATGTCAACCCAGAAATCTCCGTTTTGAGGAAAGTGTATCAATAGGATATTGGTTGAACCAATTAGAATGAAACCATACAACAGAAAAATCAGACCATTATTAAAATGAAGAAAGCACATACATGTTTACTAACTTGGACAAATATCTATGATATACTTTTGAGTCAAGAAATAAAGTTTTGTGAGTCAGCAGGTGCCACAGTGGTTAAGGCACTGGCCACATGGCCCACCTGGCAGCTTGAAAATCATGCTGGATACATGTATGGATATGTCCCAGATCCCAGGAGGAGAATGAAGAAAAAGGGATTGCAGTTTGGCCATCCTACAGAGATGAGGTGATTTCTCACTTTCTCTCTCTCTGTCGAACACATGCACCCTATCACCAAAACCTAAGTAAATAAATAAAGTTTCAGAAAAATGAGTAGATTACTTCCATACACAATCACAAATGTATTGGTTGATGGTTTTACAAGTACTACATGGCTATTAAAATCACACATACATGTTTCAACCTGCTTATGTGTCACCCCTCTTTTGAATCTTTCTCATTCTTCCTATTCATATTGTCTTTACCTTTTAAGATACGTCCATACTTTAAATAAACACCACTGCTATCACTTACAATTTCTGAGCAGGTAAGATTAGAGTTTTTCGGTAGTGACAAGGTGTTGAACTTTCAGAAATATGCACTAATCTGCCACATTCCAGATAACATAACCATGTTGAAAACAAAATTGAGGCAATCTTCCAACAAATCATTGGAGCCCTCATTATTTGCCTAGCCTGTCTCCAGACTATCTGAGATGTGACGATAAGACACCAAGGTGTGTTGCTATAGGGCATGTGTGCTTGCCATACACAGAGAGACAGAGACAGAAAGCGAGAAATCACCCCCCAGGGGGATAGCCACGCTGCAATCCCTTCTCCTCTGTTCTCCTCTCGAGATTTTGGGCACGCACGCACACGCGCCCGGCGTGAGTTTCAAGCCACCGGGTCCATGATGCGAACCTCGGTCGACTACATAGCCGTCACGCTAACTGCTGGTCTCAAGAGTGAACAACTATTAATGATGAGAAAATGGTAACTCCAATATTGGTCAGATAAATATAAATTGAAATATCTACTCTATACCAATTATCATCTGTTATGATGTTTTATTAATAGGTGAGAGAGTGATAAAAGTCACTTTCAAATGTTAATGAGACTGGTTCAAGGATTATAGAGGTCAATTAGAATACTTTAAAATTCCAAATGTGCATGCATACATGTCAACCCAGAAATCTCCGTTTTGAGGAAAGTGTATCAATAGGATATTGGTTGAACCAATTAGAATGAAACCATACAACAGAAAAATCAGACCATTATTAAAATGAAGAAAGCACATACATGTTTACTAACTTGGACAAATATCTATGATATACTTTTGAGTCAAGAAATAAAGTTTTGTGAGTCAGCAGGTGCCACAGTGGTTAAGGCACTGGCCACATGGCCCACCTGGCAGCTTGAAAATCATGCTGGATACATGTATGGATATGTCCCAGATCCCAGGAGGAGAATGAAGAAAAAGGGATTGCAGTTTGGCCATCCTACAGAGATGAGGTGATTTCTCACTTTCTCTCTCTCTGTCGAACACATGCACCCTATCACCAAAACCTAAGTAAATAAATAAAGTTTCAGAAAAATGAGTAGATTACTTCCATACACAATCACAAATGTATTGGTTGATGGTTTTACAAGTACTACATGGCTATTAAAATCACACATACATGTTTCAACCTGCTTATGTGTCACCCCTCTTTTGAATCTTTCTCATTCTTCCTATTCATATTGTCTTTACCTTTTAAGATACGTCCATACTTTAAATAAACACCACTGCTATCACTTACAATTTCTGAGCAGGTAAGATTAGAGTTTTTCGGTAGAGACAAGGTGTTGAACTTTCAGAAATATGCACTAATCTGCCACATTCCAGATAACATAACCATGTTGAAAACAAAATTGAGGCAATCTTCCAACAAATCATTGGAGCCCTCATTATTTGCCTAGCCTGTCTCCAGACTATCTGAGATGTGACGATAAGACACCAAGGGGTGTCCACAGTCTCCGCATGCTCCCCACAAAGACGC
>NW_006199712.1:1561486-1578098 GCF_000334495.1 Tupaia belangeri chinensis
TCTCCACCAAGAGCAGACACTTGGACCCCTGGATGGGGGCAAGGCCAGGGGCTCTCCACTGGGAGGACGTTTGCCCATCATGATGGACTCTTATTTTTAAATACCCAGTCAAGTGCAGGCAGAGGAGAGCTGGAGAAGGGGAAAGTGAGTCCTTGCGTGTGTTCCAGCAGCCACAGCAGGAACAGTGGGCAGCTTACCAGCTGCTCCACAGTGATCCGCCTAACATCTGCTCCCATCAGCCCAGTTGCCAGGCAGTCTTCACAGACATGAGCACTGTGCTAGTGTCTATAAATGGATTAAAGAGGAATGATTAGGAAGCACATAGTTCGAAGGAAACAAAATATGTAGATGAGTCAACCCAATGTAATCATTCACATACTACTGCAGTTTTATATGTATTAAACACCATCAGTCTCAGAGATTAGACCATCTCAATGCTAAAAAATTCCCCAAATGGACAGAATCATTCAAGGCATCTGATATCTTTAAGATCTCCCATAAATTTTCCTTGCCAATCCTCTCTATGAAAGCCTATAACGGGTCATGATAGCCAAGTTGTGAAAACTGTGATGGGAACCAGCAGTTAGCGTAATGGCTATGTCACTGGACTCCCACGTAGTCGACCACGGTTCGCATCCCAGACCCGGTGGCTTAAAACTCACGCCGGGCGCGTGTGCGTGTGTGCCCAAGATCCCGAGAGGGGAATGGAGGAGAAGGGATTGCGGTGTGACCATCCCCTCTGGGGAGTGATTTCTCACTTTCTGTCTCTCTGTCTCTCTCTGTCTGTCTGGCGAGCGCATGTGCCCTATAGCGAAAACCTCTCCAAGAAAAGAAAAAACAATAACAACAAAAACTGTGATTAAATCCTTGGTGATTTTCCTCCCTTTTTCTAACAACAATCTCCAACATTGAATTCCAACTCACTAGATATTTAAGAGCTTATAAGTCTAGCATAAAGTTATATTGATATGCAGTAAAAAAGATATGTATTATACAGATGACAGATGATGAAAGAGAGAGAGAAATTCTGTACATTTAGTTATAGATTATACAAGTTTACAGGTAGGTGTATAATATAACCTAAACCCACGTGAAAATAATTGCAGGTAGCATCCTGAAGTGATGTTACAAAACATTAAGATTGTTCTTTCTGATGAGTTCCACGGGGGGGGGGTGGAGGGGGGAGGAAATCCTACTCTGAGTGGAAACTAAAATAAGGCAAAGAAATATTTTCTTAAACTCTCAGAGGCATCTTCTATTGTGGAGGTTCTCAAAATGTGATCCCAAGACAGTGGCACTGCATCACCCAGGAGCTTGTTAGACACTCTGAGGATGGAGCACAGGCAAGATGAAGAGAATGAGCCCTCCAGGTGATTCAGATGCCCACTCAAGTTTCAAAACCACTCTCCTAATAGGTTACAGTTTTGTGAGCTCTGACAAGCTCCACTTGGAGTGAATAGACCATTTGTGTCACTCAAGGTCTTCTTTCACAGAACTTACATGTTTGGCTTCAGTGGCCAATTGTCAGTATCTAAGAGGAGACCATTGGTCAGTATAGATGCTCACAGACAGCATTTTCAAATGGACAAGTATTTGCATATGAGTCACAAAGACAGTAGAATAGATTATTTAACTTTTTTTCTGATTTATAAATACTTAAATTGAAAGTCTTATAAAAGTGTGACCACTGAATTTACTGATTTACAGTTAACAAATTATCTCTATCAAAAATATAACATAGTATTTGAGTCAAAATCTTCCAGTAATCATACATGAAAAAAAAAAAAAAACTTTGTGCTCATTATTAAAGAAAGTAATGTCCCAACCAGTGGCGCAGGCAGGAGGGTGCGACTGTGCACTGCTGGAGCCATATGGGAAGGCAATGGGTTTAGATTCCAATTTGACCTGAACAGGCCAGGTGTGCTGGAGGTGCACCATGATACTGGCTGGCTGGATGACTGGGAGAGGATCGTGGCATGGCAAGACCCTGTCAGGGGTCTCTCTCACTCTCTTTCAATAAAAATAAAATAAATAAAATAAAATAATTTATAATATGTTTTTTCCTCAACTTCAACTCTCCTTCTATCACTCTTTCATAGCAGGCACATGACTGGTATCTTGTGGCCTTCACGTCATTAACATGCATTTGGGGAGGAAACACTAAATGTGGGATACAGAGTTAAACCCAGCATCTTCTTATTGTAGGAATGTTAGCGAAGAATATTCTCCTACCCGTGTCACAACAGAATGTGAGTTTGAAAATTCTTCACACTTCTCAATCTGGGATAAATTTTTTATAAAACCATAGTATTAAGTCAATGCTCACATTTTATGTTAGTTGTTTGTTTTTTAGTTTTTTGCCATAGGGTCTGTGTACTCGCTAAAGAGATAGAGACAGAGTGAAAGTGAGAAATCACACACACACACACACACACACACACACACACACACACACACCGGGGATGGCCCTGCAGCAATCCCTGCTCCATTCTCCTGGAATGCTGGGCATGCAGCACACGGACCCCTGTGCATAATTATCAAGGGGCCAGATCCGGGAACTACTGTCAGCTATGTAGGAGCCCAGTGCTTTAATCACCATGCCATCTGCTGACCCCAGTATTTGCTCTTTATGTAGTTCAAAATGGTAAGTCAACAAAATGAAAGGCAGAAAAGTGCATATGCAAATTATGAGTATTTGCTACTGAGTCCAGCTGAAAAGTCTTTCCTGTACAACACAATAATCCTTTCCTTGAGAGTAAAGTGATACTTATTTATATTTACTCATTTATTTTTGAGAGAGATTTTTGCTTTAGGGAGAATGTGCTCACTGGAGAGACAGTGAGACAGAGAGATCGAAAGTGAGAAATCACACCCCCAAAAGGGAAGGTCATGCCACAATACCTTCTCATCTCGGGATTTTGGCATGCACGCATGTGTGCCCGGCTTGAGTTTTTTTGTTTTGTTTTTTTACTTAACAAAAAGTTTATTATGAAAATGTACATGACCTGATTTTTACATCACAGTAAAAACGGGCCTGTTGCCAAGGGGACATGGGTTTTTCTGGTGAACAGCCATTATTTATACTCGTTCCAAGGCTTCTAACATGATGGTACTATTTCCTCGTATTACCACCATTCCAATATTGTTCTGTTGCCCACTAGTTGCCATCTCCACACATTCATCTATCACAGGATTGATCCATTTATGAAATCTCCATAATATTTCTTGGACATGTCTGCCACCATTTAATTTTAATGATAACTTCTTGTCCATAAATTTTTTCAATTCGGGAGGGTGAGCTTTGCTCATGGTACCAACACGGCGGGCTCAGAGATGCCTTTGAACGGAATTCTTGGCCTCTTCATGTTCCACCTGCCTTGACTTTCAAGCCGCCAGGTCCAGGACTGAAACCGCAGTCAATTGTGTGAGAGTCCAGCAACATAAACAAGCCATCTACTAGACCCACAACACAATAATCCTTATGGAAGAAACAATTTTCATTCTATTAGTTCCAAATACTTTATTAGAAACACTAATTCTATTGTAATTTCATTGAAATGGGTCAGAAATTCAGGTGAAGCAAATAACAACATTAATGAAAGTACTCTACTAGAGTGTCTAGGATACCATTAAAATAATTCTTCTTTCTCATTTGTCCTAAATCCTCATTAACATTTTCACAATGATGGCCAAGTGATAGGTCATTCATATATCTTAAGTTGTTCTTCATTCTGTTCCTGCAATTTAGTCTTATTGACATGATGTATATTTCAACAGTGGTAAATATTACATGTTGTAAATTAATCCATTTAATTCTTATACGTATCTAATAGACCTTTAAATATTCAATTAATCACAATTTCCATATTTGAAATAAATAATTTAGCTGGTATGATTAAAAATTGTATACTATCAAATAGTTAATATCTAATTTAAAAAAACAAACCAAAATTAATTCTTCTCTTCAGGAAAAGCGAACATGTATTAAAATAGTTCGCAGGATTGCAGACTGCATAGATACTTAAGCACCAAAGGAAAAAAAGAGATCTGTCACTATATGCATCTATATTTTAATTGTTTTTCTCTTGGGGTAAATATCAGTCATGTAAAAATGGTATTTAATGCCTATCTCATTAACTTGAGTAAGCCTCTGCTTCTTTCTCATTCAGCAATGCCAGCGAAGGAGGACTCATAACAGCAAGAAAAAAGAAGCTGCCTTTGCAGTTTGTCTTCCCCTTTGGCTCTTCCAGCCCTGCCTCATGTTTCCTTGCCCCTGAGCCTGACATAAGTTGCAGGTAGCAGGAAGAAGACCCGCAGGATCTGAGGCCTTGCCAACAGCAGCAATTGTTCAGCACCGGTGGGTGCAGGAGAGCGCCTGGCACTTCCACTGGAACATTCTGAGTTGAAAGGAAACCTCTATTAATGACGCATACTAATGATCTTTACGTTTTAATTAGAAATGCTCGAGTTAAGATCACTCGCTGAAACCTTAATGAGCGAAGGAAGGTTTACCTCCTGTTCCTGTACTTTTTGACTACAAGAAAGAAGCAATAAAGCTGACCCGAATCAGGTCAGAGCAAATATCAAGAAAACTCATTAGAAATCTGTGATTTAGTCCAAGCTGGAAATACCAGATATTTCCACTTCAAAGTCAGGAAAACATCAGGTTAGGAAAGGGAGTAATCTACAGTGCCATGAAGAATAAAAATCTCTCCTCTTTTTCTCTTATCTGCGTCCACTCACACACTTGCATATATATTTTTTTTATTTTTCTATATCCAGGTAACTACACTTTCAAAGCGTTCGACAGACAGACAGAATCCAAAGCCACATGCCTATGCAAATGTCTGAGGGCTCCACCAACTTTGAATATTTTTCCTAAGCAATTTGATTTTTTTATTTGCTTTCATTGTCTAAAAGCATCAAATATATTAAATGAACTCAGAAATGTTTTTTCTTGATTACTGTAATAATAAAAAAATTAAATTTAAACTCTTTGAAATTATTTTTGGAAAACTTTCCTTAAACTGAGGATTAATGTAATCCTTTTAAAAATACAAAATCAGAGACAAAGATCTACGTAATTTATAAAGATTATTTTACGGGGGAAAGTGTTTTATGAGGTTCTGTTCCCCCATCCCCAACAACTTTTAAAGCACCCATCATCACCATGGAAGCTTTTGAACTTTGATACCAAAAAGGAGGCTCTTAAACAGGGTAAAGTAGGAGACGGTATCGAGTCCAGCCTCAGTGCCAGGAAGTGGCTTCGAGCTGCTCCTCAGGGACAGATATAATCATGAAGACAGGATGGAGGTAGCTTCTCTCAGTCACTTCATTCTGAGTCATTCTAACTAGATGCTGCCTCTGTTCCCTTTCCTCAACTGTAGAAAACAGCGTTTCCCGTAGGAAAGTTTCAACCAATGCGTCCGCAATTGACTTGGAAACCTCCTAAGAAAAAGCAATGAGGGACCAGCAGATGGAGTAACGGTTACATCACTGGACTCCCCTGAAGTGGACTGGTTCGAGTCCTGGACCTGTTAGCTTAAAACTCATACCAAGGGGATGTGTGCATGTGTGCCCAAAATCCCAAGAGGAGAATGGAGGAGAAGAGATTGCAGTGTGGCCATCTCCCCTACGGGGTGATTTCTCATTTTCTGTCTCTCTGTCTCTGGCTCTCCAGCAAGCACATGCACTCTAAAGCAAGAATCTCTCTAAAAAAAGAAAAGAAAGAGAAAACAATGAAACATGGGCTGATCCCATGGTCTGTCTAGTGGTTAAAGCAGACAGTTCTCACGTGGCTAATCATGGTTCAAATCTCAGTCCCAGCAGTTTGAGAAGGCACACAAGACACGTGTGTGTGCACATTCACCCAAAATCCTGACAGGGTGGAGAAAAGTAGAAGGGATTGTGTTGTATCCACACCCCATGGGGATGTTCCTCCCCACCCGGGTGAGCACATACCCTCTGCCAATTGTTAAAAAATAGAAATAAAAACCAGTTAAACTATTATATTAACAGACATTTCAGAAACTTAAGATAGGAAAGGATTTGATGTGCCCAGAAGCACTGCTCCATGTTAAATAACCATCACCTTCTGGAAAGTTGTAGACACTATAAAAGTGTAGTGGTTCTTTCTTGCCTAGTCTTCAGTTAATAAAGTTATTTTTGTCTCTTGCATTTTTCTACTATTCATAGTATATATTTTTATAATTGTGAATTTAGTATTTCCTATTGTATGTGTCATTCTGGGTTGATACTCCTATTTGAAAATTAAGATCAATGGTTCAATGAATGAGGGTAATGATGACAACAACAATGGCTTGACAACTGAGAAGTTCAAACGAGGAAAGACTAGAACTCCATTGCAAACATGGAATATGATTTTTATGTATCTGAATATGTGAATCTGCTGATGTGATCATTTGCATAAGCAGATAAAAAGGAAAGTGACTATCTGAAAATGAATGTTTGGGGGAACAGTAAATTTCCTGGCTCCCAGCCCAATTCTGTGTTCTATTATGAAATATCTTCCAACTAATGACATCAATCCATAAAAACTCCATTTTTAAATATAACAAAGCCACTCCCTATGGAAACAACATGCATTTATGCAATAAAAATACCTAAGCATGATTCTCAATATAAAATTAATTTTGTCACCTGGTCGAGAAGGGACTAAAGCTAGCATGGAATCACTCGCGGTGGCCCTTTTTACAAGCCTGTCTTTTCTTTCTAATAGCACGTTTAAGTCTTTTGGTCTTCAATGTTTGTTAACTCCGCAACTTTCCTATGAAGAACATCATGTGGTCCACAGATAAAGATAGATGTCTCTTTCTTTCTAATACTTATTACTTTTTGAAAAATCGAATCTATTGTTTGAGCTTAGTCCTCTAGCATGGTGTTGATGAGTGGCAGGAATAATCATCATTTCTCTATCCCTGCCTGGGAATGCTTCAAAAGGTACACACAACATTGCCTGTTGATGCTTGCTGAAAACAGCTGGTGGATACCCGTGAGCACATGAAGAAACTTCCTGCTACCCAAGTAAAGTGTTTTTGACATGAATTAGTATTGAGTTTTATGAAATGTTTTTAAAAGGCATCAATTGAGATCATTATACAGCATTTTCTCTCTTTAATCTGTTTCTATAGAGAATTTCATTAGATTTTCCAATGATGAAAGTCCGGAATTCCTGAGATAACTCCTACTTAGTCAAACTTTCGATACTTTTTCTGCATGTTTTTTGCTAATAATTTATTCAGAAATTTTTGTCCTCTCTGTTTATAATCAGAATATTATAATACATTAGCTGTTTTTTATATTAAAATCCTATTGTTTTGGTATCCTTCTAAAGCTAGCCTTAGAAAATTAATTGAATCGCATTCTACCTTTTTTAATCCTTAATTTAAAAATTAATCAAGCCTTTTTTTAATCTTTCAAATTTTGATGAGATAGTAAACCATTTGACAATTGTTCATTTTTGGAGAAATTTTTAACACATTTTCAAATTCCTTCAATGGTTATTGGTAGTGTTAAGTTTTCTCCTTGTTGAATCACCGTTAATTTCTATTTTCTTAGAAAAATAACTTTATTGGGACCAGCAGTTAGCATAATGGCTATGTCGCTGGACTTCCATGTAGTCGAGCGCTGTTCGAGTCCCAGACCTGGTGGCTTAAACTCACACCAGGCGCGTGTGCGTGCATGCCCAAGGTCCCGAGAGGAGAATGGAGGAGAAGAGATTTCAGTGTGGCCATCCCCCCTGGGGGGTTGATTTCTCGTTTTCTGTCTCTCTTTCTCTCTCTGTCTGGCGAGCGCACACGCCCTATAGCAGAAATCTCTGTCAAAAAAAAAAAAAAAACGTTATTATTAGGATTGCAAATCTACTGATCCAAATTATAAATAATATTTTCTCCTAAATTGTATATCTCCACAGCTCTAGTTAAGGCTGCCTTTTTTCTTTTCTACTGCTATTTTATTGTTCTTGTTATTTTCTCCCTTGATCTTAGCAAATGTTTATCAGTTTTTATTATTAGTCCATTTATTATTCTTTTTTATTATTTGATTATTATATGGTTTTTATTATTAGTCAAATATATTTTTATTCAATATATATTTTAACTGTATCTGTATTAACTTCCTTGTCCTACTTTATTAGTCACTTGCTCATTTATCTAACGTGCTCTTCGTTCCGGCTCAGTTCCAACCTCATGTCCTCGACTATTCTCACTTCTCTACCTCTGACCAATGAACTAACTTCCTCTATGGTGACATCATTTTTATACCTGTATCATAGCATTTACCACAATGCCATGTTTCATTATTCTCACTTCCTCACAAGACCATTAACTCCTTGAAATTGACTACTTGCCTATTTGACTTTTTTGTTGTTGTTGTTTTTGGAGAGGTTTTTGCTATCAGGTGCATGCACTCACCAGAAAGACAGAGAAAGACAGAGAGACAGAAAGTGAGAAATCACCCCCCAGGGGAGATGGCCACACCGCAATACCTTCTCCTCCATTCTCCTCTCTGGATCCTGGGCACGCACATGTGCCAGGTTTGAGTTTAAGCCACCCGGTCTAGGACTTAAATCACGATCAACTACATGGGAGTCCAGCGACATAGCCATTATGCCAACTACTGGTCCCGCCTATTTGACTTTACACAATGTCTAAAATAATGGTGTAAGAAAAGCTCCAGGGGCCAGATGGTGATGCAGCATTAAATGAGATCCTCTGAAGGCAGACCCATGTGGTGAGGTAACCGGTTTGTGCTGGAGACCTCTGAGAGTATACCAGGCACACAGATGTCCATGGTCCAGGCTGGCTGGTGCTGGGGGCGGATCACACTGCAACATCTGACTGGGGGTGCTATCTCTGTCTTTGTCTTTCTTTCCCTCTCTCTCTCACTCATTAAATAAATCAACTTTTAAAAAAGAATAGGCCAGAATAAAAGTTTTTTGAAGAAAAAAAGAAAGGAATGAAGGGGAGAAGGTGCTGGAGAGAGAAAGAAAAATGAGGGAGGGTCAGTGGAAGAGAGGCAAATAATAAGAATCTTAGGACCACTCAGTAATAAAAAGTCTTGCGTAGTCAAATGTATCCTGAAGCTATCACTAGGTATCACAGCACAGAAAAGTAGTTGAAATTTAAAGGAAGTGTTTTTAACTTATAAAGAGTGAGGTAAATTATGACCTGAAAATCAGAATACTGATGAAGGTGCTTATTTCAGAAAGGGCCCATTAAAATGTAATAGAAACACAAAGAGAATTCTGCAGACCTGTAGATAGCCATGATCTTTCTTTGACCAAAAGAAATATTCTTGTCGGTTACAAAATTATTTTGTTTGGTGTTTCTAGTTTTACCCAGGTGAATGACTTTTCAAAAAAATTGTATAGACAATACTTGTAGGTAGATGTGTTGATAATACCTTGGATCAAGTTCCAGGAATAACTTCTGGAAATTAAACTATTTAGTCACAGTTTCTTAAATTCCAGAGTTTTTTGTTTTGTAATATTTACATAAACTAATCATACATTTGCCAAAAAATGGAATAAACAGCACAAAATTTTGTATTTTTATGGACCAATTGTAATTAAATTGCTGTGATTTTTCCATTATACTCAGATTCTAAATTGTGTTTCCTGCAAAAAAAGGACATTCTTTGACTAATAATATCAGGCAATACACATTAATATATAAAATTATCTACTTATGAACACTAAGTTTTTCCAATCATCCTAATTGTGTGTTTATAAAAAAATGATCTAATTCATTCTCACAAGAGAATGTTTCGTTCTCCTGTCCCCAATCTCTCGTCTCCCTCAGTGTGTGTGGTCTCTTCCCTTTCCTTGACTTTATGGACCTCTGCACTTCGATGATTATAAGTCAGCTCTTTTGTAGAATGTTCTTCATTTTGGGGTTACGTGTAGTTATGCATTTCTGAAATTACTGTTGGGACATAATTTCAATTTGTCCCATTGAAAATGATGTTCTCTTTGGTCACTTGATTAATATGGGACTTGCCATATTTCTTTGCTGTCAACTTTTTTGTAACTATTTTGTGAGGATGTACTTTGAAAGTATTTAAATATCCCATTTCTTATCCTACTTTCCACTTGCTGTCAATTTTTTTGTAACTATTTTTGTGAGGATGTACTTTGACTTTGTTTAAATATCCCATTTCTTATCCTACTTTCCATTTATTCATTTATTTTTATTTACTTATTAAAAGAATTGTTTTATTATTTAATTGCATTGGGTTTTTGTTTGTTTGTTTGACCAGAAAGAGACAGAGTGAGAGAGATTAGGGAGAGAAAGCAAGCCACCAGGTCCAGGACTTGAACTGCAGTCGACCATGTGGGAGCCCAGTGCCTTAACCACCATGCCACCTGCTGGCTCTATTTATTTATTTATTTATGAAATCATGGACTCATGGTTTTCTACTCTGCTAGTAGATTATAATCTGTGACAATCATTCAGTATTCTGATGTGAAAACGGAACATGGTTCAGCCCCTTAGGCACTCTCCAAGAGATCTGAGTTATTTTCTCTGCCACATAATAACCCAGGTTTCTGAGACTTTTCTTACACTAACCTAATGCAGCATTTTCACTGGACCTCTGAATCATTTTTATGAAGAACGGCTGCTCCGTAGTTCTCTCATTGGACAGAACTACAGAACTAGTATTATATGTATGTATCTACATAACTCACACAAAGATAACTATCTATCAATGCTCAGTGTTTACCAACATGCATTCTATTTATTCTACTTCTATAGTTATCTACCTCTATGTTAAAGACCATAAGTTTATAGCAATGTGGTAGAAGTCAATCTACAGGATTTATTCTGGTTTTCTCCTCTGCTATATTTATAACCCCCTTTCCAACAGTAATAAGCCGACTCTCAGATGCTTAATGTATTTATTTATTTGATCAATTCCTCTGTGTGTAGTCAATATTCTGCCTCCACCACCACCCGTCCCCATGGAAGAACTGGTAAGCCTGCTTTGATATCTTCCTCGCCCTGCTCAGGCTCGCTCTGTGAGCGCTTTCCCCAACGTGAACACCTTGCTCTGCTCCCTCCGACTCTGACACCCTATAGGAGGCCAGCCAGTGACTGTCTCTCTCCCTCACCCTGCCAAGTTTGTCCTTGCCTTGCTGGGTCACACTTCTGTGGAGACGCTTTAGTCACACTGCTGGGCTTCTGACTGCCAGCACATGGCAGCCCCCGGTGGCAAAGGTACCTGTTTATCAACCCATTCAAATTACTTAGGAAGAAAGGAGAAGCACAAAGAGGGAAAAACTGTGTCATGTAGTATTGGTGAGCTTTCATAAACACTATTAAAAGCCAAAGAATATTTTATAAAAATCAGTATTTTTTCTTCATATCACTCAACCAACACACATTTTTGAACACCTGCCATGTACTCAGCTGAAGTAATATGAGAAAAGCATGAAAAGGTTCCTGTCAAGTAGCTACTTGAAATTAGATTGGAAATTGAACAAGGAATAGAATAATAAAAGTTCACTGTATTTTCTATAACAACAGAAATACAAAAAGGAAAATATATAACTATTAGATTCTCAAGTGGTCCTAATACCTAGTTTGCTTTGCAGTAACCTTTCCACGCCTGCTTTCTTTGGCTTTCCTTCCAACTTTATTGAAGTTCACCTAGCATTGAGCTTATTATTAATGATTCACAACGGATGGTGGTAAGTTCTACTCTGTCAAATTACTGGCACATACACTCTTATTATTTTGGTATCACTGTCATCAGAACTATAGCAAAATAGAGAAAGTCTCAAGGCACAATGTAAAAAAAAAATCAACGCTTAAAAAAATAGAAGAAAAATATATTGCAGATAATATTTTAAAAGTGCTTTCTGCGGGTCGGTCTGACTCAGAAATGCAATCTATATTTTAAATATGATTTCGAGAAAGGACTACATTTCATTTGAGAAGTATAAAGCATGTTCTGCAGAGAGTATGGCTGTGATGACTGTGGAAGACGCAGGACACCGTAGGAGCAGTCAAAACCAGATCCAGTACCCCTGCAGACAGGAAAAGGCAAGGAGCCATGATAACAAAAGAAGACAGAAGTCCTGTGGGGAAGCCCTATAGGAGTGGAGAGAAAAGGAAGTCACCGCTGCCAATTGCCACTGTCATGACAACTGTCATCAGGTTTTGATGGCTCAAAGAGAACTGATATCATTTATGGTTTATTCTGGATGGACCTTTTCTTTTAAAGTGGCTACAGTGGCTGAGCTTAATGTCATGGGTGAAGAGTAAATTCTAACTAACATCCACAAAAGCACAATGACAACTCTTAGTCAAATCATCCATTGTTGTCCTCCATACTTCTTTTGTCAAAAATAAATGTGGAGAAATGATTAGGGAAGCCATTACGCATGATTTTGAATTTCACATCCGTGTTTGAACTTCGCTCTCTTACCTTCTGCAGGAGTGACAGAGTTACTTCCATGATGAAGCCTCCTTCTATAAAGTACAAAACATTTCTTTCCATAAGGAAATAAAAGCAGATTACTAAATGTTGTGGTTTTCCACTACAATGGTCTGCTTTGAGGTAACATTTCTAGATATGAAGTCTATGTCTTTTCCTTTCCTTTTTTTGGAGAGGTTTTTGCTATAGGGTACGTGCACTCACCAGAAAGACAAGAGAGAGACAGAGAGACAGAAAGTGAGAAATCACCCCCCAGGGGGATGGCCACGCCGCAATTCCTTCTCCTCCATTCTCCTCTCGGGATCTTGGGCACACACGCACACACGCCTGGTGTGAGTTTAAGCCACCGGGTCCAGGACTCGTACCGCCGTCGACTACATGAGAATCCCATGACATAGCCGTTACACTAACTGCACGTCCTAAGATCATTTCTTGAGAAGTCCGTCACATATACTTCATCCTGCCTTCTCAGTCTGGTTATAACAGGACAGAGTGGAGAAACCCTTTGTTCTGTGAACAGAGTATCCATCCAATACAGCTGCTGTATTCCCAAGTTGTATGTCTTACACTGTGACTCTTTGCTCTTACTAGTGGCATTATTCACACGAAAATACTACAGTCATTTTTAAAATATATTTAGAAGTGGCTACCAATGAATTAGTAAGCACCCAAGAATCACAAGCTCATTGTTTTAGGCCTCCTTTCTACTAAAATTCAATTCTATCAGCCCCCATGAACAGAATTTGGCAGTGTGGGTCCTAGACTATGAAGTTCTAGTAACAGCTTAGAATATTTCCACTAAAAATACTTAAAGAGACCTCAATATTGATTTTCTGTACAGGTCCTGAAAACTCCAGTAGTTCTATTAATGCTGATAGAATATGCTAATGAATATGCTGGTCCCCAAAAGAATTGCCTTAATAACCTCCAGTTGGATTATATCAGAAACACAATTCACAGTTTCAACGTTTCCTTACAGTAAGTGTACAAGAGATCACCTTGGGCCATCCACATGGCCTAGTGGTTAAAGCAGCCAGATCTTGCATGGCTGACCACAGTTCAAATCCCAGCATCAGAGACTTAGAAAATGCACAGATCGCATGTGCATACATTCCCCAAATCCTGACAGGATAGAGTAATAGAGGAGAAGAGATGGTGCTGTGAGCATACCCCACTGAGGGGTGCTTTCTCCCTGTCCCTCTCCTACTCTCTGTCTCTCTACCTCTGGTAAAAACATACACTCCCTGGCAAACAAACAAAAAACAGATTGCCTTGACTGAGCTAAGTTTTTTAGCTTAATTTTCCCTGTCTACTTTTACTATTTGGCTTTTATTGTCACGTTTTAGTTTTCATGTTTGTTTGCTGTTGTTAATTTTCTTGTATCTGTACCATTTATCATGAATATATTCAAATATCTCTTGAATAAAATATACAAACATAACAGCAAAGTCTACCATGAGAGAAGACGTTAGTCTCAGTTTCATCTGCTTCACTGACACATCAACCAGAAATGATAAGGCACTGTCAGTTGAAACATCACTAAGGTGAGAAACTATTAGACTTTGTCCTACAAGGTTAATTGTACCATGTGCTCCATGTAGTTGAGTCTCTTTCAGGATCTTTTTACTCATATTTGCAATTACTACACATTTACTTTCCACATAAGAAACAGAGATAAAGAAGTAATATTTCCTATATTTGATTTTTTTCTTTTTTAAAAAAGGCCATTGGCAAAAGTAGACATAAAGTCAGCTAGTAAGAATACAAGAAAGAAGAAAAGAAGCTCTGGGAACATAAACACATATGATAAGATAGGAGACGCGTAGTTGTATCTTGGAGGGGACACATGAGTGGATGATATTTGCATGGATCATGAAAGATAAGTAGGTTAAGAAAATCCAAAAAGACAACAGGACATCCCAGGCCAAAGAGACAACCTGAAGAAAGAGACAGGTGCCTAAGATGCATCTTTTGTTTGAGAGACAGCTAAAGGCCAAGTTGGGAAATCTTGATTTGCTAGAATGTCTTAGAAGCTTGATCTATTTGGAATGCCATGTTGGAGAATTCAGACTTAAGACATACTTTATAATAGACTTTATTTGTAAAGCTAAGTTTTTGTCATTTCCAGGGCTGCTCAAATAACATATGAATTTAAAGAGAAGTACAATTAGAGAACTCAAGCTGGGGTTTATGAAAATAGGCGGAGAAAATATACTATTGGCTTAAACATGAAACTGACAGGTTGTTGCTGATGTTGGGAGCCTTCCCATAGGTTCAACCGAGAGGAGATGCGTTTCATGCTCTGCCAACTGAGCTAACAAGCTTAAACCTAATAAATCTGCTCTTGACATCCGATGTCTCCAGGGTAACGTACCTCTTTGGTGTGCTAGATGATCAACATGTGTCTACACTAGCATCACACTAGCAATCTTAACCTTTCCAGAGACATAATTCCCCTGAGAACATAAGCAAACATAAACACATAGAGTAGCAATTCTTTTGGTAGAGCAGAGCATTTGCAAACTCATATTGATATAAGAAAGTTTAGTGTCAACACATTCTTCCTCTCATCAATATTTTATGTAAAGCTGTAAAAATTAAAGGATCGACATTTACCTTATAAAAGAATCCACTCGTTTTCCATTGGAACTCCCTAATTTCTTATCAGTTAGGTATGAAAACATTTTTACTATAATATAAAAATGGGTTTTGACCCAATATGAAACAAACGAACTCAAAGACAGTTTATAGTTTTTCCCCCAAGAGTGACTTTGCTCTTTTTCCTAGAGGATTTATATTTAGCAAACTACATTTCTTCTTACCAGTGTACTTGTGACAATGTGCTCCAAGGAGAAACATAACTAAAACTGTCAAAACTAAGCTACTGACAGCACATTTGTGTGACGGGGCAAATTTTGGTTGCCGTACTGTGATAACAAAAGCAACCCAGTCAAAGGGCCATAGGCAGCTATTCTAGCACCCAAAGGAGACCTCATTTGTAGCATGAGGCAATTTTTAAATGTCAGAATAATTTTTTAAGGAAGATTATATGATAGCCTTACATCACAATTTTTTATGTGCATTCCTTTAAAGGATAGCTGTTAAGTAAGAAGTGGCGGAACAGCAAAAGGCGAGGAGAGAGGAATTCCACGTGGACCACTGGGATGACTAGATAATACATTCAGCACAAAGGCCTCTGCCCTTCAACCATCTCACGCTGTCCTCCAAGGCCTTCCCTCCCACTGCAGCCACAGCAAGCAGACAGCTACATCTGCATGGAAAATCCTTACATGTGCAAGCAAGCTCCTTGCCCAGGACTTTGTGTTTCGTTCTTATCATTTCTTCCTTTTTGGAAACCATGGTGAGTCAACAGCCATAATCTTATTTATTGGGAATCAGTATCACTTCACTCCCTTTTTGCATCTACACTTGAGCAACTGCCTTTGATCTTCTCTCTCGATGAAAAAAATATGTATTCTTAAGCAGGAAACTTCAGGGAAATTGATTATAAACATGTTTGAAGGCAGATAAGAAGAATTACCAGTGCTTCCAGAGAATTTATGTGATAACACATTTATGAGGCTCACTCCAGAAAAAGAAACTCCTGTCCAGCCAAGTGGAGACTGGAACAGGATGAAAACACAACTTCACAAAAAGCCTTATGAGTCCTGCTCCTCCCCTGTCAGTTGGGCCACTCTTTCTCTGTAGAGGAAGAAAACACCTGGAGGCAAGGAGTGCTAGACACCTGAGGTGGCCTGACCAAAACGGATCAGTAAAGAAAGTGCTCTGCTGATTGTCACTGTTATCAGTGTTATCAGGACATATGGGAATCCCCTACCCACCCTACCCACCCTTCACTACCCCAGACTCCCCAGACATAGAATTTTTTTTTTTTCTTTAAGTTCCACCAACAGTCTATTATTTACAAGCACTGGGGCTTCTCCAAGTTTCTCTCTGGATGCACCAGATGCTCACTTAACCCTCTTATCTCCCAGTTCTTCCACAGATGGTGAAGGGGTTGACCAGTGAATATCACAAACTATATGATCACCACAGCAATGATCTGACAGATTTCCAGCCGCTTGGTTGTGGGAACAGATGTGTGTGTGTATAAAACAATGAAAGGTCTCTAAATGACAAGAAGGAGGGAAAG
>NW_006199712.1:1578111-1585077 GCF_000334495.1 Tupaia belangeri chinensis
GGGAAAGAGGAGCAATTACACATTTTCTTTTGATTGGAAACTATGGATTTAATATTGTGCATAAAGTTGAGGGTACTGATTTAGTAAATTAGATTATGTTTACTCTAAGCATCCCCATTCTATCCTAACAAGCGGAAGAGCACACATTAGCAACAGCAAAGGCTGGGGGACCAGCAGATGGTGTAATTGCTGTGTCACGGGACTCCCACGTAGTCGACCGCAGTTCGAGTCCCAGACCCGATAGCTTGAAACTCATGCCAGGTGTGTGTGCGTGTGTGCCCAAGATCCTGAGAAGAGGATGGAGGAGAAGGGATTGCGGTATGGCCATCCTCCCCAGAGGGTGATTTCTCACTTTCTATCTCTCTGTCTCTCAGGGGAATGCTCACATCCTATAGCAAAAATCTCTCCAGAAAAGAAAGAAAGGACACAGTCTGAATTAGGAAGAAATGCTGTCTGAGAACAAGGGAAGCAAGAGGATAAACACTCAAGTTTATAGATAAGAACATAGGGTCCAGAACAGACTTTCTAGGTTCAAATGTCTGTTTGCTACAGGTACTTATAAATTGAATGAAGTACTTAACTTCTCTGTGTTTCAGCTTACTCGGCTTCCAAGTGAGGATAATAGTGATCTGTACCTCACTGGGTTGTTTCAAATGAGCTTAAATGCATTAGTACCTGTGAAGTACACGGAACTGTATTTGGCACAAAATAAGACCTTAGTAATTGTTAGTGAAGGTGGCATTAGGAAATCACAGTGATTAAGAGTATTTGAGTAAGAGCTGGGGCCAGCAGGTGTCATAGTGGTTATTGTGCTGGACACGGTTCGAGTCCCAGACATGGCAACTTGAAAATCATGCCTGGTATGTTCGTGCACATGCCCAGGATTCCGGGAGGAGAAGGGAGGAGAAGGGATTGTGGCTTGGCCATTCCCCCTGAGGGGTGGTTTCTCACTTTCCTTCTCACTGTCTTTCTTTGTTTCTCCCTGGTGAGTGGACATGCCCTATGGCAAAAACCTTAAAAAAGAAAACAGCATTTGAATAAGATCTTACATATCAGAATTATCCCTAAGGGGATCATTTAGTTATAGTCTGCAACAAATGGCAGTTGGAATTTATAGTAGAATTTGTGAGTTTTTCTCTGAAGAAGGAAAGAAACATAGAGTTTTGTGTAATCTTTTGTAATGTGCTTTTTGTCAAGTGATGTTCAGTGAACATTTTCCTGTATAATTAAACATATAGTTCATCCTGTAGACTTGCCTTTAATTTGCAAGATTTCCTATTATACATTTATTTTCTTTTTAATCTTTTGCTATCAATAGATGTAGTAAGAAGAAAAGTATTAGTATTTAAAACAAAAAAAATTTGTAATTATCTTCTATATACTAGTGGAGATGGATTTTTTTTTTTTTAATATCTGGAAAAGCTTCTTTTCATGCTCTTTAACCATTCATGCCTACTTGGAAAGAAAAAGGAATTACAGAGAGCAGGGTGAGCTGCCCAGCATGGTACAGTGAAGTGAATTTTGTGTTTCTCTGGGTTGCCTACAGGGCAAAGCACTGTGTGAAGCCTTGGGAATGGAGCGAGAGGTATGGAGATACACTGTGGTTAGAATGGCATGACATGCTGGGCTCCATGGGGGATATAACAATAATAAATCCCCCAAGGTGGGGATGCTGAATAATTTTCTAGGCGTAGTGAAATTTGACACCAACATTAAAGCAGTGTCTAACAACATGCTATACTTTTGATTGGTCACTTCTAGACTTAATTATCTTCAAATACTAAATTCAAGAGGACAATTTAAGGGACTGCAGAAAGACAAGGGTCTTTTGTGGAAAAAAAGTATGTCACCATGAACTGTCAACAAATAGCAAAGTCAAAGGTAATTCCAGGTAGATTATGCTGGGTAGCAAGGATGTAGCAAGCATGTTGTGAGCTTCAACCAATGAGGAAACAATGCATCTTTTGTAGCAGTGAGATCTGAAGAATCTTACAACCACTCTGTGGCTTAGTTGTCATGTATAAAATGGTGACGTGACATCACTATTTCATACAGATGCAATAGAGATGAAATGAGTAAGTCAACGTAAAGTTGGAGTATTTAGAAGGCCACTGGAAAAAGTCTGTGTTCAATAAACATTAACTACTTAAGCCTGCTCTCACGATTACACATCCATGACCGGGTATTGTCTTTGGGTGTCTCTTAAAAAGTCACCCCAAATTTTTCAAATCAGGATAAAATCCGATTGAAAATATGATCTGCAGAAAGAAAGAAACTAGATGAAGAATCAAGAAGTCAAGCGATGGGCCAGCTCCCTAAGACAGTAAGTGCTTTGCATAGGGAGCCAGATCCTACATGGCTGACCGCAGTTTGAAATCCCAGCTGTAGCAGTTTGAAAAACACACTTGGTGTCTGTATGCTTATCTCCAACATCCTGACAGGGTAGAGGAGTGGAGGAAAAGGGTTTGCAGTCTGACCACACTCCATCAGTGTGTTCTCTGTCTCACACACTCTCTCTCGGGACCACACACACCCTCTAGCAAATAAAAAAGAAATGAATTTAAGTTAACACACAAACGCTCAAACAAATATGTGATCAACTAAATATAGCATGAATATAGCCTTCCCAAATTTCCTTCTCTAGAGAAGTATTCATGCAAAATAAACATTGTGGAAATGAAGAACCGAATCTGACGAAGTACCAATAACCTCATCCATGCACTTCATACCTGCATCGCGTGGTTACATTTTTTGAGCCAAGGAAAAACTACTGAAAAGAAGATACAAGAGATTTCTAGCTCTACATCTCTTTTTATTAGTCTGAAAAGTCTTCTTTTACTAGTAAGTATTAAGGACATGCTTAAATTATATACCATATACTCAATTTAATAAATCAGAGAAAAGAGTTTCTTTGCCAAAAAAGCTTATATGCATTTTTCTTTTTTTTTCTTTTTTTTTTTTCTTTTGTCATAGTGGGTGTGCACTGGTTGGAGAGAGACAGAGTGAGTGGGAAGTGAGAATCATCTCCCGGGGGATGGCCATGCCACAGTCCCTTCCCCTGGAGTCTCCTCTCCAGTTTTCAGGCACACACACACACACACACACACGCACTGGTTGGAGAGAGACAGAGTGAGTGGGAAGTGAGAATCATCTCCCAGGGGGATGGCCATGCCACAGTCCCTTCCCCTGGAGTCTCCTCTCCAGTTTTCAGGCACACACACACACACACACACACACATACCGTCTGTCTTTCAAGTCACTGCACCAGTCAGCCACATGGGATCCAGTGCCTTAACCACCTTACCACCTGCTATCCTGAGAGCATATATGCTTTAAAGAGTAAGTTTCACTTCTTTAAGAAATTTGATTTTCTAAACTAAACCATCCCTTAAAATGGCCAGCTAATAGATTTCTACGCTTCTGATGATTTTTTTACTTCACTCTAGTAAACATAAAACAATTTGTAAAAAAATTTCAACCACTTATACTTTCTTTCTTTTTTTTTTTTTTGGAGAGGTTTTTTTGCAGTAGGGCACGTGTGCTCGCCAGATAGACAAAGAGAGACAGAGAGACAGAAAGCAAGAAATCACCCCCCAGGGGGATGGCCACGCCACAATCCCTTCTCCTCCATTCTCCTCTCGGAATCTTGGACATGCATGCACATGTGCCTGGCATGAGTTTTAAGCTGCCAGGTCCAGGACGTGAACCACGGTCTACTACGTGGGAGTTCAGTGACATAGCCATTACACTACTGCTGGTCCCAACCACTTATACTTTCACTAAGTCTAAGTATTGATTTATCCCTTCATTCGGGCATCAACAGGTATTGTGCACTAGTATCTTCCAGGAACTAGGCACTGTGCAGAAATACGGTCTGATTTCAGTGTTCTGCCTAACCGGACATGAAATTAAATACATATCCTGCCATCCACTGGGCATGCAGGGTGTGTGGCCCCCTCTGCTTGCCAGCTGTCATGATGGAACACTTGAGAAGATTTCTCTGACTTTACACAGTGTGGAGTGAGGACAAGCTTCAGTAAGGAAATTTACAAGCCTAACCCAGGATTACAAAAAAGAGAAAGCACAGGGCCCATTTTTTTTTTTTTTTTTTGCTTAACTGCTTTTAATAACACAACATAAAGCTCCTAGACTTGATATAATCGTTATGCAAAATACATAGATGAATATTGTCTTTGTTTAAAAATATAAAATAAATAAGCAAGACGTGAAAATAGGCAAGTTTCTATTAAATCAATGAAACATTTTTTAAAAAGAAAGTTTTCCTTTCCATGTCATTTAAAGAAGGGAAATTATCATTTTAAACAATATTCAAGTTTATTAAACAAATTTTAAAAAGTCTTATAAAATGTTTAACTTTTATCAGCTTCAAGGTTTATGTTGCTTCCAAATTTTGCATACAACTGAACTTTCAAATCTGCTAACACCCGCTGAACCGTCTCCACTCTGGATTCTAAGGCGTCGATTTCTTCTTGCAAATTTTTCTTTGCTTCTTCTAGCATCTCTTGTGTCTCTGATGAAAACGTCACCTATTTGATAAGGTATCATTACACAGTCATCGTCTGCAAGCATGATGTCTTCATAAGCATCTTCTAAATTTTGGAATTGTTTCTTTTTTACTTCTATTTCTTCTTTTAGCTCTGTGATTCTACTCGTATTCCGTGCAAATTTGTTTATCTTTTGTTGATCTTCGAAAGTGACATTGACATCTTCTGCAGCTGCCTTCTTCATGGTGGCCGCCATCTTGGGACTGGCAGGGCCCATTTTTTCATCAACCCACAGACATGTGTGCCAGGGCCAGTGCACTCCCTGATGGACATGCCTGGGGGAAAGTTCCAGGAGAGGGCCTCTATCTCCCTGTTGGCCAACTTTTTTATAAGGCAAACATGAAAACATCCATGTAAATATGTGTGTGGGTGCATGTAAGAGACAGAGATGGTAGGGAAAAAGAGGCAATCCGGGTTAAGTTCCAGAGATTTCTAAACTAATTAGAAAAGACAAATGCATATTCCTTAGAGCTCATGGGAAGTCCGGTTCAAGCGCATCACCTCCTGCCAGAGGGAGAAAGCTCCTAGTCTTGTGGGATACTAAGCCTGGGGACAGTCCCTACTCTCATCTGGCTCCTTTTCCAAGAAAATGAGAAAGAAATTCCAGGCTAATTTGCCAATAGTTTGATGCCTTCCTGTATGCCAGACATCGAGCTAGGGGTCAAAGATACCAGAGTAAATACATCAGATTAAAGCTCCTGTTGCCATGTAACTCACAGTCTAGCCGGACACACAGACGAGTATGAGTAAGGCTAGTAAGTGTTATATGAAGTGTTATCATACCAAAATATCAGTGTTGTCCAAAATGTGCAAGAGATGATTTTACATTTAATTTACTGCGCAATGAAACAAGAATAATGAGCACATAAATTTTTGCAAATATTGCTTAAGATGCAGCTGAAAGAGCACAAGTTTTAAAGAAACAATAAATGAAGGAGTTGATTATTGAAACACATTATGTAAATAATAGCACAGATAGAACCAGACATAAGCTTAAAAATTCCTTATGTGATAGGTGAATAACCATAGGTTAGGAAGTAGCACTTTCTGCCACTGAATCCTTACAAATTCCTGTGAAGTACATGTTAAGATTTGAGGGAACGTGGGACCAGCAGTTGGCACAATGGCTAAGTCGCTGGACTCCCATGTAGCCAGCTACCATTCGAGTCCCAGACCCGGTGGCTTAAACTCATGCCAGGCGCATGTGTATGCATGCCCAAGATCCCGAGAGGAGAATGGAAGAGAAGAGATTGAGACATGGCCATCCCCCTTGAGGGGTGATTTCTCACTTTCTGTCTCTCTGTATCTGTCTTTCTGGCAAGCGCATGTGCCCTATAGCCAAAAAGAAAAAAAAAAAAAAAAAGAGGATATGAGGGAACGTCAAAAATTTCACCACAAAAATAAAATTAACTATGAGTTTATTTTGGTACAAGATATTTTGAAATCCATGCAGTTTTTTTCATACTATTCATTTCCTGTGAGCTCTTTGAATCCCCTTCACATATTACTGTCAGAACTGGACTCAGAGAGAGACAGCACACTGAGTAATCCCCTCAGGATGGGAGGATGGACTGCCTGGCTCCAAGACGTTCTTGCTGTGATCCCACACTGACTTCAGAAACACCAACGATCATCAAGAATTTTAATTCATTTAGGATTTTCCCCAATGCCAAGAAGAACCAAACACAATCCACTCTCTATCCCACAGAGCAATCTGGAGCCATCACGCTGTGGGTCGTGAAAGGAGTCGCAGATGCAGACACGGCGCTCTTGTCCCCTTCAGGTAGCAATAGCTCAGTTTTAGCAGCCTTGACTCTGCCTGTGCCACTGAAATTCAGAAACCTTAAGGCAGTTGCCTCTCAATTCAGGAAAATGTCTACTGATCATAGTCACCCCACGGATAGGTTTCCCACCCAAGGAAAAATCAAACAGAAGAGGAAATAAATATGGATGGAGAGGGAACTGCTGAGCTGGTTTCTGCCATGGAAGTCATTAACCGAGTTGGATTAGTAAACTCTTCCAAAGCCACATCTGCCCTATTAAAGTGTTAAGGGCCATATGCCAAAGTGAAAATTAAATAAAGCAACAAAAAGACTGTGCCCAAATGAATTTGGTTTTATTTTTACTACACAGAGTGAGGCTTTGCACTATAAAGCAACCGCACAGAGACTTTGCCAAGTCATGGTGGTTTCCCAGAATGCACTAAATACTCGGGAAGTCTCACCATCGCTACTAATGATGTTTGCTACTGGATCATAAAATGACTTCTATTCTGACTTTCAGGGAACAACCCATTTGGTGAAAATGCATCAAGCAACGTAAAATTTACACATCACTTTCAGTACAGCCCGTTGGGCATGGCTTAAAATTCTGCAACAATAGAGGTCTCAAAATTCCTGCT
>NW_006199712.1:1585108-1597559 GCF_000334495.1 Tupaia belangeri chinensis
TGCTGTAATCAAAAAGTCTTATTTTTGTTTTAATTGTCTCATTTCTTTCCAATAATATGAAGTATATTAACATGACACAAAAAAGATATCTTGGCTCCAATATAGTAAAAAATAAAAGATACAAGTCTGTAAAATTAGACGATATATTCTAATACTTTTGTGATTGCAAAGGATGTTTTCTATCCCATTCCCTGCCAGTATAAGGCAGTATCGGAAAAACTATAGCTCCAGATAACTTCTAATCTTGCCAAGTTGCTTCAGGTGTTGGAGTTTAGATGATTTTACAATTATTTTGTACTGTATAGCCTCACTGGTTTGGGTTGAATTATGGAATATTTGTTTTTCCTTGCTTTTTTTCTAATATACTTGAATCTTTTTTTACCTTCAAATGTTCACAGCAACTCAAACCAGGTCAAAAATATGCTTAACAATATATTTCAGTGACGACTACTACAAATGATTTCTGATTTGTATAATAAATATTTTCAAATACCTAAAAGTTGGCTTACTGGATTATGAAGACTTTTTAAACAAATATTCTTTCCTAATCCTTTTTTTGTCATAATCAGTAGAAAAATCAAATTGACAGATTTATTATATGGACAAGTTTCTAAAATAAACACTTACAAAAGATGTAAATAAAATATGAATTTATTATTTTTGTTTGGGGTTTTGTGGTTTTTTTTAGATTTTTGCCATAAAGCATGTGCGCTCCTGGAGAGAGACAGAGAAAGAGGGAAAGTGAGAAAATACCCTCCAGGGAGAACTGGTCATGCCGCAGTTCCTTCTCCTCCACTCTTTTCCTGACTTGTGACACACATACACAGGCACCTGGCATGTTTTTCAAGATGCCACGCCCAGGACTGGAAACACGCCCTTGGCCATGTGTGATCCAGTGCTTTAACCACCATGCTACATGCTGGCCCTAATAAATATGATTTTTAAGCTAAAAAAAGGTAGAGGTGGGGCCAGTAATTAGTGTAATGGCTATGTTGCTGGACTGCCATGAAGTCGACTGCGGTTCAAGCCCTGGACCCAGTGGCTTAAACTCATGCCAGGCGTGTGTGCGTGCGTGCCCAAGATCCCGAGAGGAGAATGGAGGAGAAGGGATTGAGGTGTGGCCATCCCCCCTGGGGGGGGAGTTGTCGCTTTCTGTCTCTCTGTCTTTCTCTGTCTTTCTGGCGAGCACACACGCCCTATAGCAAAAACCTCCCAAAAAAGATGGAGGTTAGGAGGAGTTTCAGATGCTCAACATCAAAACAGTCTGAAAAATCAATGTTACATATGTGCCCCAAGTAAGACAGTCAGACAGTATCAGTACTATTAATCTAGAAATGGGTTTATTGTTCATGTAGGGACCGAAAGGTAATATTGGAACTGTATTGAGATCCTGGAAAAATGCTATAATACTTGAATGGCTGCTCACTCTGTAACCTTTGGAGTTGGGTGGGGGGGAACACCAAATATTTATAGAAGGTCCTGCTGACAACTCATGCCACAGAAGAATAATGATTAAAGAAAATCGTTCTAAAACTTAGTTTACAATCAAAGTGAACAAAACACATGGGGAAAAAATATATTCAAGCAGGGACCAGCAGTTGGAGTAATGGCTATGTTGCTGGACTCCCATGTAGTCGACCACGGTTCAAGTCTTGGACCTGGTGGCTTAAACTCATGCCAGGTACGTGTGTGTGTGCGTGCGTGCCCAAGATCCCGAGAGGAGAATGGAAGAGAAGGGATTGCGGTGTGGCCATTCCCCCGGGCAGGGGGTGATTTGTCGCTTTCTGTCTCTCTGTTTCTGTCTTTCTGGTGAGTGCACATGCCCTATAGCAAAAACCTTCCCAAAAGTTAAAAAAAAAAAAAATGTATCCAAGCAAGTCAGAAGACAACAACAAACAAGAGAATTTGACCTTGTAGAATTTTATATAATAGGACAATAACCCAGTTCTAGGTAAGCTAGAATGGTTGTACTCATAACTCTTATGAGGATAATAGGAAACCTGAATAAAAATAAGAATTAATGTTTGGAGTTATTGTTGGAGAAATAGAGAACAATGAAAGGCAAGGGTCTGGATCTGAGAGCTGATTGAACCATAAGCTGATGTTTTGAAGCTGTTTCTTCCCTGGTTCAATTGCCGACTTGGGAAACAGTGCAAAAGGTTAAGATTTTGGATGTTGCCTGGGCAATAAAGTTCTCCCAGGAACAGAAAATCCAGCATCAATTTTGGTGACATAAAAAGAATTCGAGACTTGATGGTTTCCTAGTGTAAAAGGGTCTAGCATGTGCCATGGTACTTAAGGCCCTGAACTCCCACATGGCCAACTAAGGTTCAAGCCCCAGACCTGGTCACTTGCTTTCTCACATTACCCCCCCCCTTTGTCTTTCTGGTGAGTGCATGTGCCCTATAGCAAATTAAATAATAATAATAATGTTCATTTTAAAATATATGTGCACAATTCTGACATTGCACAGGGAAGGCGGCTGAAGGTTTGTTAAGGAGCGGTCTCAGAAAGGCAGAGCAGAAATTTTTGGAAATCCATCATACCAAGGAGGATCAGACTAGAGTTTGGGAATGAATAAAGAGGGAGTAGAGTCCCTCTAGTATAATAGTCCTCAGCTGAATGTTCTAAAGGCTGATGACCTAGGAGCAGAGAGGAGAGGTAGAGCCAGAGCTCAACTAAAATTGCAGCTCAACTTTGAGTCAGTGTTAAGTTTCTGATTGGATTAACGTGCTCAGCCCCAGCTCTATCTGGTTTGTACAAGAAAGAGTAAGTTTCCTCTGAAGGAATATGGCATTATTTAACCTCTGCAATTTAATATACAATTTAGTATGTGTCTTTCAATAAAACTCGCAACTTTTCCAGCTTCTAGAGGCTGCCCATAATCCTTGTTCGATCCTCCTCCGTTTTCAAAACAAGCAGTCCTATCATCTTGCCATTGGCTTCTGTCATCACATTTTCTTCCCTGAATGGCCCTCTTCCTTCTTCTGTCTTTTAATGGCCTTAGGGATGCTCATCACCCTTCCACATAATCCAGGATTATCTTCCTAACATAAGTCTTTCTATTTATTTATTTATTTAGAGAGTTTTTTGCTGTTGTTTTTGTGTTTTGTTTTGTTTTGTTTTGCTATAGCATGTGTGTGCTCACCGGAGAACAGAGAGAGAGGGGCAGAAAGTGAGAAAACAGCCCCGGGGGGCGGGGGGAGAATGGCCATGCTGCAATCCCTTCTCCTCCAGTCTCCTCTTGGGATTTTGGGCACACTGACACACGTGCCCAGCATGAGTTTCAAGCTGCCGGGTCCAGAACTCAGATGGTGGTTGGCCACGTGGGAGTCCAGCACCATAACTTTACGCTATCTGCTGGTCCCCTTACCTTAAATCCTTCATGTAATCATATCCACAAAGGTTCTCTTGTGAGATTCTTAAAAGAACATATATTCAAAATCCTTAGGAATTAGGAATTAAATGTGAATGCTGTCAGGGAATCGCTGGTCTGCCTACCACTGGAGTAAAATAAAGATTAAAATAATCATGCAGGTTATTAACAGGATTGGCCATGTAGCCAACAGGTTAAAGGGGCCAGATCCCACATGGATGACCATAGTTCAAGTCTGAGACTCGGCAGCTCAAAAACACATGACAAGTGAATGTGTGTGTTCCCAAAATTCTGACGGGATGGAGAAATGGAGAAGGGATTGTGTTGTGGCCACATCCCATTGGAGGATGCTTTCTCCCTCTCCCTGCCTCTCTCTGAAGAGCACACGTGCTCTCTGGCAATTACAATTTAAAAAATGCCATTATATAATACAACAGATTTTTAAAAATTTGTTTGTTGGCTACCATCAAGTGTTGGTGAAAATGTAATGCAAAGCAAACTCTTACACACTTTTGGGGAACATATAGAATTCTACAGTCACTTTGGAGACTATATTATCCATACCATTTCTTGCTGTCTAGAGAAAATATCACTTATGTGTACAAGGATATAAGTTCAAAGCCATTCACTGTAACCCTGTTATTAATACTGAAGAGGGGCTAAAGAAAGATACATGATTGTGGTGTTTTGTTCATGGAACCCTATACCTTAGCTATGTAGTTAATGGACTAGATGCATATAGGTCCACTTCAGGAACAAAATTAGGGAAACAATTATTGTCTATAGGAAAATTTATGAAAAATTATAGCAGTAAGGAAGATGGAACTAGCACACAATTCTAGACTCATATTTGCAAAGGAGCATGTACATTTTCAAATACACATAATAATATAATGTATATGTATGTGTGTGTGTATATATGTGTGTGTGTGTGTGTGTGTGTTGGTGTGTGTATAAAATAATACTTAAAAACTTTAAGTTAGGGTGGTATTAGGAGATAGAGCAGGCTAGGAAATAGAAGAATGGCATTAGATGTGCATGTAATATATTTTTTAAAAATCTGTAAATAATTAATGTGAGATTAATGCCATTAATCTTGAATAAAGTTCATGAGTTTTTAAATTATTTTAATGTTTATTTTTGCAGTTTTTCAGTAAGTTGTGTCTTAATGATAGCTCTCCTTTGATTACATTTCCAAATGATCACAGTCTTAAAATGTTTTAAATTGAATTAAAATAGGGATTGACAGAGAAGCTGAATTTTATGCATAGTCATGAAAAGGTCATAAAATTGAGCATTATGATGAAAGTGATTAGAAAATAGGAAGAAGGAAAGGAGTTATCTAATCTGACTGTCTCCTAAGGCTAGGCGGAGTTTTGTTTGTGTGTGTGTATTCTAAGTGTATTTATTTCTTCCATGAGTGAGACAGAAAGTAGGAGAAAAAAAAAAAAGAGAGAGGTATGCCCTTGAGTGTCTTCACACCTTGACCCAACCCCGGTCTCAACCATCCCAGGTCATGGATACAAGACCAGTGTGCTTAGGGACGTCCCACGGCACAAACCCAGGACCTGTCCCATGTGGGTCCAGTTGAGTTGCTACTACTAGTACCATGATTTTAAATGAAGTATTACTCAAAGTTAATGGAACTTTTGAAATCAATAAATCAACAAACTATCTAAGAATGAGATCTCAAAAGGGTTATTATCTAGTAATGTAACTTTATAGGTACCAAAAATTAACAATTTTTCTGGACTATAGTAAAATAATGTGGAAACCTGCTCTGCTATTTCTACTCACTTTGTAATTCATGATGAGTTTGATTATTGACTTTTTTTTTTTTTTGAGAGGTTTTTGCTATAGGGCGCGAGCGCTCGCCAGACAGACAGAGAGAGACAGAGACAGAAAGCGAGAAATCACTCCCTAGAGGGGGGGTGGTGGCCATGCCGCAATCCCTTCTCCTCCGTTCTCTCGGGATCTTGAGCATGCACGCACATGTGCCCGCCGTGAGTTTTAAGCCACCGGGTCCAGGACACGAACCGCGGTCAACTACATGGGAGTCCAGCGACATAGCCATTACGGTAACTGCTGGTCTCTGTTTATTGGCTTTTTTTTTTTTTCTTGGCTATCAGAGAGCCACCAGTACACATGTGTGCTCTCTCTCTAATGGAATTTTCAAGAGCACTCATAAGACTTCATTTGCACTATTTATCTTTTGCCTATGGCAATAGATGTAAAGGAGAATCTATTGACAAATCTGATTTCAGGTGACAAGTGCCAATTAAGTTCCCTATCACAATCAAGTTGGATCTTTAATACTAGCTTGGCTTACACCCTTTGAACCTGCCTCAAGTGTTAAACTATCCACATTTTAAGATGTGCTTCTAAAGTTAGTTCATTTTGATCCAAGCTCAAATCTAGAAGTATTTGAATGCTCTCTATTTGAATGCTCACTCTTTCTCTCTCATTATATGATTTTCTAGAAATTTAGCGATAAGCAAGCAATAGTTATCCTAGCTCATTTGTGCTGCTGTAACAGAATACCACAGACTGGGTAATTTATAGAGAACTTACACTTATTTTCTCACAATTCTGGAGACTGGGGAATGCAAGATCAAGCCACTAGTAGGTTCAGTATCTTGTAAGGGTCTCCAAGAGGGCACCTTGTTGCTTCATCCTCTGGAAAGGAGGGACACTGCCTCACAGGGCAGGAGGAGTACAAGGGAACAAACTCCTCTCTCAAACTGTTTCATAAGGGTCGTAATCCCAAGCATGAGGATTCCACTACGATAACTTGACCGCTCTTAAAGCCCTACTTCTCAATACTATCTCAATGGTAAGTAAGTGCCAACATGTACGTTTGGGAGGACATTCAGCCCAAAGCGATAGCAAACGGAGTAATACTCCCAACTGTGATAAATGTTGCCTCTAAAATCCATGTTACAAAAACTCATCTTTTTCTTTTACAGAGATTTCCTTCCAAGCCCCAGACTGCTACACGAATGAAATTTCAAAGAGGAAGTAAGCCTCTCTAGTCCATAAAATTGATCTCCAGTCCTTTGACATGCATTTCACATTTGTCTTACCAAGATATCCTAATAAGAAATTTTCTTTTGATTTTCACTGTAAATGAAAGGAGAAAACTGGAGGAGGTTCTACATAGTTTTTTGTACTATAATATCTGTCATTCAAAAACTTCTATGGGAAGCTACTATGGAAATTCTACCACTTGCTAAGTATATTTATTCAGCTATATACACAGAACTTGGAAAACGATCAGACAAAATGAGGTACCAGTGAGTTATCCATGAAGTTAAACTGAGTCAAAATCCTTTTCATTGAACAGCATAAAGCCCCATTTTGACTTGTGAACTAAACAGATATTCTAGGACCTGAAGATTTATTTCTGTTCATGTCAACTTCTGATCTAAAAAGTACGATAATTTCTCTTTTCCTAACACACAGTTACTCTGATGAATGGCACATAAATTTTTGGGAGCGACTTGGGAGATTTTCTGTAGTACGTGTTTGTGAGATTTTCCTCATGATGAGAGAAAAAGGAACTCTCCATTGTGTCTTCATGCCATGATTCTCCCTCCCCCCCACCCGCCAGCCCTGCAACCAGCCAGGTCATGGGCATGCCCCTGGGTGTGCCTAGTGTGTTCAGGTGGACCCAACACACTAGCCAGGAGTCCTCTCAGATGCCCCCAGCAACACACAACAGTGTCTCAACTGCGTGTACCACTGTGACTGGACCGCTTACACAATTTTAACTGATCTTTCCTCAAGAAAGTCTTCCCTCTCGGGACCAGCATTTACTGTAATGGCTATGTTGCTAGACTCCCATGTAGTCGACCACGGTTCGAGTCCCGGACCTGGTGGCTTAACCTCACACCAGGCACATGTGTGTGCATGCCCAAGATCCCAAGAGGATAATGGAGGAGAAAGGATTTCAGCGTGGCCATCTCCTGTGGGGGGTGACTTCTCACTTTCTGTCTCTCTGTCTTTCTCTGTCTTTCTGGCGAGTGCACGTGCCCTGTAGCAAAAACCTCTCCAAGAAAAAGAAAAATAAAAAACTTCTCTCTTTTCAGGAGCTCTAAAGGTGACTGTATATTGTTTTAAGATTCTTAGAGGCCAGAAGATGGCATAGCAGTTACGTTGTTAGACTTCCACATGGCTGGCTGCGGTTCAAATTCTGGACCCGGTGGCTTAAAACTCATGCTTGGCACATGTCTCTGTGTGTGTGCATGTGTGCCCAAAATAACAGGGGGAGAATGGAGAAGAAGGGACCGTGGCATAGCTATCCCCCCAGGAGGTAGTGATTTCTCACTTTCCTGCTCACCATTTCTCTCTCTCTCTCTCTCTCTCTCTCTCTCTCTCTCTCTCTGGAGAGCACATGCACCCTAAGGCAAAAACTTCTAAAAAAAAAAAGATTTTGATAGACACTTATAATTCTCAACAGGCTTCTGTTCACTAGACCTTATTTTTCCCTTTTCTTTGAAGGTATAAAAATCAAATGGCATCATGGTAGATTTCTCATCTTTTTGGCCTAGGAATTAAAAACCAATAATCACCTCTTGCCAAAACTACCTGTGAGTCAAACCATTCTAAGGACCGCATCAACCCCTGACCCACTGCCACGTCCACGTCATGTCCACGTCAGCATTACGAGCTGCTATAAACAATCTGACGCTTCAGGGCCCAGTCTTTCATTTGAAATGCACTATTTGATCAACATTTGGATTTGATTTTTATATACTTCAGTCCCATAATATAACTGGTAAGAGAAAAAATATAAAACAGAGAATTTCTACGGTTTTCTGTCTCTAGTTTGAGCCAAAAACATCAGATTTGAGCTCTAATTTTAAGTCCTCAAAAGCCCTTGGAAGCAATCATTTACTCTGTAGTTCCTGAATTCCTTCTATGTACACGGTTCCCTGGCTGTGGCCTTGACTTCCTCGAAAATTCACCTTCTATGGGTATCTCATTGAAGGTAACCACAGGTAAAAAATTAGAGGGCTGTTTCACATTGCTTGCCAAGAGTCTTTTATACTGGCTGGTTTTCAGTCTTCAGCCTCAATCAGACCAGATTCAGATCATTCTAGATATTGCCTACTTGCCTGAAGTTCTGTTTTTTTTTTTTATTAGTATTATTGATTATTATTTATACGTTCAGCCATTATACATCATGTAGTTTGTAAAGAGATGTCACCCAGCATGACACACACCGCACAGCAGATGAGTTGAGACTACTATACACGACATCGCCAAGAGGCAACAAACCATAACGCAAATGTCTTCTCCATATTTTCCAAATTTCCCTTCCTGCACTCTTCCCCTCTCCCACTCTCCTTCCGCTTTGTCCCCAGCATCCATAATAATTTTTAATGCTTCTATGTCCTCCAGTCTTTCCGTCTCTACCGTGGCATGTAGACAGTTGGTATATCTAAGCAGAGACATACAATGTCTCTCTTTCATAGCCTGACTTGCTTCACTCAGCAATAGATCTTCCACGTTTGTCCACTTTCGATCAAATGCCAGGGTCTTGTTTTTTTTGGCTGAAGTTCTATTTTCTACAGTGACCTCTGACATCGTTGTCCAAATCAGTTAAGCTTATTGATCGCAAGCAAAAGAAGCAGAGTCTGATGGGCTAAGCAGGGAAGGAATTTATTATTAAGATATTTGTATCTGATACTGATGACACTTGGGTGCCAGGAACTCAGTCTTGGAGGGAATTCACTTCAGAGGGCCAAGTATTTACATACTGTACTGGCTCATGTGACTAGTGAAATGGATTCTGTATGGAACTTCTCTTCTGATCCTGGTACTTCTGAATTAGTCTGGCACCAATGAGTTAAGCAGGTTTGCCTAGTCACCTGCCTGTGCCTTAACTGCCAGAGATAATGGCAAAATAATGTTCTGGTTTCTACTCTAGGGAAGGTAAACACTTAATTAGAAAATTCTCCAAACATGGGAAAATTTTCTAAGTGCTATATAGTCAGAAAAATAACAAATATTCACTATTCCTGAAGTGTACTTCATTTTTAATCTTCCTCTGAGAACGAGTTTTGTTCAGTGTATCAAAGTAGCATAAAGTCTTCTTCCTTTGGTTTTATATTGGAGTGTTTGTCTTCTCTTTTGCTATCTTGTTTCATTTTTCTTTTCTAATATGGCTGTACTACTCAGCTCTTAACATTTTTAAGTGTTTTAAATATTTCATTTTCATTGTTTACCTTTAAATTATTTTTATATATTTATTTCTGAGAGAGATTTTTTGCTATAGAGCGCGTGCAGTTGCCAAAGAGATAGAGAGACACATAGAGACAGAGAGCAAGAAATCACCACCCAGGGGGGAATGGCCATGTCACAATATCGTCTCCCCCATTCTCCTCTTGGGATCTTGAACACATGCACACACATGCACCCAGAGTGAACTTTAAGCTGCTGGTCCAGTACTCAAACAGCAGGCAATTACTTGGGAGTCCAGCAATGTAACCATTATGTCATCTGGAGTCCCAAAATTAGTTACTTTAAGCTTTGAGCTTTCATTTCTCTATTGTAATCAAAAGTGGAAAAGAACTGAATCTTTTATAGGCAAGATAAGACATCTTACCTAAAGCCAGTCTATGGCATGGTAGTTAAGGCAGCTGGATCCCACATGGTCAACTGTGTGGTATGAGTTCTGGACCCAGTAGCTTGAAAAATATACCAGGCAAATGTTTATGTACACCCAAAATCCTGAAATGAGGGAGCAATGGAGGAGAAGAGATTGTAGTTGGCCATTGTCCATGGCAAGGACAAGGAGTGTTTTCTCACTTCTCTTCCCCTTACCAGGGCAGCCATACACTCTATAGCAAACTAAATTAAAAAAAGAAAGAAAGAAAGAAAGAAACAGGAAGGAAAGAAGGAAATAAGGAAGGAAGGAAGGAAGAGAAAGAGAAAAAGAAAGAGAGAGAAAGAAAGAAAGAAAGAAGGAAGGAAGGAAAGAAAGAAGGAAGGAAGGAAGGAAGGAAAAGAAAGAAATTTAGCTTATATTTACTTCTATTCTTCCTTCTAAACTCAACTCACAGTTTTGAAGGTAGTCTGGAAATTTTATATATAGGAAATTTCATTTCTTTCTTGTGTCCTCACCTTAAAACTATTTAGCACATACTATTTTGTAACTACGTGAAACATTTTGGATACTCAAACTGTCCATAAAATTTATACATTCATTTTGTATTATTTATTAAGTAGCTACAAAATGTTTTCAAGCAGGTTTTTTTTTCCCCAGGAAAGTGATTTGGGTTGTTTTCTTTCTAAATAATTGCCTCTCCACAATTTCTTTATAAAGCTTTCCTTAGAAAATATAATTTCATAGGTTTTAAAGTTCTTAGAGAACTAGTGATTTCAGGGGAAAAAAAGAGAAATGAAGATTTTCTACTTATAATTCATCCTTCAGCCCACAAACTCGAGTGGAGAGGCAAGTGGCAGGCCTTCAGAAGAAGATTCTTCAATGGCTCCTGAGAACTAGTGATTTCAGGGAAAAAAGAGAAATGAAGATTTTTCTACTGATAATTCAGCCTCCAGCCCATAAATTCAAGAGCTAAGAAGCCCCTCAAGCCCTCTCTTTGTCTCTGCCTCTGTCTCTATCTTCTCATATTTTTGTAATTTTTCCTTTTTAATATTTTTTAAGATAGTATTTTCTCAGCTTTCAGCCCCTCCCTTATCTTGTTAATAATCCCCTCTCCTCCTCTCACCCAGGAGAGGTAAGGGGCAGGCCTTCAGAAGAAGATTCCTCGATGGCTCTTGAGAACTAGTGATTTCATGTGGTGCACAAGCACGCCCCTCGGTCTTCTATTTTTTCTTCTTTTTTTTTAAATAATTTTGTTGTTTCTTATTTTTTCCTTCTTTTTTCCTCTGTTTCTTTGTTGTTGTTGTAGTTGTTGTTGTTTCTCTCTCTCTGTTTCCTTTTCTTTTTCTTCTATCTCTTCTGTCTGTTCCTCAATCTCCATTCACTGTGTTTATAGATGGATCTAATGGGCTGTAGCCAAACATCCAAATACTATTAGGGTTAACAATTTCCTCAATATCTACTTAACCTGCTGCACAAAGGGATCAAAACAGAATGGCAAAGAGATTCCAGATAACCTCTTTCTGCATGCTCCTGAACGCTCAAATTGAACATGAAGAATTAGGAAGAAACAAACAAATACTTCTCCTCCAAGAGAAAAGAATAACCTCTTCATCAACAGACAGTTCAATGGAAATCATGTAAATGTCTAATAAAGAATTTAGAATATTCATAATGACAAAGCTAACAGAGATGGAAGAGAAGAGAGACGATGAACTGCAGAAGACAAAGGAGAAAGGAGCTGATGAGTTCCAGGAGGTGAGGAAATTCTTGCAAGATCTAAAAGTGGAATTATACACTTTAAAAAAGAATCTAATGAACCTGTTAGGGATGAAGGCTATAATACAGAAAGTCAAAATCTCCCTTGAAAGTATTAAAAACAGATTAGATCATACAGAAAATAGAATCCCAGATGTAGAAGAGAAAATTTCTGGCCTAGAAAAATCCACCATAAAAACTGAGAAAATTGCTCCCCAAAATGAGAATATTATACGAGTAATACTAGACACCATCAAACGTCCAAACATCCAGATAATTGGTATCCCAGAAAGTGAAGAGACTCATAAGGGCGTTGATTATCTGTTCCATGAAATCCTGCAAAAAAACCTTTCCAAACCTAGAGAGGCACTCAAAGATCCAGTCCCAAGAAATACAAAGGACCCTAAATAGAATCAATCCTAAAAGATCTTCTCCAAGACACATTATAGCCAGATTGACCAAAACCACAGACAAAGACAAGATACTAAGAGAAAAATGGCAAGTTACCTACAAAGGATATACCATCAGGCTACAAGCAGACCTCTCATCAGAAACAATGCAAGCGAGGAAAGAATGGGAAAATATATTCAAAGTGTTAAGGGAAAAGCAATTTTAGCCCAAAATACTGTACCCAGGAAGATTTTCCTTCATATGGGAAGAAAAGACAAGAACATTCTCAGATAAACAAAACCTGAAAGAATTTACCA
>NW_006199712.1:1598048-1682087 GCF_000334495.1 Tupaia belangeri chinensis
AAAAAAAAAAACTAAAACTGTTTTTCTTGAAATTAAAGAAAATGCATTAAAAATACCTATTTGACAACCACAGTAAGCTATATAGCCCCAGCTACGTGCCACTTTATAGTATCTTCATTCTACTCACTGAGGTTTATGCCTAACATTAGACTTGTGTTCATAGATATGTATATATCAGCTGCGCTTGCTATTGAAAATATTTAGATTAATTAAGATCTTTAGTGAATCAATAAAATGTGGGAGGAAAAAGCCATAGAAAGCAACCATGGATACCAGAGACAGTGTGGGAGGAGGGAGGGAGATGGCAGAGGGTGAGAGATAGGGAATCAAGGATGGGAGAAAAAGCAAAATATACAGGAAACAAGAAATGGAAAATTATTTGTTGAAGATAACATGTATGTTGCTTTGCTTGATTGAGTCAATATACAGTGTATTTTGGATGGAAAATCTCATTTTGTATGCTGTAATGATGTACAGTGAATGAATGTAAATAAATAAATTTAAATAAAAATGATAATAAAGTTCTTAGTGAAAACCGTCTCTCTTACAACTTTGAAAAGACCATGCCACTGTCTTGTATTTAAGGTTGCAGAGAATTTAATAGTAGCCTCTGTGTGTGTGTGTGTGTGTGTGTGTGTGTGTCTTAACTCCTTGATAGGTAACCTGTTTTTGATTGGTAAAACCAAGAAATGGGGATTTTCTCCATTTGAAAAAAATGTGTTGATTTTTTTTCTTGTTCTAGAAAATCAACTTTTACTAGGATACATTCTACATGTGTCATTTTTGTTAGTTATGCCTCTTATTAAAATCTAAAACATCGACAGCATTCTTCATCAATGAAGTCATATGAAGAAACAAGCTCTCTCGTATATTATTCATAAAAATACATAATATATAACTTTTATGGCAGGTTTTTTGTTAATAATTAGTAAGATTATTTATAAACTACCCTCTCACCAGCAATTCACTTCTGAGGATTTTCCCAAAACACAGGAGAAAATATAAAAAAGTCATTTTCACAAAGTTATTCATTGCAGAAGTTCAAATGTCTTTCAACAGAGTTAATTATATAAACTATGTCTGCATTTACAAAGTAGACCACTATGGAACTCTGTAATGGCATCAAGAATATTTTTATATGCTAATACGGAATAACCTCCAAAATACATAGTTAAGTTGAAAAAGAGCAATGTAGAGAGATTACATGTGGAATGTTATCAATTAGCTCAAAAAGAAAGAATATTAAGATAAATACATATTTTCTTATCTTTTTTTTTCTTTTGAGAGGTTTTTACTATAGAGTGTGTGCACTCGCCAGAAAGACAGACAGAGACAGAGAGACAGAAAGCGAGAAATCACCCCTGGGGGGATGGCCATGCCGCAATCCCTTCTCCTCCATTCTCCTCTTGGGATCTCAGGCACATACGCACACGCACCAGGCATGAGTTTAAGTCACTGGGTCCGGGACTCGAACCGCAGTCAACTACGTGGGAGCCCAGTGACATAGCCATTATGCTAACTGCTGGTCCTGATATTTTCTTATCTTAAAAAGCAAATAATATAAAAATAAACCACAAAATAGTCATTTTCTTTAAAGGAAAGAATATCAATGTTCAAATAGGAAGACTAAATTACTTTGACTGTCTTTTGCTTATTAGATTTTACATAAATATAAATAAAAATGCCCTTTAAAGCAAACATTCAAAATAACAGAAAAATCAACTTAATTCGCATTTAGTTGATTACACAAAGATTGCTCCAAGTAACTTTAAAGAATGGTAATATAGGAGATATATCCCCAAAAGTGAAAAAAATTTAAAAATATTATTTTCAATAATCTGTTGTAAGTGAACTGTTGATATATTAGTTTGTTATGGATACATTTGGGGGCAAAAATTATAAATGCTGTGTGATATTCTAGGTCTATCATTCCTCCATATTATTGACACCAAGATTTTTAGAAAGAGAAAAGGAGGGACCAGCAGTTAGTGTAATGGCTATGTCGTTGGAGTCCCATGTAGTCGACTGTGGTTCGAGTCCTGGACCCCGTGGCTTAAACTCACACCGGGAGTGTGTGTGTACATGCCCAAGATCCCAAGAGGAGAATGGAGGAAAGGGGATTGTGGTGTGGCCATCCCCCTGGGGAATGATTTCTCGCTTTCTGTCTCTCTGTCTCTCTCTGTCTTTCCAGCGAACATGTGCACCCTATAGCAAAAACCTCTACTCTAAATAAATAAATAAATAAATAAATAAAAGAAAGAAAGAGAAAAAGGAGATGCAAATGTGATATCAAAATGCTTAAGTAAAATCCCTTGTACTTGAATTTGGGTTGAATACTAATGCAAACTCATGATGATTTTCCCTTTGAAAAAGTATTGACTGGACGTTACCCTGAGTGAATCAGTGAGTGAGCAGTGAGTGAACGCAAATGCCCAGTACATCACGATACATGGTTATGAAGTTTATAACCATTGTACATGTAGACTACTCTAAATTTATAAAAATATTTTCTCACCAATGATAAATTAAACTTAGCTTACTATAACTTTTGCTTTTTTTGTTTGTAAATATTTTTAGTTTCGACTCTTGTAAAAACACTGTTTAAATCACAAACACATCGTACAGCTGTATAAAATATTTCCTTTTATATATTCTTATTTGCAAACTTTCACCTGTTTTTAAATTTAGTATTTACTTAGACCAGCAGTTGGCTTAATGGTTGCATCGCTGGGCTTCTACACGGCCGACTGCCGTTCAAATCCCCAATCGGGTGGCTTGAAACTCATGCTAGACAGGTGTATGTGTGCCCAAAATCATGAGAGAAGAATGGAAGAGAAGGGATTATAGCATGACCTTCCCTCCTGGGGAGGTGATTTCTCACTTTCTGTCTGTCTCTCTCTCTCTCCAGAAAGTGCACAGTTCCTATAGCCATAAAAAATCTCTCCAGAAAAGAAAAATGTGTTCCATGATAAAGCTTATGCATATAAACATGAGAGTGAAACTGGAAGAGTGAGAGCGAGATGAGCATCCTTCACAGGGTCTGCTCACACTGTGATACTTCCTCCAGTCCTTCAGCACGGCAGACATCAGACACTTGTGCACATGCTCAGTGTGTTTCAAGCTGACCAGGCCAGGGATTCGAACTGCAGTCATCATGTGGAATCTAACTTTTCTTCAGCAGTGCATTGCTGCTGTGCCACCACGTAGCTAGCCTTTATTATTATTTTACATAGGGCACATGTGTTCACCAGAGAGAGACAGACCGAAAGAGAGAGAAGGAAAGTAGGAAAGTGAGGAAGTAAGCCACCAGGTCCCAGACTCAAACCTCAGCTGACCATGAGGGAGTCCAGTGCCTTAAACACCACATGACCTGCTGGCCCCAGTGTTTTCAAATTTTCTAAGGAGCTGGTTGAGGTATGAAATATTTTCTGCTAACCCATCCACTGTGAATTTTCTTGGTGTTCTTTTATTCTCCAGTTTCCTTTTCTCCTGCCTCTTCATCATCTATGCCTTCCTAATCCAGTTCCAATAACTCCTCGGTGGCTTCCTCGGGAATCCATCTCTGGAGCTCCTCGCTGTCATCCTCACTCAAATCCAGGATAAAATGGATTGCCATCTCTACCACAACTGTGTTCATTTTTGCAACCTCTTCATCCATGGAAAGTCCTTTGTACTCGTGGATGATCCTCATTAGTGTCTTCCTCCAGATGTTATTCATATACTACTTGTTGACACCACCCCAAGTCCAACCAAGGTTCTCAATGTAGTCACAAATGCAATCCTTCCAGAATGACATCCGCATCTTCCTCAGTTGCTGCAACAGCTTTCAAAAACGAGACCTTCTCAAGTAGGCCTTAAAAGTGCTGTTGATATGGAAGTACTGGGTGATCAGACCCAATGCTCATGCTGGTTCTTGTCCAGCACTCATGAAGAATTAGAGACGTGAACACACACACACACACACACACACACACACACACAGAGAGAGAGAGAGAGAGAGACTGAAGTGAAGTTTATTATGTAAGGGAAGGAAGAATAGAGCCCGCAAGCAGGAAGGAGTACCAAATGCATTGCCCAAGAGGAGCTGGAGGTTTTTATCTAGTAAGTCCAAGCAATGGGCCGCCTCTCTGACAAGGAAGTAGTAGGCTTTAGAAAATAGTTACATGCTGGACCAGCAGTTAGCATAATGGCTATGTCGTTGGACTCCCATGTAGCTGACTGCGGTTTTTGTCCTGTACCCGGTGACTTGAAACTCACGCAGGGCATGTGTGCGTGTGTGCCCAAGATCCCAAGAGGAGAATGGAGGGGAAGGGATTGTGGTGTGGCCGTCCCCCCTGAGGGGTGATTTCTTGCTTTCTGTTTCTCTGTCTCTCTCTGTCTGTCTGCCGAGCGCACATGCCTATAGCAAAAACTTCTCCAAAAAAAAACCCAAAAAAGTTACATGCTAGTCTGAGTGATTTATTTCCCTAATCTTTGTGGGATCAGCAGACCATAGGGTTCTGTACTTTTTGTTAGAAGGTAGTTATTAAGTAGAAACTGCTGCCCTTAGCTAAGGCTGCTTTGAATCCCAATGTAGCCAGGTTGTGACTGTGAAAACTTAGCCACTGTGATGCCATCTTTGCTTTTCCTCCGTCAATGTGCTCGATATTCCCATCTCCTGCCTTATTAGCAAGGAGTCATAAATTTTCTAGAGACATGTTCAAGGGGTATATATTTTTCATAAATCAGACCATAGAGGAAAAACAGAGACTTCATTGAAAAGAAAAACACAGTGACTTCCTTTTGGGGCCCTTACCCTATCTACCTGTGAGTGGAGTCTCACTCCTATTTCACTATAACTCTTTGATTCATTGGTCGGATCAAAGCAGAGGTGTTTGGGGCCAGCCTAGTGGCCTGGTGGCTAAGGGAGCCAGATTCCACATAGCTGATCTTGCAATACATGCCCCAGAGACTTGAAAAACACACCAGGTGTGTGTGTGTGTGTGTGTGTGTGTGTGCGCGTGTGTGTGTGTGTTTGTGTGTGTAAAATCCTAACGGGGGGGAGAGATGGAGGAGAAAGGATTGCACTGTGACCATGCCCTACTGGGAAAATGCCTTCTCCTTCTGCTCCCCCTCCCCCATCTCTTTCTTTCTAGCAAACACACACACCCTTTTAAAAAGAAAAAGACAAGGTGTTTGAAGAGAGAAACATCACTTTGATACTGGGATGAAGATCATCAATAAAAGAGAAAGATGAGGGAGGATTATTAACAATAAGCAAAATCTCCAAATTATGTAAGTCTCCGAACAGTGTATCCTTCTGACAGACATAGCAATTCAGGAGAGCATCCTGGAGGAGCCACTGGGTCATCCGTGTCTGCTTACTGCCTCCATAGTACATGGGCAGTGTGTGCTCACTAACATGCTCGAAGGCCTTGGGGTCCTCACTGCGTCACATCACAATAGGTTTCGATTTTAGCCTGAAACACTGCCCCTCAGCCAGTCTGCTACTCTGTTCTGAAAGGCCCTGAAACTTGGCTCTGACTCAGCCTGCTTGTGGAGGAAAGTCCTTCCAGGCATTGTTTCCAAAACAGGGAGGTTTCCTCCATATAGAAGATTTGCTTTGACAAGTAATTTTCTTCCACAATCAGCTTATCTAGAGCTTCCAAAAATTCTTCAGCTACCTTTTACATCAGCATTTTCTGACTCACCACTCACTTCTACATTATGTAGTGAATAATGATTCTTGAATTGTTTTAACCACTTAGGGCTAGCAGTAAATTTAACATCTCCACATCAGCTTTTTCTTCCATCATCATAAACAAATGTATCACTTTGCCTGTGATTGTCATGGTGCTGAGGCAAATACACTTCTAGGCATGGTCTTCGCTCCATATCGGACATATGAAATTATGTTAGTCTCGCTGCATTCAATGAAGCAGATTCTTAGACAGTTGCCATCACTTTATTCTTGTTCTTCAAGATTCATAGCTATGATGGAATGGGACATGCCTGAATGGCAAACAATAACCAGGGCTGACTTTCCATCTTCGTAGTCCATAATCACTTTTAAATTTGGTTCCAGTTCAACCATTCAGTGTGGGCTCTAGCTGGCAACAGGCCTTTAGCACTGGAATTTGGATGCTCAAGGGCCATGAAGAACAAAACAACAAAGATTAACTCAAGCAAAGACTAAATGATGCAATCAGAAGGTGTGGGACTCACAAGACATGAGGCTGCTGCCGCTGTGGGCATGACAGCATGCTACTACAGTGAACTTTTTTTTTTTTTGGAAAGTGGAAGTACACTCTAACAATTAGCAATGCAGTAGAGTAAATAGCTACACCAGTAACATACCTGTTTATTATCATGGTCAAGAATTCTGTACGGCACATAACTATATGTGCTATGCTCTTATACCACCGGCAGCACAGTAGATCTGTTTGTACCAACATCACCATGTGTGTGTGTACATAATGCATTGTGTTAGGATATAAGGATGGCTACGATGTCACCAGGCAGGTAGGAGTTTACAGCTCCATTATAATCTAAAAGACCACCATTATATGTATGGCTTTCATTGACCAAGATGTGTAGTACATGATTGTAATTCTACAGAGAGAGAGAGATGGAGGGGAAATATATAAATGGCACTTAAGACACATATATACCAGTTCTGATGTGAGAAATGCATTTGGATCTTGACTCAAACAAATTATAAAAAATTTATTTTGGGGACCAGTAGATGATATAACAGTTACATCGCTGGACTACTACATAGTTGACCACAATTCGAGTTCCAGACCCAGTGGCTTAAAACTTATTCCAGGCACATGTGCATATGTGCCCAAAATCCCGAAAGGATAATAAGGGAGAAGAGATTGTGGTGTGAACATCTCACCCAGGGGGTGATTTCTCACTTTCTGTCTCTCTGTCTCTCCTTGTGAGTGCACATATCCTATGACAAAAACTACATGATAATAATAAAAATGAAATATTTTATAAAATACATGAAACCATTAGAAATTCAAACAATAGTAGGGTAAGACTTCAAAAAAAGGGAAAGACTTCCTAAATAAGACTCCCAAAGCACAGTCGATAATCCTCAAAATAGACAAGTGGGATTACATCAGACTAAGAAGTTTCTGTCTGCATGGCAAAAGACACAGTAATTAGTGTGAATCGACAGCCCTCCGAATGGGAAAATATTTTTGTAAATTATGCATTAGATAAGGGACTGATAACCAGAATACACATGGAACTCAAGCAGCTGTTTGGAAAAAAGATGATCAGCCCTATTAAAAAATGGGAGAATGAGTTGAAAAAAATCACTCTCTAAAGATGACATACGAATAGCCAAAAGGCATATGAAAAAATGCTCAGCATCCCTCATCGTAAGGGAAATGCAAATCAAAACAATGAGATACCACTTAACCCCAGTCAGAATATCTAAGATTAAAAAAAATGTGATAAGTGATGGCGCGAGTGTGGTGAAAGGGGAACTCTCTTACACTGCTGATGAGAATGTAAATTAGTCTCGCCACTGTGAATGATTTGGAGATTCCTCAAAAATCTACAAATAGAACTACCATATGATCCAGCAATCCCACTCCTTGGTATCTACCCAAAGGACAGAAGAATTCTTCATTGGAAAAGTGCTTGCACATTGATGTTTATTGCGGCACTATTCACAGTTGCTAAGACATGGAACCAACCCAAATGCCCCCGTACAGATGAATGGATTGGAAAACTGTGGCACATATACTCTATGGAATACTATTCAGCCATAAAAAAACCCTGGCTTTTGACAGAAAATGGAAGAATATGTAAGATTTACTGCTGAGTGAAGCAAGCCAGGCTATGAAGGAGAGACACTGTATGTCCCCACTTAATATATACCGAGTGTCCACACTTTATGAATGAAACTGTCTGACTAAAGGATGTACAAACACAAGATATGGGTGTGATTGCCAGATGTGGTGTGTGTGAAGGAGTGTGGCCTGGGGCAGGACATTTGGAGGAGGGATATGGAGACAGAGCATTGACAGGACGGAGAGGTAGTGGTGTTATCTGTTGAAGATATTTTGATCAACTAGATTAGGGAGAAATGTTCACATATTGAAATGTGCGCTTTGTAAGGTAAATAACATGATTGAATAGAAAGAAAGAAAGAGAGAGAGAGAGACAGGGAGGGAGGGAAGGAGGGAGGGAGGGAGGAAGGAAGAAAGAAATTCAAACAATAGATTTGATATTTGATATTATGGAACTATTGTTACTTTTTTGGCATTTTAAGGAATAATAAAATAATGGTTATACTTTTTAGAAGTTTTCATTTGTTTTAGATATAAAAATTAAAATGTCTATGAAAGAAATGATATGATGTCTGGGATTTGCTTCAAAAGCTTTGTGACAAAGTGATTTGGGTGCAGATGAAACAAGATTAGCCAAAGGCTGATAACTACAGCCAGGTGGTATGTATGTAGGGACTCATTAACATATTCTATTTACCTTTTTATGACTTTACATTTTTCCACAATAAAAAGATAAAAAGAGTTCCTGCTACTTAATGAGTCCTATAATTCTGAAGATTTTAGTCTGTTTTTGAAGTCCACTAATTCATTGTGTTCAATTATTTTTTTCTATTTTGCCATGTCACTTCCTCAATTTTGGAATACATATTAGAACTACTGCATCTTCCTCTGTAAGACTGAGTAACATCAGTCATTGTCTTCTACTCCTATTCATTCCTCAGACAGCTAATCTATTATGTAGCATGAACATTCTCTACAATTGCCTCTCTTGGGTTACTGATATTCTTCATGTTGCCAAGTCCAATGATCATAGTTTTTCTTCATATTACTACACCTGTGAGCAGTATTTAACACAACTTATTACTTCCAACAACACTCTCCTTCTTTTGCACCATGACTCATGCTCTTTTAGTTTTTTCCTGTATCTCTCTGACCATTCCATCTTACTTTCTTTTGCCATTTCTTCTTCTCTATTCTACCTATAAAATCGTAAATTCTCCATAGTTCAAACCTGGGATTATTTCTCATTTCCTTAATGTATTTTCTCTTTAGAGTATTTCATGCTTTCTAATGGCTTTAGACATTTCCACATTTGACAACTTCCAAATTTGAACCAAAATCCCACTCCTTGAAACTACACTTTCAGCCGACATAGCAACTTTAAAATGTCCATGGGTAAATTCTTTTTTTTCCTTCTTCATTTGAAAGAGGGTGCATGCATTCACCAAAGACCATCCTAAGACTGAACTATGTGGTTGGCTATGTGGGACCTGGCTCCCTTAACTGCCAGGATACAGAGCTGGCCCCTTGGCAAGTTCTTGATTTCTACTTTTGGCTCCCTTGTTTAACTCTGTGGACCACTCTTTGGAAATGCAACCTCAACTAATGCTTCCAGTAATACTATTTTGTATCACTTTGTTTTATGGTACTACCACCATGAAAAAAAATCTCTTTTTTTTACATTTATGTGCATTTCATTTACTTTTCTATCTGACTACTAGCAAAAGCTTCAGGAGAGCAGAAACTTTGGCTTGTTTACTACTTTATCTTTGTACCTAATATACTGCCAGACTCATAGTAAAAATTAAATATTTTGGATAAAAGAATAAATGTCACATTTTGGTAGGTGTTCGGAAAAATAAGTTGACATATACTAAAAGGTCTATTAATTATTGATGATAATTGTTCACTTATGCTGCTTTATGTTTTGCAAATATTTTCATTTAATGATGATAGCGACACTGGAGGAAGAGATTATTATTATAAAAATGTAGAATAATGTGACTGAGAAAGCTCACAGAGACATAAATGCTGAGCTTTGATTCCAGGGTTTTTTATTTCCACACTATTTCTTTTTTTTTTTTTCTCTCCCTAAGTTTATTTATTTCTTTCATAAGAGTAAGAGACAGAGGGAAAGAAAGAAATACAAGCACCCTCAGTAGCATCTTATGCCATGATCCACTCTCACGGATCCTGCCACAGTGACGTCTCTAATATACCATCGCATCTATCATTTTCCCCAAAGGCGTCAACAGACAAGATTAATTTAAAAATGCATTATCTGAAAAAATTAAGTTGTAGGTCCAGTTTGTGGCAGAATCAATTGGGAACACTGAGCTGCTGTGCTGGAATCCACATAGAGGACCACAGGTTTGGATTCCCAGGTTGGTCTGAAAGCACACTGGACACGTGTGCACACACGTTTGTGAGTGTATTCTGAAGAGCCAGAGAGCTGGGGAGAAGAGACTGCAGCATGATGAGACCCCGTTGAGGACACTTTTCTCTTTCTGTCTCTTTTTTGTGTACATGCATGCTCTCCTTATCATGAATACAATAAACTTCAAAGACAAGAAAGAAAACAATGAAAAGCTGTGAAAGGCATATATTCATATCAAAGTTCAATAGAATTTTTCTTGTTACTATATATATATATTTTTTTCTAGCAAGACAGACTTTCGCTATAGGGTGCATGTACTCACCAGAGAGACAGAGACAGAGAGACAGAAAGCAAGAAATCATCCCCCAAGAGGGATGGCCATGCTGGAATCCCTTCTCCTCCATTCTCCTCTTGGGATCTGTGTATGCACATACACATGCCAGCGTAAGTTTTAAGCCACCAGGTCCAGAACTCAAACCACGGTCGACTAAGTAGGAGTCCAACAACATAATCATTATGCCATCTGCTGGTCCTGTCTTGTTGGTATATTTCTAACTTCCTGATAATAAAGAATGCATTTAGACTGCTATATCGAGGGACTTACTACATCGTTTTCTACCTGGAAATTTAAAAAATAATAACTTGAAAAGAAAACTTTTTGAATCAATAAGACTTGATCCAAATAATAATAACATTCATAGTTCAGTCATTCTAGAAATAATAATGCCTTTGTAAGTTACTTCACATATAGTCCACGTACTTACCTGATACCTGCGTGGTTTTGTTTTTTACTTTTTTTAGAGAGTTGGGTTTTTTTTGTTTGTTTGTTTGTTTTTGTTTTGCTATAGGGTGCATGCACATGCCAGAAAGATGGAGACAGAGAGAGAAGCAAGAAAGCAGGCCCCATGGAGGATGGCCACGCCACATTCCCTTCTCCTCCATTCTCCTCTTGGGATTTCAGGCCCATGCATCCAACAAGAGGTTAAAGCTGCCAGGTCCAGGACTTGAACTGCAGTTGGCCATGTGGGAGTCTAGCGCTCCAACCACTAGGCCACCTTCTGGCCCCACTGCCTTTTATTTTTTAATCCTTTTTTTTTTTTTACTAAACCATTGGGGGGGGACATACTCACCTGAGAGAGAGACAACAGAGGGAAAGTAAGAAATCCCCACTCAGCGGGGAAGGCTATCTCAATCCTTTTTTCTCCTCCTGGAATTTTGGGCACACACACATGGAGTGATTTTCAAGCCACTGGGTCTGGAATTCAAACCATCGTCAGCCATATGGAAGTCCAGCACCTTAACCACCATGTTACCTGCTGTTCCCCTGAGACCTGCCCTTTACATTTTCCCACAAACTGTAATGTAAGACTATTAGGAGTGTTGTTATCATTTTAGGTATTTTAAAAGGCCAACTTTAATATAATCATATAAATAGCCTAGTGATATACTTTAAAAACGATTCTTCATTTCTCCCTGTGCCTATATTTCCTGAGAATTATCCACAAACCCTTCACAGAGTTCCCCATCCATCATCTTACTCATTAATACCTGTCCTCTCAATCACGCAACCTCTCTCATGGCCTGCTTGAGTGAATCTGCACCCTTTAACATGTCTAATACAATTGAGAGCTAAAGTGTTACTGTAGTCCTCCATACAATGCCTGCTATTTATATTTTATTAATTTTCCACAACCTTTCAGCAGTTTGTTTCAGTCGGTATCTTGCATGCTTGCCTGAACTCTGTAACTCTTGCCTCTGCATCAATAATTAATTGCAAGGAACAGAAATCGTCTGTTAACTTAAGTAAGAGAGAAACGTTATTGGAAGCTCATGGAAGTCTCACAACACAGTCTGAAGGCTGTAAGGCCTAGTGAGGCAATGTGTAAAGATCCAACCAGAGTGTAACTTGAATAATCTAGTCAATCACCAATGCCAAGATGAAACCTATTTCCAAACGCAGTGAATTGTATTATCTCATTGGTGAAGATTAAAGAGGGAATCCAATTCACCCATCATGAATCATGTTCTGCCCTCTGGTTAAGGGAGAATATAACCAGTGAAAACAAACCCACAAAACTATGTTCAGTGGTGAAGAGGTCATTATTCAAGCTACAATGAGAGTGCTGATAGGCATGTGGCCTGGTTGTTAAGGTAACCAGATCCCACATAACCAACAACATAGTTCAAATCTCACACCTGGCAGTTTGGAAAACATGCCAGTTGAGTGTGCATGCCCAAAATCCCTAAAGGAGGGGAAGATGAAGAGGAGACCATACCATGACCACACCCCATTGGAAAGTGCTTTCTCCTTCTCTCTTTTTCTCAGTCTCTCTCTGGCAAGTGCACATGCCCTCCAGCAAATAAAGAAAAAGTGAAAGGGTTTCAGACTGTCAATGAAAAGCAAATTGCACTACAGTCCACTTTTTTCTTTTCTTTTTTCTTTTAAACGTGTTATATATGTATTTCTTCCGTAAGTGAAAGAGAGAAACACAGCACCCCCAGGAGGACTTACTGCCATGATCCACCCCCAGGCTTAGCCAACAGCAAATCCTTGGTGAGCATGTGCCTGGCTCACTCAGAGAGACCTTCGGACTTTAACCAGGAACTTTCCCAGTGGAATTGCCTTGCAGAGCATCACAATTTACTGCTGTGCCAATGTCTAGCCCTCTACAACCCACTTCTTTGACTACATAGCAGCCATGCAGCAGCCAAGCATATGTATATGCTTCCAGTAATACACCATATAACAAAAATTCCTGTCCCTAAAGACAACTAAAATCCATCCAGATTCAAGTTCACAGTTGGTGGAATTGCTCTTTTCTTCTAGTACTTTCATGAGCCCATCTCAATATTCTACATCCTAGAAACTAAATGAAAAGTTTAATCACCACCATAACACCCTTTTAAAATAATGGAGTAATGAAAGAGGAAAAGAGATACTGATCTGAAATATAGGTAACACACAAAGAAAAGAAGGGTGAACGGTAATGCTACCATTTCTGTAACTGATCATGGAGTTGGTTGTTGTTTTTTGTTTTGTTTTGTTTTTCACTTCCTTCCTTTAATACTGATTACAGGCTCTCATGGCCTTTAACATCCTGGCTAGTACAGAGTATTTGCCTGGCAGTGTAATTCAAGCTTTCATTCTGAAAGATATCAGTGCCCAGGAAGTACTGTGTATATATAAAGTTGTAATAGTCTCACACCAACTGTTATTTCTAGCCAAGTTAAAATAAGTTGAGGCTCATCCTAGCTGGTGCGTTGTGTAGTATACTGGATGGCAGTGTTGGAAGCCACATGCTGACAGGCTCTGACTCCAGAGTGGTTTGAGAACACACTGGGTGTGTATGCAAGAGCCCAAGATCCTGAGGAGCTGGAGAGTGAAGGAAAAAGAATTGTGGAATGATGAGACCCTGTTTTAAGAATCTCTCTCTCTCTCTCTCTCTCTCATGTGCATGCACTATCATGATTAAAAATAAATAAACAAACCAAGAATAGTTGGTACCAGAAGCAGTTCCCCAGGCTCCAAACATTCATCTCCCTTTTCCCATTATACAGCAGAAATCCCATTTTTCACTTGATAGACAGGGCTTATAATTCAATTAATGCATAATTCTGTTTTTCACAATTTTCCTAGTTGCACAACGAAGACAAAATTACTAAGTAATAGTTCAAACTTCCAATGTAACAGACCCAGTGTTATACCCTCAGTCGGAAACATTTCCCTACTGGAAACAAAATTAAAGCTTCAATGCCAGGAGTTACAGTGTCAGTAATCAAACATCAGTCCCCTCCTCTTGATTTCGTTGATTTCCAAATCCATGCTTTCTCACACTAGAAAAACATCAAACCACATAAGATGATGCGTGCCCAAAGAAACCAACTGAATCTCCTACAGTTGAGTCAACTATTTCATAACTCCAGTGACTTCTATGGACATTAGTTTATTGGTTTACTTCTCTAGCTTAAATCAAATTCCTTGGTCACAACCTATGAAATAAGGGATATATAACGGGGTATAAGGATTTATTTCATCAATACACACAGTCATAATGTGAAAAGAAAACAAATCCAAATTCAGATCAGCTATCTACTTGTTGTTATGAACTGCAAGCAGTACCTATTGAATTAATCTGCTACAGAGGCTGGTTGGTCACAGAGGCATAAAACTATTTTTGTTTCCTTTGGAGAGGTTTTTACTATAGGGTGCGTGTGCTCGCCAGAAAGACAGAGAGAGACAGAGAGACAGAAAGAGAGAAATCATCCCCCAGGGGGATGGTCATGCCACAATCCCTTTTTCTCCATTCTCCTCTTGGGATCTCAGGCACACACGCACATGCGCCCAGTGTGAGTTTAAGCCACGGGTCCAGGACTTGAACCGCAGGTGACTACATGAGAGTCCAGCAACACAGCCATTACGCCCGCCAACTGTTGGTAACCTTTCTGGTTTGATTTTTTTTTTTTTTGGTATAAAACTTTTAAGGCCGCAGGTTAGTAGTAGCTTTCTGGTAAAATAGGGTCTCGATGGTGGCAATTGGACGGGTCAGGCTTGGAAAGAAGTGAGTGTGCTTGGGCCTAGCATGCAGTATATCTTATCAATATAATTATGTTTTAACAAATTCATTGAAAAGCCATTAGGATGGCAAAGTATATGGCAGGTCAAGAGTAAGAATAAACATCCTATCACTTTGATATTAAGAACTTTCTTTACAATCGAAACCAAGGTGAGCACTGGGGGATTTAGTGGGAGAGATTCCTCTAATGGGTTGTCTGGAAATCATGATGTATTTTTGCTTAGAAAAACAGAAAAATACATAATGACTTCCCCGTAGACCTACCATATTTTTTTTCCAAAACTTATTGAAAATACTTCTCCAAATGCTCTCCTTCTAATTTTTTCAAACATGAGGCCACATTACTAACTATTGCCCATTCATTTATATAAATCTCTGCTTCATGTCATCACTCTTTCTAGGCAAAGTAGAGGCTGAGACAATGGTTGAATATAGCATAATTGTACAATGTTCGACTGGTTGTTTCCAGAAGAAGGTTGTCAGGACTAACAGAGGGGGTTGTGGTGGTCATTTGCTAATCATTTTTTTCTCTTCTATGTCCAAATCCTCTTTATTAAATAACCCCCTAAACCTTCCTCAGAAACTAGTTCCAACTGAATTATATTAAACAAAGTTTTTTTAAAAAGTAAACTTTAATACAAATGAGCAAGAGAAATGTGGCACTAGCCTTGCAATGTCCTATTTTCCCATCAAGAGAGCACACAGGAATTTGATGGAGAAGTTCAAGCCAGAAATAAACAGCATCTTCATAGTCTTTTGAGGGACTCAGAATAGCAATAGGTTATGGGACCACATTACTTTACAGAAAATCTTATATTAGACAAAATCAAGAGAAACACTAAAATCTAAGGAGTCCTAACAATCAGATTCCAAAATAATTGCCTCTTCTAAATTATGCTCTTGATTCTTAATTCTTATCTTTGTCCTTTATATATATATATACATTCTTGTATTTCCACAAATTAATGTATAAATTTATATTCCTCTTTGACATGCAATTGAGTTCTATTTCTCTTTGTTCCAAGAGCACTACCACAGTTCTATGAATTTTAGTAAAAAGATGAGCAAACTTTTAAGTTCTAGTTTCAAGGGTGTGCTTGACACAAAAATTTCTTTAAGAAAGTATGCGATTGAATGTCTATAAAAGAAAGCATAGTGTTATACATTATGATCAGCCATAGAAGCGTTTCATTAAACCTTCATAAAAGGGATGAATAGTTATGATGGCTATAGATAGTTTTCTATCTAGGAATACAGTCGAAATTTCCACATTGTAGGTCAGGTTAGTCTTTCAGTCTAATGAGCAGATTTTTGTATATATCATTTATATATTTACCCTCATCTTTTATAATAATGTATTATTAATTTTCTCTTGGCATTCAATCATCTGCCTTAAAATTAGTCTTACATTTGAAAAATCTTTGCAATGGCCATTTTCATTATAGATGGCTGGATCTGCTATAAAGATATTGCATTTTCACCACTTTTCCAGTGAATATTTGACCTGTTTCTAAGAAGGTGAATCATTTTCAGAATCTTAGTGATTCAGATCTGTTCTTTCATTCTAAAATAGCTGTGGGCAATGAAAATGGGGAAATTTTTAATCTGCAAAATGGTAACATTTCACCCTTGAAAAAATTAGCTTTCATGACTCTGTACATGAAAGCTGACAATTAAAACATTTCAAATAGGTTTAAATTTACAAATGGCTGACCTTCAGATATCTCTTTTATTAATATTGAATGCTAATTTTCATGAGAATTAAAGAAGGAGCTCACGATTTCAAAAGCAAAAAATACACAAGACTTATAATGAAAAAAGAAATTGTGGTCTCCTTTATTATTCCTCATTCCTGGCTCTCCTGCCAACAACTGATTTTCAGTCATAAGAAGTATCCACTTTCACCTCCTTCGACATTTTCTCAGAGCATTTCCATCCATATTTCCAGATAACATGATTAAGCTGCTATTCATTAGTTATCACATGAAAGAGGAAGATTTGCTCCCTTGTGTTCTGTGTCCATAAAGAAGCACACGCATATTTGTATACAATTCCTCATCCTCATCTTTCAACTACTGTCATATCATTTTAAATTAAATTAATATTCATCGTTTACATTATTATAACCAGATAAATACTGTGTTGAGTTAAGCTGCTAAATGTGTTGTCTTTCTTGTTCATAGAAAGACCTACCATCACTGTAAGTCTACTTATATTTTCTTTGTCTTTTTTTAATAATTTATTTCTTTTTATTTTTTTTTTCATTTCATTTTCTTCTATACATTCAATCACATTATTATTTAGCTTACAAAATGGATATTTCAACAGGTAAACATTTCTCCCTGGTACAGTTGATAAAACTACAAAATCTCTTCAATAGATAATACCACATTTCTTTGTGCCATTAATGCTTTGACTCCCTATTTTTCGTTTAAATGTCCTTCCTCAGACCCTCCTCTTTCACACACACTATATCTGGTATTTATATTTATATACTGTGTTTCTATATCCTTTAGCCAATTAGTTTCAGTCACAGAGTGCAGACACTCAGTATATATTAAGTGGAGACATACAATGCCTCTCTTTTTTGAAGAAGTTTTTGCTATAGGGCACGTGTGCTCGCCAGACAGACAGAGAGACAGAAAGCGAGAAATCACTCCCCAGGGGGGATGGCCACACCACAATTCCTTCTCCATTCTCCTCTTGGGATCTTGGGCATGTGTGCACACGCGCCTGGCGTGAGTTTTAAGCCACCAGGTCCGGGACGCAAACCACGGTCGACTATATGGGAGTCCAGTGACATAGCCATTACACTAACTGCTGGTCCCCACAATGCCTCTCTTTCATAGCCTGGCCTCTGCTTTAAAATGTGTGTATTTCTAACAAGTTATCCCAAGTGCTCCAATGCTCCTGTAAATGTATTTATCAGGTGTGCTGGCAATATGATTTATTCATTGGATTACTCCTACTAAACTCTCCATCTTCTTGCTTCAGATTGTATTGTTTACTCTGCAGATTTTATTCTGAAATTTGCTTTAGTCAATTTATCTGTGAATCCCCTTCATCTTTTTAAGTAGCTTTCCAAGACAGAGTGTTGGAAGGTAAAATGTTCATGACTTCACATGTCTGAAAATACCATCATTCTACCTTCATAATTGATGTTAAATGTAGCTGGTAACAAAGGAGCAATTAGACACATCTTCTCATAATTCTGAAGGCAATGCTTACTTGTCTGGAAAATATTTTCCCGTAAAGAATCAAATATAACACTTTTAGGATTTGCATTGTTGCAACCACTTGTCTGTCATCGTAGCTTGGAAGTAGCCATAGACAGTTTGTAAAGGGATAGGTGTGAGACTGTGTGTCCCACTGAAACTTGACTGATGAAAACATAGTTTACTTGCTCTAGCTTCTAGTGTTACTATCATGTAATTATGACTTTTAGTATTTTTTAATGTTTTTAGCTTTTTGGTGCACTTGCCAGAGAGAGACAGAGACAAAGAGAAAGAGAGAGAAATCTCACCCCAGGGGAGATGGCTACACAACAACCCCTTCTCCATTCTCCTCTTGGGATTTCGGTCACACACACACATATTACACCATCTATATTTGACTTCTTTTCTTCTTTTTGGAACTTTTGGGGTTTACAGTTTATTCACTTTGACCTTTATAGTCCTAAAATTTCAGGTGATATATTTTGTTGGACACTTGGTGTTTCTTGCTGGAAAATTGTGGGCTTTTTAAGCTGATAACTAGAGAAAATGTTGCTGTAATTTGATAATTTCCTCCCATATTCCTTCTTTGTTCTGTCCTTTTAGAGCTCGTACTAGTCGAATATTGGATCTTTTAGATTTATCATTTTTAATTCATCCGTATTATTTTTATTGTACATTTTGGAGGATATTATATCATTTGTCTTTAAATGCTTCTGTTTTATTACTTTTTTAATTTCTAAGGTTCGTTCTTATTGTCTGATGCTCTTTATTTTATAGTCCCTTGTCCTTATTTCATGTGTACAATTTGTTTTAATTCGGGTGCGTTTGTGGGAAAGTGTCTGTATATTTTGCATACTACCCTAATTTTCTCTGGCTTTCTGACTTTATTCTCTCTTTCTCCTCTCTTTTTCTCTCTCTCTCCTTCCCTCTCTCTCTGCCTCCATCCTATCTCTCTTATAGAGGTTTCCTTGAGGGGTGATTTTTCACCACTCCTTCATAGTTAAAAACAAGAAACTGAAATGGTGCTTTACATAGGTAATCTTGACAAACGGTGAACTTTATTGTAACAGGACCAAATTAAAACCTAGGCATTTCATTGGGAATTCTAGATTCAGTGTATAGAACTTTTAGGCTAGTCAGTTTTCTTTTTTTATTTAATTTTAATTTCTTTTTAAAATTTCTTTAATTATTATTCATACATTAAAATGCTATACATCATTTAGATTGTGAAGAGACTTTACCCAGCATGATATATACCTCAGTCCAGCCCAGTTGAGACTATTATAAACATCCTCATCAACAGATGAAAAAACTTATCTGTGTCCCACAAGTGTCTTACCTCTCCATTTTCCCACCAATTTCCTTTCCTACATTCTTCCCTTCCCATACTCTCTTTCCACTTTGTCTGTAGTGTCCATTTCAATTTTTAATGCTTTTATGTTCTTCAGTCTTTCAATCTCTAACATAGAGTGCAGACAGTTGGTATATGTTAAGTGGAGACATACAATGTCTCTCTATCATAGCCTGACATGCTTCACTCAGCAACAAATCGTACACATTCATCAACTTTCTATCAAATTCCAGGGTCTTGTTTTCTATGGCTGAATAGTATTCCATGAAGTATATGTGCCATAATTTTTCAATCCATTCATCTGTTTGCAGACATTTGAGTTGGTTTCATGTCTTAGCAATAGTGAATAATGCTACAATGAAAATAGTTGTGCAAGCACTTTTCCTACTGAGTGCTCTCCTGTCTTTTGGGTAGATACCTAGGAGTGGAAATGCTGGATCACATGGTAGTTCTATTTGAAGGTCTTGGAGAAATCGCCATATTGTTCTCCACAGAGGCTGGACCAATTTACATTCCCACCAACAGTGTCCCTCTTTCACCACATCCTTTCCAGCACTTATCATTATTTGTTTTTTTAATCTTCACCATTCTGATGGGGGTTAGGTGGAATCTCATTGTGGTTTTGATTTGCATCTTCCTTATAATGAGGGATGCTGACCATTTTTTTCAGATACTTTTTGGCTGTTCGTATGTCTTCCTTAGAGAGTTCTTTATTCAGCTCATTTCCCCATCTTTTAATTGGGTTAATCATTTTCTTCTGGGTTAGCTGCTTGAGTTCCCTGTGTATTCTGGTTATCAGTCCCTTATCTGAGGCACAGTTAACAAAAGTTCTCCCCTATTCTGAGGGTTTTTGATTAACACTAATTATAGTGTCCTTTGCTGTGCAGAAACTCTTTAATGTAATCTCACCTGTCTATTTTGGGAATTATTGCCTGTGCTTTGGTGGTCTTGCTTAAGAAGTATTTGCCTACCCCAATGTCTCCCAGAGTTTCCCCAGTGGTTTCTACCAGTAGTTTTATAGTTTGCGGTCTTAGGTTTAGATCTTTGATCCGCTTTGAGTTGATTTTTGTTAATGGCGACAGACAGGGGTTCAGATTCATCTTTATGCTGGTGGATACACAGTTTTCCCAGCACCATTTGCTAAAGAGGTTTCCCTTTCCCCACTGGATTAACTGATACCCTTTGTCAAAGATGAGTTGGCTGTATGTTTTGGAGTTTATTTCTGGAGTCTCTACTCTAGTCCATTGGTCCTCATGTCTGTTTTTGTGTCAATACCATGCTGTTTTGATTATCACAACTTTGTAATATATTCTGGGGTCAGGAAGTGAGATGTTACCCACTCTAATCTTCTTGCACAGGATGGCTTGAGCAAAACAGGGTCTCTTATGGTTCCAGACAAATTCTATGGCTGCCTTTTCTAGATCTGTGAAGAATGTCTCTTGTAATTGTATAGGGATTGCATTAAACATGTAGATTAATTTGGGTAGGATTGCCATTTTGATTATATTGATTCTGCCAATCCAGGAACATAGGACATCCTTCCACTTTTTAGTGTCTTTTTCAATTTTTTTTTAAAGTTTTCATAGTTTTCCTTGTAGAGGTCTTTGACTTCCCTGGTTAGTTTTATTCTTAAGTATCTTATCATGGCCATCCCCCTGGAAGGAGTGGTTTCTCACTTTCTGTCTCTCTGTCTCTCTCTGTCTTTCTAGCAAGCACATGTGCCCTATAGCAAAAACTTCTCCAAAATAAATAAATAAATAAGATTTAATTTAAAAAAAAAGAAATGCTATAGATTTTTATAAGTTAATTTTGTATCCTGCCACTTTACTGTATGCATTTATTACTTTGAGAAGTTTTTTTGTGGACACTACTGAGTCTTCTATGTATACAATCATGTCATCTGCAAACAGAGATAATTTCAGCTCTTCTTTCCCTATTGGAATGCCTTTTATTTCCTTCTCTTGTCTTATTGCATTGGCTAGAACTTCCAGTACTATACTGAATAGAAGTGGAGAACATGGACAGCCTTGTCTTGTACCCATTTTTAGTGGAAAAGTTTTCAGCTTTTCCCCATTCAGTATAATGTTAGCTGTAGGTTTTTCACAAATGGCTTTTATTATGCTGAGAAGTGCTCCATAGGAGATAGTGGGATGTTGAGGTCTCCAACAATTAGTGTGTTGCAATCTATCTCTCCTTTTAGATCTGTCTTTCCTTCACATATTTGGGTGCTCCTGTGTTAGGTGTACAGATATTTATTGCTGTTATATCTTCTTGATGGATTAACCCCTTTACTACAAAAAGGTGCCCTTCTTTGTCTCTTTGAATAGTTTTTGTTTTAAAGCCTACCTTGTCAGAAATTAGTATCACTATTCCAGCTTTATTTTTGGTTCCCATTTGCATGTAATACCTTTTCCAGCCCTTCACTTTTAGTCTATGTGTGTTTTTATCCATGAGATGCACTTCTTTTAGGCAACAGAGAATTTCTTTTTATTTTTTTCCATTCAGCCAATCTGTGTCTTTTGATAAAAGAATTAAATCTATTAACATTCAATGTTATTATCGATATTTCCAGACTTGTCCTTACCTTTAAGTTGACCACTGTCTTGGTTGTCTTTCATTCCTTTATTTCTGGCTGTTCATTCTTAGTTTTCCTGGAACAGGACTCTCTTGAGAGAGTTGGTCTGGTGTTGGCAAATTCTTTCAGGATTTGTTTGAGAACATTCTAATCTTTTTTTTTTTTTCCATATGAAGGATAATCTTGCTGAATATAATAATCTTGGTCGAAAGTGTTTTCCTCTTAACACTTTCAATATGTTTTCCCATTCTTTCCTTGCTTGGGTTGTTTCTCTTGAAAGGGCCAGAATTAACCTGATGGGATGACCTTTGTAAGTAATTTCTTGTTTCTCTCTTGTCAATTTTTGTATCTTGTCTTTACCTGTGGGCTTGGCCAATCTGGCTAAGATGTGCCTTTGGTAAGATCTCCTTGGGTTGATTCTATTGGGGAAGATCTTCTTGGGTCGATTCTACTCGGAGTCCTTTGTATTTCTTGGGTCTGGATGTGTGAGTGCTTCTCTAGACTTGGGAAGTTTTCTTCTAGGATTTCATGAAACAGATTTTCCATGCCCTTATTAGTTTCTTCACCTTCTGGGATACCAATTATTTGGATGTTTGTACATTTAATGGAGTCTAATATTTCTCATATATTATACTCTTTTTTTGTTATTTTCTCTTTTTGGTGTTTTTTTCTAGGTCAGAGGTTTTATCTTCTATGTCAGAGATTCGATCTTCAGCATGGTCTAATCAACTTTTAATATTTGAGAGTTTTTTATTTCCTGTATTAAAGTCTTCAACTCTAATAGTTTCATGTGATTCTTTCTTAGAGTGTCCATTTCTTCTTTTATATTGTGGAAGGACTTCCAAATCTCCTGTAGTTCATTGTCTCTTTTCTGTTTCAACACATAGAATTTTGTCACCATGAATGTTCTAAATTCTTTCTCTGACATTTTAGTAACATCTTCTGTTTTTTCAAGAGATGGAGGGGAGTTATTGTGTTCTTTTGATGGAGACATATTTCCTTGTTTATTCAGACCTGAGGCTCTTCTTCTACTTCTAGCCATGGGGAGAGGTATTCACTTTTGGATACCTTTTTGGATAATGTTTCTGACTGGGAACAAGTGAGCTTCCCTTTTACTGTGGACTGATGTGTGCTGAAGTCTCTCTTCTGCTGTTTTGCAATATGGTCTGCACAGGAGGAATCTTCTATTCAGGTGTCTGAAGAGCAGTCTTTCCTTTTTCACAGGTGGTTAAGTAAAAAGGAGGATCCCAGTGAGCCTCACAATACCAGAGTATTTGGAAACTGTGATTCTAGACCTGTCTAGCCCCTTATGGAGCATAGAGGATAAGCAAGAGATGACAACATAAGATGGAAGAGAAAAGAGTATGAAAGAGAATAAAGAAATAAATATGAAAGAAATAACGATTTTGCCAGGGGTCTGGAGATGGAAATGGACTCTCCTGGAGAGCTAGGGGCAGTCCTTGCTGACAGAGAGAGAAAGGGTCAGTGGGGTTGGGGGAGCCAGAACTGGAGCTGGGGCAGGTGGCCCTGCCTCAGTATCCCTTAGGCCTGGGGTCTGGAGATGGAAATAGGCCTAGGCTAATCAGTTTTCTGAACAAAGCAATATCCAGTCTCTTGCCTAAGGAACTCACCTAGCTGAGAATGTTCTAGGGACCAAGTAGGGGAAGGATGCTATAAGGTTGTCACAAGTCCACACGAAGCCTTTCACTTAATTTCTACGATTTTAGCATGGCCCACCAAGATACCCTCAGGTGTCTCAATATTCTCGCAGTCTAGTCTCTTTCAGCATAAGTAGGAAGAAATTTTTTTCTACAGTCTTGTCATGGGCTAGGGAAGTATAAACATGTGGGGCCAGGAAGGAGATTTGGAAGACTTTCAGTTATCTTCCTGCTTTTGGTGCAATCCTGCATCCCACATCTTCAGATCTGAGACACCACCAACTCCTTGGCCTTTCCAGGCACCTTTGGACAAATTGACTCGTTCATCTTGACCCTCCACCAGCAGGCTTAGATGTACGTTTTCTATAGTTTGATCAATTACCAACTTTCCAGCATTAAAAAAACATGGCTTATGTTTTTAGTCTACTGTAGTCTTCTAATTTATTCTCTCTTTGCTGTTTTTTTTTTTAATTCGTTTGATGTCATTTTAGCAGAATTTCAGGGAGGACCAGAAATAAATGAACATACATAATTTAACATGTTTCATCTAGCTTTATCTCCAGTTTTAAGAACTCATACCTACCCCCACTAGTTAAAAATCCAAGTGATTTACTTAGCAAGAAGTACTGACACTTCTTCTGACAGACAGGGCTATAAACTCCCTAACTGCAGAGACAATGTATATTTTATCTCCTTGCTTGTAGCATACAGCCTTCTAATTGGCTTATAGTGGATTCACATTTATATTTGTTTAATAATTAACTGAAGTGAGTGACTAGGTTTCAAGAATTAGCTTTTATCTAGCACTTACTTCTAATATTGACATTATCTTTTCAAGCAACTAAAATAAAATGTTTTTACTGGGAAAAAAAATAATCCCAGCATATAGCAACAAAAAGAAGACTGTAATAACATAGAAGTTACGCATGTGCTATACATTGAAATAGGTAAGAAGTCTCACCAACATCAGAGGTGAAAGGTAGGCTAGGAGAGATGCCATGATGTTTCCGACCCCCGTAACCATGTCAATTTACTTTTTGGAAAAGATCACTAAATTGACATCTTACAGAAGTAATCCATTGCCAAGAGAAGTCATAGGGATAAATTCAAGTCAATCCTTTCACCTTCTATTCACCTAGAAGTGGATAGAAGTGGGACTGATGATCCTGAAAAAAGAAATGTGAATTAGAATGTAGAAATAGGCTCCTCTCAGCCATCACTCTGTAAGGCTGTAACATGGAACACAATCTCATTTCTGTTTTCAACTCCTTATCACCTAGTAGCCAGTTGGTTACCTCTGGATGGTGAAGCCTCAAAGATCCCTCCAGGCATATTCAGTTCATTAACATAGGCTGGTGGCCCCAGACTCAATGGTCCCATGTTAAACTAGCAAATAAAGAAGAAAATGAATCCTTTTCAACACTACTATCTCAGAGCCATATTTTTGTCGTGTTGAGGGCTTGGAGAGAGCAATGCTTCCCAATCTTGTATTAGACGTCTAATGTTATGCACATTGGTCAAATCACATTATATCGACTTACAGAGCAGGTCAGCACAAATGGCCGTGTTCAGAAAAGTCTCTGACTTCCTGCCAAGACATTTGGCACCACTCAAGCTGTCATCAATTTGAATCACTTGTAGATCATTTCAGGAGATATTAAGATAATTATTGGCTGTTTTCATCAAGCTAGGGAGCCAGCAAAGCACTCACTGAACCTCTGCATACGGCTATAAATTGAGGAACAGACCCTTTCTATCTTAAAACAATATAATTCATGTCATGTTAATGTATGCACCATTTCAGTTTATATTCTATTATCCTGCTCTTAGATTATATATTTGGGTAATTTATCCAGTTGATACTAGAAATGCATGCAGCCTTATATCAGAGGTATTTCTCTGTGATTTGCTGAACTTTTCCACTGAAGAATTTACTAGAGGATAAATTGCATCTGGTCACATTATATTCAAGAAACAATAAAAAATTAGGCTTTGAAATTTGCCTTTTCAAAAAATATAAGCATACAACCATTGATATCCAGAAATAGTGCCCGTTTATAGTAAATTACTTTTCAAAAGTTCATTCAAAGGCTAGCTGCCTAAAATATTTTATATAGAAACACTACAGTTATAAACCCTACAGTCTGGCTATGGTTCAATGCTGTATTCATAATATTTCATTCCCAATATTGGTGTTATGACGAAAGTCATTCTGTCCTGGAGGAAGCTCCCAGACCTTCCCTCCTGATGTTTTAGCAGGAAAAAACATTCCATTTCTACACCTCCTTAGTTGGTTTCTGAAAATGGCAGCAGTAGAAGCAAGAGTAAAGAATTTCAGTTATCCCCATATGTTTAAGCTAAAGAAAAAAAGGAAAGTGAATAGCTCCTGGTAAAGCTGACTCATGCTGTAAGTCATTAACTATTACATGGAAAATGGAAATGATACGTCACTTCCTAATTTCTCATTCAACTACAACACATAGTTGTAGCGTCCCACTCTATCCCTTTGCCCTTTATTCTCTAATCTCTTCTCCTCTGATTTGTTGTTTCAGTTTATTAAGTATTCTATTGTGGGTATAATCACAGAAGAGAGGCTAACCTTCTAAAGTCAAGTATGATGCCATAATGCAAGAAAATTCTCCGTGGATCACTTGCATTTCTGCAGAGCATGCCAGCAGAAGCACAAAGAGCTTTTACTCAGGAATATCTTTTCAAAGATGTTTGTAGAGTCAACAATCGTGAACAACAGAGAGAGTCTATGTATTGCAGGAGCAGAGAGAATTTGTATTTGATGTCCAGAATAAGAAAAACAATGTCTCCATCCAGGGCCAATGTTGAGTAAGTTTGCATGTATTCCATGGAAAAAAAAAAAAAAGGAGATTTCTTAAACTTGTGATTTGTCTTTGTTCATGGTATCCTGTTACAGTGGCATAAACAGACTAAGGCAAACCAAATGTGTGTGTGTCCATGATTTGGGTTGGCTGGGGATGGATCATGTCCTGAAGATCTTGTTGGGGGTGCTAAAACTCCATTTCTCTCTGTCTCTCTCTTTTATGGAAGAAATAAATAAACTTTTAAAAGATACGATAGAACCTGAACATTATATATCTTAGCATCATCCAAAAATTAAATTTTTTTTGTCTTGTTCTGAAGGATCAAAGCTGTGGATTTAGCTGTAATATGAACTATAGGCAAATTAGTGTGTAGTAGAGAAAAATCCCAGACCAACGAAATCAGGGCACCATAGAGGAAAGCCTGGGGCACTTAATAGTGTCTCCCAAGTCCTCCAAGGGATACTAATGCTCATCCAGGTGAAAACTACCGTCTGATAATAAGGATTTGTGGATTTTTGTTGTTGTTTTTCAGATTTGTGTTGAATCTTGACTGAAAACAATTGGGGAGTTTTAAGACAGAAAGGATGTCTGTTTCTGATTCCCAGAAGTTCTGATTTAATTATTGTTAGGGGAACTTGGACATCAGGATAGTTAAAAATTCCCCTGGTAAATTCAATCTGCAGACAATAATCTAAGAAAAAGCAGCAAAAACCCAAGGCTTCTCCTTTTAAATATTCCCATGAGATAGGGCAAGGATTTAATAAAATCACCAAAAGAATGAGAAATGAACCCAATCTTTTTCATCCTTCATTGTCTTTAATGTCCCAAATCAAGTAGAAGACTCAATACCACAAGGCCCAATCAGCTGGATTTGCTTTCACTGAGGTCAGAATGGTACTGAAATTCTTCCCCAAACACAGACATTAAATTGAGGCACATTATGAAGTACACTTTGTATGTTCTTAGGTAGATGACTCAAACAATTTTTATAGCCAAATATGCTATAGACATTAGTCAGACAGATTGCATAGACAAGTCTGCAGTTGATCCTCATAACTTTGGAAGGCTATGTTTGTTTTGAATGAAAATGCCTTTGTTTTTTACATCCGTATGTTTCACTCATATGTTTGTAAAATGTGATACTATCCATGGTAGGAAAGTCAAAACAGGATTGTTCCTGAATTATCTGAAAAATAAACAGTTTCATCTAGGACAGTTGGTTTTAGACCACCCATATTCAATGATTTTTCAGGAATCCTCCAAGCTAAATACAAAGTGTTTAAACTACAGAAATAAAGTTAAAGTGTGCATGTTCTTTGAAAATTAGAAACCTATAGAAGCAATTTAGAAACACCTATCATCTACAACTCTGATGAATAATTCACAAGTCTTTCCTCCAAAATTGAAATGTAATGATCAGCACATAAATCAATACTTTGTTTTATTGGATCCCCAGAAAAGTCATGATGTATTTTTACATAGAAAAATGGAAAAATATGTCATGACTTTTCTGATGATCCAATATTTCTTAATAGTGGCATTAAAAGGAAAGAGTATCAGTATTTGAATATGTCAGTCACTTTAATTTCATTTCCATTCATACATCAACCCTATCAGACAGCTGTAGATAATACTGGGGCTCACGGAGGTTAAATGGCCAAAATAGCTCAGTCACTTCATGGTAAAGGTTGGAATGGATCTTGTCATCTACAGAAATTGCAACCCTTCCCATTAAATCATTCAGCATGGACCATGGAATTACCACAAAAACACACTCTAATGGAAAGAAATAATCTCTAATTAGTTTCTTATTTTTAAGCACTGTTTTCCTTTTATTCATGAGAGAGTACACACAGCCATGAGAGCAAGAGAGAGAGAATACACACCATCCCCCCAAAAAACAGGCTTGGTCGGGCTGTAATTCTTCCAAATCTCCATCTATCAGGATCTCAAGCATGGCATGTTGCCACCAGGGCCAGAATATGAACTCAGTCCTGTGGTATCTGGCTTCCTCTGCTCAGTGCTAACTATTGCACTGCAGGGTCAGCCCTCTAATTAATTTCTAATCTAGCCTATGTATGTCTGGATTCATGAGCTGCTGAATAGTGAAGAAATCCTTGAATCAGGACTTGAAAGATCTGATACCTTCTCCTCAGCATAACAGGCTGTGACCTTGGGCATACCAAAAATTCTGTGTGCTCCAATTCTGTAAAATGGCGATTGTACTACTTCCTCAGTTTACCCTTCCAAGTAATTGTGGAGATGGAAGCACTAATGTTTTGTAACTGTAAAGAATTAAACAAGTATAGAGTCACAAGTAATATCACCAGTAATATCCCAAGTCCATGTGATTGGTACTCAGAAAATACCAATTTCCTCTTAACAAGTAAGGGAAATATTCACAGTACCTAGGAATTGAGTAGGCTTACACTCTGTAGACATCGACTTCATCTAGAAAATAGGTTGGGTTATGTTTAGTGTAGGTGGATAAAATATAAGATGCCCCATTAAATATAAATTTCAGATGAACAAAAACAATTTATAGCATTAATATGTCCTACAGTTTGATTTGCTAAATTTGACAATCCCAGCTGTGTCACTTGCAGTTCTGCAATCTGACTATACGTTACTTTAGAAGACATAAAATAATAACAATAACAATAGTTGAATGATTTACCTTTTTCTCTGTGCTAGACACTATTCTGGGTACTTTAAGATATATTATCTAAGTTAGTCTTCTGCAAAGTAAGAAGTTAGGGAGAGTGCAGTCCACCTCGATGCCAATTGAAAGTTTGGAGGTCCTCATGACAACCTTTAGTATTGAACATTTACTAGGAAGACTCACAAAGCTTACTGCAAGCTATTATACTTACAGTTACCATTTACTACAGATAACGAGTATAAATTAAAACAACCAAGGGAAAAAATTCACAGGGTAGAGTCCAGGAGGGTTTTCAACATGGAACCTCCACTCATCCTCTCCCTGTGGAATCAGGGACCACATCAATTCCTGGTAATTATGGGTGACAATATACACAGAGACTTGCCAAACAGAGAGGCTCACCTGAGTTCAGGTGTACAGAGTCTTTATTGACCTCTGCCATCATTAGCCACAGACCATGCAGTTGACCTCAGTGTCCATCCCTTCATAGGTCAAACTAATACAGATGACTCAAAGCTCCCAGCATAGGGACCAGCAGTTAGTGTAATGGCTATGTCGCTGAACTCCCATGTAGTCAACCGCGGTTCACGCCCCAGACCCGGTGGCTTAAAACTCACACCGGGCGCGTGTGCATGCATGCCCAAGATCCCGCGAGGAGAAGGGACTGTGGCGTGGTCATCCCCCCTGAGGGGTGATTTCTTGCTTTCTGTCTCTCTGTCTTTCTGTCTCTCTCTGTCTGTCTTGCAAGCGCACATGCCCTATAGCAAAAACCTCTCAAAAAAAAAAAAAAAAAAAACTCCAAGCATAAACCACATTGTAAGACATTCTGGCATGGTCAAATGTCCCCAATTAAATACACTCTGACGAGATAAGAGATCCCCAGGGCACAGAGATAACCTTCTGTAGCCAGGGACAAAGGCCAGACTTCTCTTTAGAGGAGGATAAATTATTTACTGTGCAAATCCATAGATATTAATAGTTGTCCTCATCTTTAAAATGAAAACAAACAAAAAAACAAACACAAAACTGAAGTATGAGGACACATGGTTCTCTAACTAGTCAGTATCAGAGCAGGGACTCAGATTCAGTCTACACTTATATCCACTATATTTGTTTCTCAGAGAGATCCAGAACTGAGTCCCAATAATTGGTTGATCTTTCAGCTACTGTTACTCTCAAACCAAGCCACCAGCTCCTTCCAATCAAAGCTTTATCCATCAAAGATTGTTTACAATAATAAGCCTGTTTCAATTCCCTGATTAGAAATGTAACCAAAGATGATTTTTTTTTTTGACTGACTGACTGACTGACTAGGTACAGCACCCCAGCTGTGCCAGTTACAACCACAAATACTGAGCATCCACCATGCACAGGCACATGCAGAAGTTACACTGCGCATTGGACCAGTAGTATGTCTGCACCCAGGTGGTTAGCCATGACACTGTGATCTCTGAATGGTCAACGTGCAAGAGTACTGTTAGATTCTAAACCTCTCTCCACCCTCACTCTCCTTCCTTCTCTCATTTTTCCCTCTCTACCAATGAGACAATGAGCAGCCCTAGGTGCTGAATGTTTGCTGGATTTTCCTCATCTTTCTTATTCTCATGTCTATTTTGGGGAGATGAGCAGAACTCTGGTTCATCTTGAAATTAAAAAAAAAAAATTAAAATACCTATTGAATGACCATAGTAAGCTATATAGCATCAGCTAGGTGCTACTTTGTAGTATGTATATTCATTCTACTCAGAGTTTCGCACATAAAATTAGACATGTATATATACAGGTATGTATACATCAGCTGAAGTTGCTATTGAAAGTAGTTAGATTATTTAAGAAATTTTGTGAATCAATAAAATGTGATGGGGGAAGAAATAAAAAACAACTGTAGACACCAGAGATAGTGTGAGAGGAGTAAACTGAGGAAGTAGTACAATCGCTAGAAATGGAAAATTATTGATGATAACATGTATGATTAAGCCACTGTGCAGTATATTCTGGATGGGAAATCACATTTTACATGCTGTGATGATTCTCAGTGAATGAACATAAATTAATTAATTAAAAATAAAAGAACTTAAAAAGAAACAAAAAAAGAATCTGGACAAAGCCAACTTTGGTTTCAAAACAAAAAGAATCTGGACAAAGCCAACTTTGGTTTGAAGCTCCTTTGACTTATTGAGTGTTAAAACAAAAACAAAGCCAAGAAGAAGGCCAAAAATAAGATAAAAGAGTCTTACTCAAGGTTTAGCTATGTTCTCAGAGAAATTGCCTAAATTTGGGGGCCAAAGCCATTGCTAAATTTATTTGTGTTGCCATAGTATTTTTGGCTTCCATTCTGCTGGTCTCAAATAATCAGTTCTTAAGTAAAAGAAATGGTTTAGACTTATATGCTTTCACCAAAATAACATCATTATTAAAACCCAATCATGACCTTTTTTTTTGGGGGGTTTTTTGTTTGTTTGTTATTTTGAGAGAGATTTTTGCTATAGGGGATGTGCACTTGCTGGAGGAGAATTCTCCCCCCCAGGGGGGATGGCCATGCCATAATCCCTTCTCCTCCATTCTCCTCTTGGGATCTTGGGCACACGCATGCACATGCGCCCAGCGTGAGTTTAAGCCACCAGGTCCGGGACTTGAACCACAGTCGCCTACATGGGAATCCAGCAACACAGCCATTATGCCAACTGCTGGTCTCCCAATCAAGACCTTTTACACATACTATACTACCAAGAGAACAGAGAAAACTGAGGACTACACAGATCACATGGGGAGGCCAGAGTCACACAGCAGGTTACTGGTCCAATCAAACTACTGCCAAATATCTTAATTTAAAACTAAATGAAGGCTATGACACCCCCTCCATAGACAGTCAGAAAAGAGAGTGTGAAGGCAAAAGGAAGGAGAAAGAAAAGGAAGAAGGAAATAATCTTTGCTCTAAAAACATTCAGATCAACCCAAAGGCAGACAATATTCTAGCACTCAGTCAAACATATAATGTGACTAAAGGTTTACTAGCTCAGGAAAGATTTTCTGAAAACAATGGTGGGTTTTTAATTTGGTATTATTTGTTTATTTACATTTTACATATGCCTTTAGACAATATATTAATAAAAGTATCTTTAAATGGAGTGTTTCATTGTTTGTATTGGATTTTTTAAAATAGCTTCATTGGTTTGTTTTTATTTGAAGATGTTCTCAAAAGGTAGAAAGAGTAAAATCCGAAGTGGTAAAAGCTAGAGAATGAAGATTATTTTCCTAGCCTTAAATAGTCTCATAGCTTACAACTGGCTAAGGGTAGTATTAACAAATGTTGAGAAATGTTTAGACACTGGTAAACCACAGACACCAACTAGTTTTATCCAGACATCAATCAATCAGTCCAGATGGTGGTCAAACGTCATGGGCATGGATTAGAGATACTGGTATGCCCTAGTTGACCATCACTGTTTTGTGACCCATAAGTCCTTGTATTTACTGAGCATATATTTTGAGTGGGTCACTATTTTATAAACATACTGTCATAATGTAATTCTCCCAACATCCCATTTCATGGATAAGAAAAATGAGGCCTAGAAAGGTTACATACTATAAAATATTTCACAGCTAATAATGGGCAAAATTAGAACTTTCACCCAGGTTTGGAACTTCAGAACCTATAATATGGGCCATATAATATTGCCTCATCATATGGTGACATAATAAGATATATTGGCCATCGATAGGACATTATTGTTGTTAGATGATTTGGCTTGGTTTATGTTGGTTTGGTTGAATCTAATTCTGTTTTATGCCGAAAGCCTTGAAAGAAAATTTTTGGAATCATCATTTTGGTTTAAATCATGTATTTGTTTTGTGTCACAGCAAAGATGCTCCAGCATATTGATTTGTCAACAGAAATTCTATAGGTAAAAATTCACATACTAAAAAAGGAAATAAAAAGTTATGTCAGAGGGGATGGGTGCACACATAAGAGGAAGAAAGAGAGCACTCCTCAACCTAGAAAAAAGTAAACATATTTTAATATCCTTAAGGTGCTTCTCATGCTGAACGAATTCACAAACATTCCACTTATTAATTTTATCAGGCCTCTGCGATAGTTCTCATAGGCAGTTTGTACATAAGCTAAAGAATGACTAAGTCATGGTGGGGCTATCCCTCATGGGGACAATCATCCCCATGTCACGATGTCTGCCTGTGCACCTGCTCTCTGCACAGAGTAAAAATGGCATGTTTGTTTTTCCTCCTGAACTGGGTGCAACTAAACCTAGACTCGTGGGGGGTTGGGAGTGAATGGTGCACTTTTCCCACAGACCTTGGGGAAATTTAGACTCAGGACAGTAGGCTTTCCTAACATGGGAGTAAAGATAAAGGATAAATACCATTAAAATGGAAGATACACTGCAAATAAAAATGCAGAAATCAATGTTGAAAATAATTATCAAAACAGCTTAATGAACTGCTAAGGAAGGCCCCAGGTGGTGTTGCAGCAATGAGGCAGGCCTATGTGTGTCCGGGATTTGGGCCGGCTTGAGACTGGGATGGACCACAGTGTGAAGACCCTGTGTTGGAGGTGCCCCTTTTCCTGTCTCGCTCCCTCTGTTCCCTTCGCTCTCTCTGTCTCTACCTCTCATGGGAAAAATAAACAATTTTTAAAAGAATTGCTAAAGAAGAGAGGATTCAAGTATAATGAGGTTATTCGGTGAAAGACGAAAATAAATCAGAATTTCTTTGTTATATTTATACATAGCCTGTGTACTTCACTGTGCACAAATGATTACAGAAAAAATGCTAAGTCAGTGATAGATTAAAAAAAAACAAAAAAACTGGAAATGAGAGGCTATTATTAACTCTACCATGTTAACAGGCTTCTTCAATCATAAAAGTCCAGGAACCCAAATATTGAATGAATCTTAAAGATGTTCCTTTTCCTTAGCAGAGATAAAACCCAAGAACAAAAAGAATATAATATTTGTGCAGCATCATTTGTGCATTTCGAAGTCAAGTATCTGAGCCTTTGAACTGGGCAGTAATGGAAAAAATTAGGAGCCCAAATTGAAAGATCCCAAAGAGTGGAGCATAGTCAAAAGTAACCAGGAATCACTCATTGAACAGCCAAGTTTGGATGGGGGCTGACATGCCGTAGGATATCCAGTCTAAAATTAGCAAATCGTCGATGTGCCAGTTCTCATAGATGCATTGTGTTCTCACACAAAATCCCTAATAAGGCTGTTCATCCTCTGAGTTCCAAAGCCTAAGGACTAGGACCCAAGTGACTAGACCCAGACTCCATAGTAATATCCAAGCTCATTCCAGAGGGCATCTGTTGGCAATTTTTGGTATTTCTATAGCTTCTGAAAGAATCCACAATATTTTCTTTTCATCACAATATAATCAGACCAGCATTTTGTTGATGTTGTTTGTTTTTTAGGTTTTGCCAAAGGGCACATGCACTTGCCCGAGAGGGACAAAGAACAGAAAAATGAGAAATCACCCCCCAGGGAGGATGGCCATGCCACCATCCCTTCTCTTCCATTCTCCTCTTGGGATTTTGGGCACGCATGCACATACAGCCAACATGATTATCAAGCTGCCAGATCTGAGACCAAAAACCACAGTCGGTCATGGGGGAATCCAGCATCTTAACCACTACTTCATCTACTGGCCCCCGGACCAACATATTCAGAAGTAAATGTAGATATTACTATTTTAAGCAAATGGGATAGTTAAAAAGAAAAAAATTAAATGGTATTCCAAGCCAGAGTTCAGTATAGTAATCAGTACACAGTATGCCCAGAAAAGGACGATTGTAGTGAAGTTCCATCAAATAAATAGCAGTGGTTAAAATTCTATCTCAATTTCCTTCTGGTATTTGCATATAGAAAATAAATAGATTTAGAGATTCAGGATGGAGGGTAAGTGAGCCTCTTCTTGTAACAGGCAGAAATTACACCAAGTACGTCCCCCAGAGATTGTCCCCAGCTGTTACAGCCACCCTAAACCAATCAGAAATCAAGTTCAGCTGGTTTTCAGTCCCATCTGGGCTCCAAGATTGAAGCCAAGGAATGGAAGTAAACATCACCATAGAATGAAGACCCCCAGAGTCTGAATAATTTATTTTAGAAATGGCAGATTGACTTTGAAAGAACTAAATTTACCGTGTATTCATTTTATAACAGCATGCTTAAAGCAGAAAAAATATTTTACTCTAAAATGTGTCAACTGCTGTGTTTTTTAAGGTTGTACGTATTTGAGGTAGTTTGCCTTATTTTAACGAGCTAGTGGTTAAGTACTGTTTCAAAGTACGTGTGTGGCGTGAATCCTAATTAATCAGGAATGGCTGAATGGCTGCAGCAGTGGCTGACATTAACGTGGTCATTTTGTTAAACAGTGCTAACCTACAGAGACAGAAATGGCATTTGGGGGATTCGAGAGCACAGCTGTGAACTCTGTGCCATTGGGAACAGAGACAGGGCAGAGGAGTGGGGGACCCGAGCACTGACATCTAACTCAGTGGTGGCTGGGCGAGGCCTACATTCAAAATAATCTCATGTTAATAATATAAAAGTTCCTTAACTTTTGGAAGTTATATATTTATATGTATATATATATAAATCAGTGAATTAGTTTTCATTTTTAATATGATATAACATTTGTCTTACAAAAAGAAGTGATAAATGTCTGGACTAAATATCTAGAGGGTGTTTGCTTTAATAGATTCTTTCACTGTAATATTATTGTTTCCTTTAATCCTACTCACCCTTTCCCATTTTTATTCCACTTTTTAGGTAATTAATATTTGCAACTTAGAGTAAATTCCTTCACATCTTCTATTATAGATTTTTTTAATAAAATACAAAATAGCAATTTATGGAAATATAGAGGAAACTGACTGAAAAATGACAAACCATTAAAATGATTTGCTCTTTTTCTAAGGTATAAAAAACTTCATAGACTTTCTTATTTCTATTTTATTTTCCCGAGAGATTTTTGCTATAGGGCATGTACACTTGCTAGAGAAACAGAGAGAGAGAGAAAGTGAGAAATTATGGGGGGGAGGGTGACCACACTGCAGTCCCTTCTCCATTCTTTTCTTGGGATTTTAGGCACACACACACACACACACACACACACACACACACAGCATGAGTTTCAAGCTGCCAGGTCTGGGACTTGAACTGTGTTCCACCATGTAGGGGTCCAGTGCCTTAACCACTACACCACCCGCTGGTCCCTACTTTCTTATTTTGAAAAGCATTCGGGGATGTGAGGAGGACAAGAGGAAGGGTTCCTTGGTGCTGGATAATGCACTGTTCAAGAGAAACCTGATCCTTCATGAAGACCACAGCTGCTATCCCTGGCACCCTCAGCCTAGGCAGGCAGGTGTGAGTACCCAAATCTATCAGGCTGGAGGACTAGAGGAAGGGACCTGTGGGGGTGCTCATGTCTCTCTCTCTCTATCGTATGTGTGTGCATGTGCTCTAACATGAATGTTTTTAAAACAAGCAATTGAGGGGGCTGGACAGTGGCGCAGCAGTAAAACACAATGCTCTGTGAGGCTAACATGCAGGAGAAGATCCTGGGCTTGAGTCTGAAGGCCTCGTGAGTGTGCTGAGGGGCGTGAGTGCCCCCAATCTGGGGCAATCTGAAACTGGGGGTAGACTGCAGCATCGAGAATTTGTTGGAGATGCTGACCCTTTCCTTCTTTCTCTTGCTCATGAAAAAAAAAATACATAAACTTCATTTTTTTAAGTAAATAAAAAGTAATCATAACTATTAACTTGAAAAAGACAAAAAATAACATTTCTACAATGGCACATTCTAAGATAATCATGCTAATATTTTAGCACATTTCTTTCTTGTTTCTTTTTCATAGATTTAAGTTATTTTCTAAAGTTGTATTTTACATATAAGCAATTACATGTAATTATGAATTTGTGTATTTATTTATAATTATGTAATTCTTTTATAATTTATATGTATTATATATATGAATTTTAAACCTAATTACATTTACCTATAGCTTTTATTAAAATTATGAGACTTCATATCTTTTAATTGCCAGAGGGTGTGCATATTTGCCAGAGAGCAAGAGGAAGAGAGCAACCCCCACTGGGGTGTGGTCATGCTACAATCCATTTTTCTCTACTTCACCATCCTGTTGGGATTTTGAGCATGCGCACACCCAACATGTTTAAGCCTCTGGAGCTAGGCTTTGAACTGGGATTGGCCATGTGAGATCTAGCTCCCATAACCACTAGGCTATGAGACTGGCCCCAAAGTGAGTTTTAAAGATTCTTGTAAATATATGCATAATGGTCTACTGAATGTGAACCCTGGGTATGGCGGGGTATTGATGGTCTTTTTGCCAGTATCCACATACGTCTCATTTCCAGAAGCATTTGCACTCAGATTCGCTGCATGCCAGTCAATGGAGTATGGATGGGAGTGATGGATGTCACTTTTAAGTCTGTCCCCTAAAATCTTCCACATAATTCCCTATGCTCTTTTTCTTCTTCTTTCAACTAATAGAGATTAAGCCAAAGACCCAGGATAGCAAAAAACCTGCATGGTCGAAGCTTCACCAAATACTTCATTGACCTGTGGCATGAGTAGAAAACTACAACTCTATCTTATTATCTTATTATGTCATAAAGGTCATTTGTTACATCATCAAACTTACTCTGACTGATGGATAGTTGACTTGAAGATCCTGTCATTAAACATGCTGGTTAAGAGGCTGTCACAGAGTGTACTATTCAGATTGCTATAAGAGCAACGGCAGCCAGATGCAGACACCTGACTGCCCCAGCTACTGATCCCTCGGCTTCCCATGGTGTCGACACCACAGCCATGCTTACCCTGGGCTGCTCCCAGTCAGTGGCTGAGCAGAGTGGATAGAGCCAGGGTGTTCCCATCCAAAGCAAGGACTGCTACAGTCTCTTCAAAAACTCCCCATGAAGGGAACCAGCAGTTAGCGTAATGACTATGTCGCTGGACTCCCACGTAGTCGACCGCGGTTCATGTCCCAGACCTGGTGGCTTAGAACTCACGCCGGGTGCGTGTGCGTGCGTGCCCAAGATCCCGAAAGGAGAATGGAGAAGGGATTGCGGCGTGACCATCCCCCCTGGGGGGTGATTTCTCGCTTTCTGTCTCTATGTCTCTCTCTGTCTGTCTGGCGAGCGCATGTGCCCTACAGTGAAAATCTCTAAAAAAAAAAAAAAAACTCCCCATGAACATCGTCAAAACTTTCACATCTGCAGTCTGAAGTGCTTCCTGTCCAGTCCAGTCCTTCTTTCCTTCTCTCCTTTCACTAATGTCAGTTCTGCGTCTCCATCTGAAGGCTTTAGCTAGGCTCCTGCTCTCCTCCTGTATCTTTCACAGGAGTTCTGCACAATAAATTTCTTACACGTAGAATCCCATCTTGACACCCTCTTCCTGTAGCACACAAACCACTGGAGGCTGTTTCAGAATTTTTGCTATTCTATAGGATGTTGTGATGAAAATATTCATGCGAGAACTTCAGATAAAAATCTTAAAAGAGATTCTGCAGTAGGTAATTAAACACTTTTAAATCTCTTGGCACGTATTGTCAAATAGTGTTCCAAATTGTTCCAATTTACTTTAATACCAGTAACAAATGAAAGCGCTTGTATTTCCCTATCCTCTGCAGAATTAAACCTTATAGTTAAAAAAAAAGAGATTTTGCTAATTAAAAGGGCAAAATTATTATTCATAGTGGTTTTCTTACATACTTTTTGGAGCCTAATGAACTTGAACAGAAGTCTAGATATTTGTATATTCATTGTATTTCATTTTCTGAGAATTCCACTGTTGTTTTTCCGCCCATTTACCCCTTACATGTTCTATTCTTTTTCTGTTTGGGGTATGTATTTTTATTCACTAAAATCCCTAGTTCTTTTTTAATTCCCTTTAGAAAAAAATTAAAACTAATTTTAGACATAAGTAGAATAACAGAACAGAAAAATGATTCCTTGTAAGTACATCAATGCCACATATGGGTAATGATAAATTATGATCTGTTTTTAAGTAACACACTTCCAATGTGTTATAAGCTCTTCTTGTACTAGAATGTCAACATTTATTCTTTGGCAAAATTGTAAATGTTAACAATTAAGCACATGGAGAATTACCTATCATGAAAAGAAACAGAAACCTCTGCTAAAATGTCATATTTCTCATTAAATAAATCCTGTGGTTTTTCTTTCAAATATACCACTGCTGACTGTCTTTTAACCATCTTTCATATATTTTATGTCTTCAAAGTAAAATCAGTTATGATCATTTCCCAAATAAAAACAGAAAGAAAAATGATTCAAATTTTTATACAGAATCTTTACTGGATGACTAAATTAACCCAAACAAAAATGACCCATTAAATCCAATGTGACATACACAAATACAGAAAATGACATGCTGAGCACATTTGTACAAATCACCAAGCTTAAAACTGCACATGGGGGGGGGGGGCAAACAGGTGATGTGGTGGTTAAAGCGTGGGAATCTCACATGGTGGACCATGATTCAAGTCCCAGACTTGCAGCTTGCTTTCTTACTTTGTCTCTATCTCTCTCTATCGCTCTGTCTCATGAATGCACTTGTCCTATAGCAAATTAAAATAATAATAATAAGTGAAAATAAATCATTCTTTTATTTAAAAAAGTGTTGTCTCTCTTTAAGAAAAAAAATAGAATACACTCTGGAGATCATTCAAACTCCTTATGCAATCTCCCCAGTTTTTCCTCTTCACCCCCCCACCAATGTTAGCCACTATTATGAATTATCATTCTTATGCTTGTTTTTATACTTTCACCATATAGGTGTCATGCAGCAATAAATAAGATGCAGCATTTTTAGTAACTTTAAATTTTATATAAGCTATCATAGCCTACATGTCCCTCTGCAACTTGTTTTTTTTTTTTTTTTCAACTTCAACATACATTTTTGAGATGTATTTATCTTGATAAGATGAGCATATCTCTGGGCACATTCTATTCAAGATTGTGTCTGTGGCTCAGCAGTATCTGCATCACCTGAGAGTCAGCTAGAAATCCAGAATCTCAGGCGGCCAGGCAGTAGCACAGTAATAATGCCCTGAGCCCACCTTGGAAGGTCCTGCGTCTCTATCAATACCTTGCGGAGCACACCAGGTGAGTATGTGCCCATGAGCCACACCAGCTGAGATTGAGGGTGGATTGTGGTATGAAGACCCTGTGGAGGATGCCTATCTCTCTCTCTCATAGAAAAGAGAAATACATTTTTTAAAAAAGGAAAAAAGAAACAAGAAAAAGAAAAATATGCAGAATTTCAGGACTTACGACAGACCTACAAAAAAGTCATGATGTGTTTTTCTATGTAAAAACGCATCATGACTTTTCCAAGGATTATATATATATATATATATATATAGTGGCAGCATGTGTTTGCCAGAGAGAGACAAAGAAGTGAGAAAGCACCCTCCCCTTGGGGAGGGCCAAGCTACAGTCCCTTCTCTATTTCTCCTTCCAGGATTTTGGGCATGTACACCCATGTGCCCAGTGTGCCTTTCAAACTGCTAGGTCTAGGGAACTGCTTCCTTAACCTCTACACTGCTGGCTGGTCCCAGAATCTATATTTCAACAAAATCACTGCATCATTTAAGTGCACACTAAAGTTTAAGAAATACTGGCATTGAGTTTCTTTGCATTGTATTTTCATATTTTATCCATTCACCACTAGTGGATATTTAGACTGTTTCTAAGTTTTTTAATATGCTGATTTGATATTGTGCTTGTTTATGTTTTTGTTTTTAAGAAAACCTTCCCATAACAAAACAATAAACTATTACATGACTAGCATGTGAATGACTTACTGAGAGAGTAATTCTTTACCCCAAAATGGAGCAGAATAGTAACATGTGCGAATTCCTGAACAGCATTTAATTGTCAACAATGCAAGACATTACATTTCCTTACTTTTCCTAAATTGCCTAAAATCCTGAATCTGCTGAACAAGGTCAATAAGATGTGTAATATCATAAATTCTTGTGGTTTCTCACACTTACATTCATATACTAGGATGTTAGCCTACAAAGATAAGAATGAGGTGTTTAGTCATCAGTCCACAATGTTGGTGATGAGGAATCCACTCTCCAAGCTTTAAAAGGCACAACTTCACACAGTCTGGTGACCAGCACCGTATACTCCTAGCAGGTGTTCCCTTCAAGGTCCCGCCACCCCAGGGCACTGTCTCAGCACACACTCGTAGGCCACCTACAATCCTGATGAGAAGGGTTTGAGAAACCCATTTTCTGGGTAGAGTAATTCCACACTGAGAACATAATGCCCACAGAATTGTCTCCTGCTGTTTGAGTAATTTCTGTTATACCTAAAACTTTTCATTTTTCCAAAAAAAATCTGTTAATTCTTTGGTGGTTAGGAAGGCTCAGAACTTGGGAAGAAGCCAATTAAGTTCTCTTGTTTCTTTAGGAAGAATGTACAATGACGAAAACTAATACAAGGTGCCAATTCATTTCTCATAACTTATTCTAGTACAAGCTTACCGTTTGCTAAAACTGGGGACTCTAACTCAGGAGTAAACGAATTCTTTTCAAGTAGTGTAAAGGCAAAATCCAGTAAGTCAACAATTACTAAACACTTGCTAAAGTGGACTTAGCTAGTTGATGTTGGAAGTGACAAAATTCCATACTTTTATTTTTGCTGTCCAAGCGACATAACTTAATCAACATATTCACTTCCCACAATGTGCCAAGTACTTCATATTTCATCTCATTTGACCTTTAAAATCACTCTGCAGGGTGATATAAGACCACTATCTTACATATAAGGCAGCCACAAAAGGGTGTTTATATACGTGGTAAGCAACAGATCCGACTTTGCTCCAGGTGGGACTTCTGGTTTTAGGTCCAATTCTTTTTCTTGTAAACATCATTAAACAAGCAATAAAAATGCCAAACAATTAAAGAGTTGCAGCCTCACCAGCCCAAAAAAGCTGTGCTAACCAGAATCATCGGACTCATGCTATCCTTGGCCCTCTTATGATAAGGTTAGACTCCATCCACCTGAAAAAGGAACTGAAGGGACCAGCAGTTGGCATAATGGCTATGTGGCTGGATTCCCATGTAGCCAATCACAGTTTCAGTCCCAGACCCAGTGGCTTAAACTCATGCCGGGCGCGTGTGCGTGCATGCCCGAGATCCTGAGAGAATGGAAGAGAAGAGATTGCAGCATGGCCATCCTCCCTGGGAGGGGGGGGATGATTTCTCACTTTCTGTCTCTCTGTCTCTCTCTGTCTTTCCGGTGAGCCACACGCCCTATGGCAAAAACTTCTCAAAAAAAAAAAAAAAAAAAAATGAACTGAAGTACTCTGGGAGACATTTTCTGGAAAATGTCTGCTTCTACCTGGACACAGATCTAAAGTGTTCTTTCCTGCCAGGCTGCTGGTAGGTACTGTCAGGTCTGACGACGCCACCATGTCCCACTGGGCATTCCTTAGGCGTGTTCATTCTGGCCACAGCGAGGGCAGCAGAGCACTCAAGGGCCCACGGTGACCCACCCCCCCTATGGCAAAAACTTCTCAAAAAAAAAAAAAAAATGAACTGAAGTACTCTGGGAGACATTTTCTGGAAAATGTCTGCTTCTACCTGGACACAGATCTAAAGTGTTCTTTCCTGCCAGGCTGCTGGTAGGTACTGTCAGGTCTGACGACGCCACCATGTCCCACTGGGCATTCCTTAGGCGTGTTCATTCTGGCCACAGCGAGGGCAGCAGAGCACTCAAGGGCCCAGACTTAGACTTTGTTCTCTTGTGTTATAGTAGAGTCCTCTCTCTCTCTCTCTCTCTCCTCCACAACTCTATTAGAGAAACACCTAAACAAGGCTATTACTATTCCCTGCACAGGGCTTCCAGTAAAATTATTTATTACATCGTTTTTCTTTACAACATCTTTGTCCCTGACCCCCCCAACACAGTACTTGGGCACAAGTCAAGTAAAGATTCACTCAGATGTGAAGGCCCCGCCATCACTCCAACACATCGCCCATATATGGTGACCAGGTAATATTCAGTAGTCAAGCATCTCATACCCTGATCCTTCCTCCATGGAGGATTCCATGGGAAGAGGGGCCTGGACAGCCCACCTCATGAGAGACTGTCAGGAGTGCCTCCCTGCCATCTGAGGCCAGCCCTAAGATAGCCCCACAGGATAATGAAGAGAGCCAACTTTTATTGAGATTCCGAAATGGAAAAGTTCTATGTCAAATATTGTGCCTATATTATTTATTCTTCTTATAACCCTGAAGGTAGGTATTATCCTCATTCTCAAATAAGGAAAGTGAATCTCAGAATCTTTCAACTGTCTAAGACTATAAAGATCTTAAGTAAATGATCATTACTTTACCTGAGATCCTGCTACGCTTTTTCCCTCTGGATCAGCACTCACATGTATGTGCACACAACTCCCAGGGCATTTTATTCTCCCCACAAATACTGATGTGCACATATGTGCCCTATGCTCTGTTTATAAATATAATGAGAAAAAGCAGGCATGGCCCCCACTCTCATGGAGCCAATGGTGCAGTGGCAGAGGGAAACAAGAATCAAAAAGTCGTTCATATTGATAATTAAGCAAGTACACCTATCAGGCTCCCTGGCCCCACATCCACTTGAAATATCTATGTAAGTTCAAAGGGAATTTGTCAAGACAGTTCAGAATTTCTTTTCCCTAGTGATTTCTCACTCTCTGGGTTAATGAATACATATTGGTATTCAGTAAAGCAGGGCAGGGTTCATCTAGCCCTACACTTGGCATCACCCACGTCCTGACTAGGGTAAACTTGAATGTTGTGATGTAGCAATTATGGAAAATTACCACCTACCATCCTGTAGGATCCTTCACATCTGAGTGAATCTTTACTTGACTTGTGCCCACACAGTGTGGTGGCAGGGGGCAGGGACAAAGATGTTGTAAAGAAAAACGATGTAATAAATAATTGCAGTGAAAGCCCTGTGTAAGGAATAATAATAGCCTTGTTTAGGGATTTCTTGAGAGGTAATACATGACTATATGGTCCCAGTAAATTATAAAACCTGAAAATAGACATTGAGAAAGGGGAAAAAATTCTTTCAACAAGGTGGGTACAAATATTTCCTATGGCATCATTTTGCCTTGGGTCAGTCCTGGAGGAGAACAATGACTTCAGACACTCAATATGACTTTAAAGTCATAGTAAGGTAATTTCATTTCCATTTTATAAGTCTTCTGTATATTACAGATAGTTTCAACTGTCTTGGGAAAAAAGGTTATAAATGAAAAGTTAGAACATTTCTTTTGAAGGAAAACTCCTTGGCTATTAAACTGTTTGGGAGAATGTTACTTATAGCCAAATAATTAGGAGGATTTTAAGATAATTGCTGCTCAGTGCTCCAATTTAGAATTTGAGGTTGGAGATTGAAAGGGCAGAGTTGGCAGAAACTTTACGGCATCTTAAATAAATTATAAGAGAATGTTTTCACCATATTTAAAAGAGCCTTATTTCTTAGAACCAGTGAGAGTCTCTCTCGAGAGCTTTTTACATCTTTAACTGCAGTACTATCAAACAGGTAACCTCCATTCTGAGACACCTGCAAAGGAAAAAAGAATCTGCTGGCTTGAAATCCTACCATCTCCAAGAAAGAGGAGCAGACCTGTAGATTCGGTGGGTCATAGGGGCTTGGCTAAGGCCAGTGCCATGTGTAATAAGTGGCCTGTGGGTTGGATGAGGTAATGTTTCCCTGCCATGGTCTGTGATTCCATTTCCAAGGGAAGGATGGGAATGAAGTTGCAAAAAGGGTGGATCCGAGCTCTGAAGCCAGCCTCTGATCAAACACGCAGATTTGAAGAAGGAGGTGGTTTCCTTGTTATGGTGGATAGAATGATGGCATGCTAGAACAGTGACTCTCCTTGTGCTGGGTAGTTTCTGAGGATATAAAACAATGTTCGTTTGAAGTTTATTTTTTTTATTCTATGACAGAGAGATAAGGAGAGAGAGAGAATAAGCTACTCCTAACAGGGACTTTAACCCACGATTTGACCCCCAGCAGCCAGCCCAGATCATGAGCACATGCAAGCACCGGGTGGGTATAGGGAGAACTCAGGAAGCAAACCAGAGACCTTCCCATAGGATCTCCGCATCATGGAGCACTGTGTTACCCCCGTGCCACCAGGGCTAGCCCAGAATCATGTTTAATACCTCATCACTAACAGGTTCCAGGAAAAGGAAGGACACTGCCATGGAGAAGACTCATTAAAATGGCATAATGTAGAAATCCAGTCCTGCCACAGGCCTGCTAAAAACTCCTGCCATCGTCTTCTGGTGCCACACAATAAAACCTGAACTCCTTGCACAGCGTCCTCCTACCCAAGTAGCCTTCCCGCTCACATGTCCTCTTCCTATTCTGTGCTTCCGATACCACCATGCTCTTTGTCACCTCTTCTCTCAATCTTTGATGACCTATCTTTCAAATCTTGACTCAAGTGTAATGTGACCTTCCCTGCTTGTAGATGTTCTGGTCCTTGCAGACAGTGACTTTATCGTCTCCCTCCATCCCACTATTGAAACACCGCTCCTCACTTTGGAAGGTCATTGTCTTGTCACAGACTGCAAGGCCCCTGAGAACATGACCCACACTCTAGTCTTTGAACTTACTATTTGTGTGTGACTTTGGACAAATTACTTAACCACTTTCTAACTCAGTTCCTCTGCAAGAAAGCTGCTGGTTAGGCTACATTTCCTTTTTTTTTTTTTTTTTTTTTTTTTTTTTTTTTTTTTTTTTTTTTTTTTTTTTTTTTTTGAGAGGTTTTTGTTATAGGGCACGTGAACTCGTCAGAAAGACAGAGAGAGACAGAGAGATAGAAAGCGAGAAATCACCCCCAAAGAAGGATGGCCATACCACAATCCCTTCTCCTCCATTCTCCTTTCGGGATCTTGGGCAAGCACGCACACATGCCCGGTGAGTTTAAGCCACCGGGTCTGGGACTTGAACTGCAGTTGGCTACATGGGAGCCCAGCAACATAGCCATTATGCTAACTGCTGGTCCCAGCGCCATATTTCCTTGAGCTCTGGAAATACAGGTATGAAGATAAAGTCAACATGGCCAGGTTGAATGTAGAGACTCACAGTTGTAAAGGGACAATTTAGACTTGAGACTCAAAACTAAAATGACTAGCAGAAAATGAAGCCTCCAAGATCCATGGAGAAACTAGGAAAGTCAATGGAGTTAGCTGGGATAAAAGGCAATTTTATTAAATTCTTGAAGAATAAGTTTGTCTCAAGAGACATAAAGATTAAAGGTCATCCATCCAAGTAATAGGTCTATACATTTGACTTCATTAATACACTATTGGAGGACCAGAAGATGACATAGTGGTTATGTCACTGGGTTCCCACATAATTGACTGCTATTTGAATACCAGACCCAGGAGCCTAAAACTCATGCTGGGCACGTGTGCATGCATGCCCCAAATCCTAAGAGGATAAGTGATTGAGGCATGGTCATCACCCCTGGAGGGTGATTTTTCACTTTTTGTCTCTCTGTCTCTCTAGTGAGCACATGCAGCCTATTGCAAAAATCTCTCTCTTTTTTTCTTTTTTTGGAGAGGTTTTTGCTATAGGGAGCATGCACTCACCAGAAAGACAGAGAGAGACAGAGATAGAAAGTGAGAAATCACCCCCGAGGGGGGATGGCCACACCACAATCCCTTCTCCTCCATTCTTCTCTTGGGATCTTGGGCACACATGCACATGCACCTGGCGTGAGTTTAAGCCACCGGGTATAGGACTCAAACTGCAGTTGACTACATGGGAGTCCAGCGACATAGCCATTATGCTATCTGCTGGTCCCGCTACTGGGATTCTTGATGGTCCCCACTTTCAAGCTTTGTTCCAGGAGTTAACTAACTTTTCTCATGTCTTTAGCTGGATTATGACAGTAGTTCTAAAATAAATCAAAATAAAACAAAATGAAATCAAAGCTGGACACTGGTTAAGTCCTTCGTAAAATTCCCCTGGGTAACTGCAAATAACTCAGCATTAAAGCACTCAGACAGCAATCTCTTTAGGATATGCCCCAACAATTGGACCTGCCCCAATACTTCAGGTACACAGAAGGATGAATGGTCAATTCTTTAGGCTGCAGATTGTAGCCGAGAAACTCCTGAGTATTAAGAGCAGGAATTCCAGCCTCACCTGGCTCCTCTCTCACCTCTCTACCTTGGCCTACCACAATCTTGTCATGATAAGTGGATATCATATCTTGAGTTGATAATACTGATATTTTCACATCCATAAAGTTGATTCCACTTCAACAGCTGTAGGGTCCTAAAAAGGATTATTGTCACCCTCATCTTATGGTGTATGAACAATTGTTAGGAGGTTAGTCATACAGGCAAAATATTACTTCCTGGTATCCCTGGATGAGAGGATGCCACTGCTTAGCCAACCACATAAAATAGCATCGTAACTGAAGAGCTCAGTATCGTCGTCTTCGTGTGCCCGTCTTGTTAACTACAATGACATAACCTTCTTTCAATGTGAATAAAGGGACCTAGATGCAGAAAAGCCATAATATAGTCTTAGCTCTACGGCAGATCTTTTTCTAGGACAAAATGGAGACAGTTAAAGAGAGTCTTACAATGTTAATCCATCATTCACTCAGCTGGTTTTTAATGAAAGACCTAGCACATCTGTTGGACCAGGTCCCCAGAACACTGACTTTTTGGCTTTCCTAGCTAAAGTCCACATAGTCCACTAAAAGGCAAACCGTGTAAGAACAGTCTAAAAAAAATGGTTATTTTCTCTGGAACAGTCTCTTATAAAATCAACATGATTCTTAGACATTTTCTTGGTCAGTTTGAAAATTTTGTGCCTTCGTTAAGTTTAAAGATTAGTATCATTTTTATATCCTGAGGTTGCTTTTTGCTAGTGTTTTCAGGTAAATAATATCTGACAGTATTATGTTTATATGGTTAACACAGCCAGAAATAATATTTTTCTTGAAGAGATAGTTTCATGGGTGGATAACTCATGTCAAAGGATTGAAATGATGTGAATATTGAGGCTTAAAGGAAAGTGAGATCAAAATCTATCACCTGGAAAAGATAACAGACAGGTGGAAGGCTTAACAGAGAATTTACTTTCATGAGTCTAGCATGGTCTAGGATTACTGTCTTTAGTTTGCTAAGGTCAAAGATTTCATTTTTTCAGCACACTGGAAGTACATCCTTCTATCAGGAGGATTCCTATGAGCTAAGCTCACAGCATAATTAAATAAAATAGAATACTACTTTTCTCACACATGAAATAAGTCCAGAGGTGAGAACTAGACAAGTAAAATTCTTGTGCTGTCACTATAGACCCAAATTCTCTCTGCCCCGCTATTCTCACCACTGATTTTCATTATCAAGGTTATCTCATCCTCCAGCATGGCTGTTGGAACTCCAATAGTGACATTCCCATTTCAGGAAGAAACAGGGAGAAGAGGTGAAAGGCGGAATAAAGGAGCATAATAGTCGTAGACCTATGCTTTTTTGTTTGTTTGTTCTCTTTGTTTTTATTTTTGTTTTTAGTTTCTGGTATAGGGCAAGTGTGTTTGTCACAGAGAAACAGAAAATGAGAAGTCATTCCCTCCAGAGGGGGCAACCACACTGCAATCCCTTTTCCTCCCCTCTCCTCTCGGGACTTTGGACATGCACACACGCATGCTTGGCATGATTCTGAAGCCACCAGGTCCAGGACTTAAACCATGAAGCTGGCCATGTGGGATCCAGTGCCTTAACCTCCACATCATCTGCTGGCCCTGTAGATTTTATTTTTTCAGGGACATTTTAAAAGACCTATCCAACAATTACATATTCCAACTAACTAAAAAAGGAGGACAAGATATTAATGTCTTGTTAATTTCATCTGGAATAATTGTGTTGTGTTGGTAAGGCAGAAGTGGAGAATGAGGACTACTTGGTAACTAGCATTTCTTCAGTGGATGTATGAATCAGAATGTCAAGTTATTAATTCACAAGAAAAAACATTACTGCCTTGTACTGAGGAGCAGGATGAATTGGGGTGGAAAGTTAAGCCAACCCTTTAAGAAGGACCTATCTGCAGAAATGCAGATGGAAGTGGCTAAGAACGGAATCTCACCAAAACAGGTGACAACATTCAGAGAAGCAAGACAGAGCAGAAGTCAGAAGCCAACATAGACAGTGGGGCAAATGAGGAAAGCAATGTCAGTATAGCATAGCAAGGAAGCAGAAGCAAGAGAGGCAAATCAGATCCAAATCCAAAGGATGTATAAAGGAAATAAATTCATTTGCAGAGCTAAAGTTAATTCTGCTGTAACAAGGTATCCCAATCTCAGCACTACTGACATTTTAGATGAAATAATTCTTTGTTGGTTGAGGGCTGCCTACAGTGTGGGATATTTTGCAGTATCCTAGCCATCCATTAATTGTCAGTTTCAACACTTTGATTGTCGTGACTATCAAAAATGTTTCCAAATACTGCTTGCATTCCCTGACATTTTCTTCTCCTCCTCCTCCTCCTCCTCCTTCTTTTTTTTTTTTTTATAGAGAGATTTTTGCTGTAGGGCTGTTTGCTCACTGGGAGAGACAGAAGCTAGAAATCACTCCCAGGGGGATGGCCATGCCACAATCCCTTCTCCATTCTCCTCTTGGGATTTTGGGCACACATGCACAGGTGCCCCATGTGAGCTTTAAGCCAACAGATCTGAGACTTGAACTGTGGTGAACTCGTGGGAGTCTAGTGACATAATCATTACACCATCTGCTGGTCCCTTCCTTGACTTAAGGAAAGGAAAATCCTTCTTCCCCAACCTTCAATGAGATCCACTGTGCTAGAAGCTCTGTTGATATTACAACAGGGCTTGTAGTTCCAACTCTGAGAATTCCATGAAGTATTGAGTAGCTTCTAATAAAAACAAAATAACAGAGTAGACATGAATAGCCTAGAGGGTCTTAAAACTTCTGCATTGAGAGTTATTGTTTACATTTCTTGGTATCTTATCTCAGGTGATGTAACTATCAAAAGCCCCAATGGTGGCACTGGGGAATTAGAGACAACCTAGAGATCTATCATTAAGAAAGGAATCTAAACGCTCTGGTTGCACACTATGGAATTCTAAGCAGCAGTTAGAAGTGAAGAATTAGTTGGTTGTACCACAATATAACTTTGTTATATTGTTAAGTTTTTAAAAACTCAGATCTACGGAGTACTGTTTACAAAAATTTTAAATTGCAGGGCCATCCTCATCACATAGGGGTTAAGTGATCCAGATCCCACATGTTTACAGCAGTTCAAATCCTGACCTCAGTGGCTTAAAAAAAAGTCGAATGCAAATGTGTGTGTGTGTGTGTGTGTGTGTGTGTGTGTGTGCCCCAAATCCAAACAGGATAGAATAATAGAGGAGAAAGGATTGTGGCATGACCATACCCCACTGGGGGTTCTCTCTCTCTCTCTTTCCCCCTCTGGTGAATGCCCATGCCTTCTGGCAATCGAAAAGAAATATCAGGAAAAAAAAAATAAAACTCAAATACACACAAAACATCTCTGTACAGTTTACAAGGATACAAACCTATTAAAGGACATTTATCAAAAATACTACAGTGAATATCTATGTAGAGGAAAAGACAAACTGAAAAATATAGAGGGTACATTAACTAAATAAAGGGGTCAACTCCATGGCTCAGTGGTAATACACTGCTCAAGAGAATCCAGATTCCACATGGCAACTGTTGGAATTTTTTTCCAGATCAGCCTGAAATGCACCAGAGCATGTGTGAGTCAGGATCCAATGAATGGGAGGAATGGAATAATAGCATGACCAGACTCTGTGAAAGGTATTTTCCCCTTCTCTCTCCCTCCTGCATACATAAGTTCTATCAAGAATAAAAGGAAATAATTTAATTACATTTAGAACAAAGACTTATTCAAGTTAGTATGCCATGAATTAAAGAGTACAATTTAATTAACTCTTGGCACTTACTGTTTAATAATGAAAGCAAGAAAGGAAAATGAAATGTCATTGAATATCTCAAATTCACATCTTCACTGGACGGTTGAAATACTGTCATGATGGAAGCTATTCTGTGATAGTACTGAGCAAGTTCATTGTTTGTGGATCAGTTGTATGTAGCATTTTGCTGTTAACTTCCTCACTATGGTACAACTCCTAGACTTTAAGTTATGAGAAGTCAAGAACGTGTGGCAGATGTGGCCACTTGCATGTCTACAACAGTAACCAAGCTCCATTCTAATCATTTTAAATCACCAAGCTATTTTACCTCCCTTCTTCCTGTAGAATCTTCATTCTTCCTTCTTGAATCTGACCTAGAGCACTAGCAAATCACATTACAGCCTGATGAACAATTGTTGCCCCTGCATTTGTGCTCAGATAACAGGGAGTATTCACAGCTCCAAATGCGTGCCAGCATTATTAGTTCCTTCAGAATGACAGCGAAGACAACATCCCAGGCACGGATAGTTCAGGTACTCGAGCTTGCTTTCTTGCATTTTTCTTTCTTCCTTTCTTTTTCTTTCTCTTTCTCTCTTTCTTTCTTTCTTTCTCTCTTTCTTTCTTTCTTCCTTCCTCCCTTCCTCCCTTCCTTCCCTCCTTCCCTCCTTCCTTTCTTTGAGAGTCCTCTTTCTTTCCTTCCTTCTTTCTTTCTCTCCTTATTTTATTTCCTTCTTTATTTTTATTGCCAGGGTACATGACTCACTGGAAAGAGAGAGAAGAGAATAGAGAGCAGAAAGAGAGAAGAAAGCACCCCACTCACTGGGGTATAGTCACACCACAATCAGAATTTGGGACACACTCATCCATGTGCCTCACTCACTAAAGCTGGGACTCCATTCACAGCTGGGATCCGGCTCCCTAAATGCTTCACCTTTGCATTATAGGCCAGCCCTTCTTTCATTCTTTAGTCTGGGGTGATGCTGTTTCTGTTTGAGTTATTCATTGTAAATGGCCAATGTGATTAAATCAGAAGGCATTATTAAATGGCTTTATCATGAACTCAATATGCAAGACAATAAGTGGAGAGAATTTCGAGGAATGTAACTGTTAACGCACAGGTACAATTTCATAATAGTGACACTGGTACTTACACTAGGCCTCCTGGAAGCTGTCTTCTCGCTACAGATCACCTAGGTCTGTATGAAGGAAAAATAAACTACTTCCTTGTTTAAGCCACAGTTATTACAGTTGGTTATTTGCTACTTCCAGCTAAATTTAATCCCAACCAATACAGGATCCATGATCCCCAAAAAGATTAAAAATCATGATAATGTCTTAAAGTAATCTAAGTTGTAAACTTTGTGAGGTTGGAATACTGTACCAGGCACTTAGCTGTAATTTGTATGTACTTTGATCTTGAAAAATGTATTGTAAGTGTCTGAGCCCCACATAATGTTGGGAACTGCACTTTTCTACTCAAGTCTCTCCATTTAATTTGTTTCTAAATTGAAAGAAAGTCTCTTAGGCTATAAATCCCAGGAGTTAGGGCTTTTGTCATCAATCTGCTGAATATGTCCCAAGATATCTATTTTAACTTCAGAATCTGATCTGGTTCCAATATTATTTCAGGGTTGATTTAAACTGTATACAATTATCCAGCCTTTAAAAATGGAATTGTCTTTTTATATCAGAAAAGATGCTCCCTTCATTGAATTTCAGTGAAACAAGGAGGCAGATGACAAGCGGTCTGTCCCAAGATAAGGCTTTGGCTGGGAAATGACTATCCATTAATGAATGACCCCCTTTCTCTACACTGAAATCATAGCGGTCTAGAATTTCAAAGGAGCTAAAATAAAAATATCAAAAGTTGGCATATCATGGGACCAGCAGTTAGCATAATGGCTATGTCGCTGGACTCCCACGTAGTCGACTGCAGTTCACGTCCCGGACCCGGTGGCTTAAAACTCACGCCGGGCACGTGTGCGTGCGTGCCCAAGATCCCGAGAGGAGAACGGAGGAGAAGGGATTGCAGTGTGGCCATCCCTCCTGATTTCTCGCTTTCTGTCTCTCTCTATCTGTCTGGCGAGCGCACGCGCCCTATAGCAAAAACCTCTAAAAAAAAAAAAAAACTTGGAATACCACAATGATTTCTCACTTTCTCTCTCTCTGTCTCTCTCGGTCTTTCTGGCGAGCGCACGCGCCCTATAGCAAAAACCCCTAAAAAAAAAAAAAAATTGGCATATCATGACAATAGCAAGAAAGCACATTTTGAAAACTTTCTTTTAAAGTTCTGATAGCCACTCACAACTTATTCTCAATCTACTTCCCACTGTCCCACTAAATATCAGCTCTAGGTTACACTCGAGGTATAAAATCTCTCCCATTTTCTGCCGTTAAATCTCCACATGTCATGAAGATAAAACAAGCTCAGTGTGAACCAAGAATTTTTGGCTAGTTTTGTATCTTACAGGGAAAATCTGAAATTTGAGTAAAGTAATCATTTCAGTAAAGACTTTGGAAATGAGCACTTTTCCTTTTTTGGTAACTTGTTCCAGACACTTCTCTATTCTCTGGCAAGAATAAACGACAACTTAAACAGTTTTGTACTTTGTTCAAATCTTGGATGAGGAGTTATTCAAGGACATAGATCTAATGCTTGAAGTTCCATCGCTTTGCCCAGAATGAATTACGACCTCTGCAAACGCTGCCCAGAAAAGTCACAGCCACTGATGTCTTGCTGGAAAGGAATCTTAACTTCCTTCCATGCCACCTTGGCTACCGCAGAAGCCTCTCGAGGCTGGCAGGCTGTGTCAGCAAAGCCACATGAATTTCCGTCTCTGTGATTTTGCCCAAGGATTCTCTTAGGGCAAGAGTCCCAGGTCCTTGCCAGTTGCGTCATGTTTGGTTGTGGTGGATCTTGTGTTGACACAAACTTGAAGCTGTGTTAGCCATGCCAGTGTTGGCTTCCTGAAGCTTCACAGTTATCATGACCAGGCTGCAGAAATTGCCAAAGAAAGCATTGCACTCCGGCAATGGGAGGAGTGGGGGTAGAGTGGACAGAATTCCTTACATCGTCCGTACCCTGGGAAGGGCACTGGGGAGCCAGGCTGACTCGGTTCAAATCCCAGCTCTGCCATTAATGACATTGCTGAGTGACCTTCAATGCGTTATTTGCCTTTCCAAGCCTTACCTTCCTTATCTGGGAATTATGGATAAGACAACCTAACTCTTAAGACTATCATTAAGATCAAAGAAAGTAAAACACTTGGAACAATTCCTGGCACACAGTAAGAGCTACATAACCACAATTTTTGTTTAAGTTTCACTCAATAGAGGATATATCCAAGGCCTACTGTCTTACATTAAAAATGGGCCTTTAAATTCAGGTATGACTTCTCACATGATTTTAGTCCTATTTTTATTTTCAAATATAAGATTGATCTCACATAAATAAAATCCAGTTTAGATCATTTCAGCTAATTCGTATAGCACTATCAATGATCAAGGCACTGGGGTTTGCACTGGCAGTATGGTGTGGTATACTAATAGAAAGAATGAGACACTGTGTAATCATAAACAAGTCACTTAACCTCTCTAAGCTGTGTGTTTCCATGTCTATAACCCATCAATCCTAGAGACATCTTTCAGTTTTTTTTTGTTTTGTTTTGTTTTTTTTGAGAGAGATTTTCACTGTAGGGCGCGTGCGCTCGCCAGACAGACAGAGAGAGACATAGAGACAGAAAGCGAGAAATCACCCCCCAGGGGGGATGGTCACGCCACAATCCCTTCTCCTCCATTCTCCTCTCAGGATCTTGGGCACGCACGCACACGCGCCCGGCGTGAGTTTTAAGCCACCGGGTCTGGACACGAACCGCAGTCGACTACGTGGGAGTCCAGCGACATAGCCATTACGCTAACTGCTGGTTCCCGACATCTTTCAGTTTTAACAATCTATTTTTAAAATAATTTATAATAAAACATTGAATCCAATGAACTGAGTAAGTACAAAGTATTGCCAGGGCTCACAAGAGGGAAGATTATTTGTTAGTCTTTCTTTAGATTTAGTTATAACTAATGCATAGCACCTCATCTTACATCATTGTCTCTTCTCTACTAATTCAAACTGTTAAGTATGCAAACTAGGGTTAGCAGAAGTATGTATAGTTCAGTATATATCAATAAAATGTAAATTATAAAATATTTTCAAATTTTAATTACAGTTTTAAAATATGGAGTTTATCTAGAAGAAATGCTTTTTTGACAGTGAAAGAGACTATTTTGTATCCAACCCAAGTAAAATAGGTCTCTCTGTTATGAAATTCAATTGCCCTGCTTTCTGCTCCTACCAACTTTAGCAAAACCTCTGGCCCACTGAGAAACCCCCTGTGCAGGGGGTTCCCAGGAGAGGTTTAATGAGCTCAACCACCAGCCTACTCACCACTGTCTAAACTAAGCCTGCAAGGCACTGCTGTTAACCCACTCTGCTTTGTCCATTGGAACTTTCTCAGTCATGGTCTGGACACCGCAGTCTCCTTGTTAGTTGGAACCAGCCTTTTCCAAGGTGCGATGCTCACTGTCTTGATACTACTAGCTTCTAAGGTTACTTTCACACAGAGGGTTTCTCTCATACCCCATGGTCCTGGACAGGTGCACTTGTGGGTCTGCAAAGTCTCAACTCCTGTGGTTATTAGAGCATGGGGGAAGGAATCAACTCTCATTAATGAGAAAAGCTACTGGGATGGAACTACACAGCCGTGTGCTTGGTTCCAATAACACCATAAAGTCTGATGAAATAGTTTTGGGGAGGTGGGTGTCACACATTCTGCATCCTCCCAAGGACCCAAATCTGCTGTTGAGGTAGGAGACAGGGACCCTAAGAATACAGTTAGGGTATAGACCCAAAATGGAATAAAAAAATGGCTAAGGTTTAAGAGACAAAGCATCTTGGCTGCTTGCACAGGAAAGACAGTTGACAGTGGTGGCTCAGTGATTGACCTAGGCAGTATGACCTAGACTTAAAACGAAGGGGTTTTCCCAGGCCCCACCACATTCTGAGAAGAAGATAATGGATTTTATGGCCCAAGTTTCTAGAGGAAGACTTTCTTGACCTTTGTACCTACTCCAAAATTAGAAGAATGACTGGATTCATCCAACATGTGCCCCTCCCCCACAAGGGGAACCATGCACAAGAGAACAAACCCAGAAAACTCTTTCCTAATCCAGATTTTTGAAAATCCAGTTTCTCCTCAGCAACTCATTCCCTGCTTGGGAGCTCTGCTCTTCCTTCCCCTTCTTAATAAACTTTGCTTGGTATCCACTCTATGTCCATGTCTCAAATTCTTCATGAGAGTGAGATGAGAACCGGTGTCTTACTGCGAGTACTGGGTCAGGTCACCCCTGTACCCCATGTCCCTGTGTCACCGTCAGTAGTCCACCAACCCATACCAGCTGCACTGCTGACTTCTGGTGTAAACAGTCTTATTCTTGGGCCCTGGAAAGGTGCTTCCCTTTCACAGACTTCCGTCAGCATATCTACCTGTTCCCTCACACATCCAGAAGCTTCTCTAACTGAGCTGTGAACACAGTCCTTTCACAGGTATCTCTTCAATACTTAAGGAAATGGGGTTACGATAATATTGCTTTGAGGAAAACCATGTGATATAAGTCAGATTTTTAGGTTAACCACCAGAGAAGTGATTGGCCAAAAATAAGAGGAGAAAAATATGAGGTGAAGTGGCAGTCTGCCAGTCGTTCCTCTAAAATCCATGATTATTATTCCCCTTTTTCTCAGTTATAAGAATTTAGCTCATGTAGGATCACATTTCTCAGGCTTTCTTACACCCAAAAGTCACCATGTCGCTAATCTCAACAATAGGATGTGAAAGAAAATAACATGACTGACTCTTGTGCCATTTGCTTACAAATGGCGTTTCCTTTTTCTTCCTGTCCCACTGAAAGTATCCAAGCTTTGAGCAGCTTATTTTTTTTTTTTTTTAAGAGAGAGAGAGAGATTTTCACTATAGGGCATGAATGCACACCAAAGAGACAGAAAGACAGAGAGACAAAAAATGAAAAATCACCCCTTCCAGGGGGATGGCCACGCCACAATCCCTTCTCCAGTTTCTTCTCAGAATCTCAGGCCTACACGCACACGTGCTTGGCATAGGTTTTAAGCCACCCGGGTCCAAGACTCAAACCATGGTCAACTATGTGGGAATCCAGTGATGTATCCATTACTCCATCTGCTGGTTCCCCCAGGCTTCAATAATGTAGACGAGGACCTTCAAGGGGTAAATGAAGCAAAAATATGGGAAAAATCTGAAACATTGAATGATCACAGTGAGTAGTCATCCCTCATGCTAGTCACTCTCTTTGATACATGAGGAGAAATACACTATTCTTTCATTTAACCATTTGATTTGGGGCCTGTTCGTTATAGTAGCTTAGCTTGACTCTATTATTAACACTGGAGATGCTCAGTCTTTGGTCTTCTCCGTAATATGAGTATGTTTACCTCAGAGAATAGTGTTAGAGCAGAAAAAGGAGAGTAAGTGTTTCAAAGGAGAAAGGTGTTGGAAAAGACTTATGGACACTATATTTAGAATGGTACGTAATAAGTAAGGAAAGACCCTTCCTCCTCCTTCCACAAGACTAGAATGAAATTCTAACGCAAAAATGTGACGAAAGAAGTCATATAGTGAGCGTTGAGGGCTTAGTGAGCTCCAAGAACAGTCCCTGTGCTTTGCCACTCACCACAACCCTGCTCCTGTGCCAAGAATGAGGGAGAATACACAAACACTCAACTATGTTTGTAGGAGCCCGGAATAGAGGGAATTCCTCCCAGTTAGATTCCTGGGGAGGTGGTAAGTCCCTATAGGAAAGAAAAAAAAAAAAATTGTACCATGTTCCGGGTGCACAGGGTATTAGAACACCCAACAATATTCTCCACACTCCATCATGACTCAAGCACAGCAGGACTCTGCTACTCCCCAGAATGGTGCAAAAGACCAAAGGAACCAATGGACATAAAGAGATCTGGGGGGAAATACCAGTGGAGCAGCAGCCTGTCTAAGCCAACATCTGAGGAGAGACTCAGGGACAACCCAATGGTAGGCAGCTGGAAAAGATGACAGCGGACAACTAGAATACTCCAATACAAACGCACTGACATTTGAGAAGCCCCTAGAACTCACACACAAAGCCATGGAAGGCAGAGCTGACTTTGAACTGACCACGATTAAGCTTCCAAATACCAGAGCAGACTGCCTTAACCTGGTATCTAGAACATAGATGAAGAAAAATGGTATTTTCATTTCCATTAACTGCTGAGTGATAGTTAGCATTTCTCACAGTTATGAAAAGAGGCGGCAGAGTAAGGAGTAGCAGGAAGTATCATCAATAAAAATCACAGATCCTTTCATATATCAAAGTTGTTGCAGATATCTCAAAATATCACTTACGCTCATCACTGTAAAAATTATGGCAAATTTTCTGGACCACCCCCAAGTCTTACTTTCAATACATTTATAAAGAAGCCTAACCATTATTCTAACAATTAGGTCTTATTTTTTTTAACTGTTGGAGATAGATTTTCATTTTCAGGAAATACTTAAAATTTAATCAATTATTGCCTTTGTACTTCAGTGTACATTAGTTTGTGCATTTATAAAAACTATTCTGGATACGAGATGGTGGCACAGTGGTAAAATGCAATACTCTGAGAGGCAATTCCACATAGGAAGGTTCATGGTTCAAGTCTGGAGACCTCCCTGAGTGCACAGAGCAGTCATTTGCCCATCATCTGGGGTTGTCTGGAGACTTCCCTGAGTACACTGAGTACTCGTTAGCCCATCATCTGGGGTTGGCTAAAGGCTTGCGGCATATAAAGGCAAGAAGACCCTGTGAGTGCTCTCTCTCTCTACCCCCTCCATATACATGTATATCATGTGTGTGTGTGTGTGTGTGTGTGTGTGTGTGTGTCTGTGTGTGCCACTCATGAAATTAATTAATTAATTAAAATAAATATTCTGAAAGGGGGCCCTGGACTTCGCCAGACTACCAAAGGGATCTGTAGCACAGTAAAGTCAAGACCTCATTTTCTAGAGGGATGGGAGCTCATAGTGGACGTTGAGTTGAGCTGGATGGAAAGAGGTAGCAAAAGAGGCATGTAAGAGGAGGGAGGGAGGAAGGAAAAAGAAGGGGGGCAAGAAGGAAGGAAGGAAGAAAGGAAGACATCGTTGGTATTTTACACATCAGAGTTTATGGATGGAGATGAATTCCTACAATGGCTTGTTAAAAGACTATAATGTAGTCACAGCAAGCTAGGTCACTAAAAATGTAAGAATGTCTCTAGGGAAGGAAACCTTTTTTATTCCCCCTCAAAGCCAAATATCTATTCTAGTGGTTCTCCAACTTCGATATGAGTGTGAATCACCTGGGGAGGCTGTTAATAATTTAGATTCAGAGCTCCATCCCCTCAGAACCTGATTTCAGTCTGTCTTTGGTAGAGGTCCTAGGACCACATTTTTAAAACACTGCTCTCAGCATCCACCGCTACAACATCAAACACCCAATATGTTTGCCTTGGCCAGACTAACCCACAGAAAGAAGAATCAGAGGACAGTTTCAATCTATAAAAAGCCTCAGGAAATAATGGGCTTATTTATTATCTTCAAACCAAACTTTACCTCTGGTACACTCTTCTGAAAAGATAACATTTTTCCATATTTCTTGTAAAAAGCATTTTTTTTGGAGAGGTTTTTGCTATAGGGCACGTGCACTCACCAGAAAGACAGAGAGAGACAGAGAGAAAGCAAGAAATCACCCCCAGGGGAGATGGCCACCCTGCAATCCCTTCTCTTCCATTCTCCTCTCAGGATCTTAGGCACGCATGCACATGCGCCTGGCATGAGTTTAAGCCACCATGTCTGGGACCCGAACCATGGCTAACTACATGGGAGTCCAGCAATATAGCCACTATGCCATCTGCTAGTCCCATAAAATGCATTTTCTAAAGGGCATAATTATTGTTTCAATTATTCTACTTTTTTCCCACTTGCAAATTCTTACAACAAACACTACAAGGAAATTTAGGCAAGAAGACCCTGTGAGTGCTCTCTCTCTCTACCCCCTCCATATACATGTATATCATGTGTGTGTGTGTGTGTGTGTGTGTGTGTGTGTCTGTGTGTGCCACTCATGAAATTAATTAATTAATTAAAATAAATATTCTGAAAGGGGGCCCTGGACTTCGCCAGACTACCAAAGGGATCTGTAGCACAGTAAAGTCAAGACCTCATTTTCTAGAGGGATGGGAGCTCATAGTGGACGTTGAGTTGAGCTGGATGGAAAGAGGTAGCAAAAGAGGCATGTAAGAGGAGGGAGGGAGGAAGGAAAAAGAAGGGGGGCAAGAAGGAAGGAAGGAAGAAAGGAAGACATCGTTGGTATTTTACACATCAGAGTTTATGGATGGAGATGAATTCCTACAATGGCTTGTTAAAAGACTATAATGTAGTCACAGCAAGCTAGGTCACTAAAAATGTAAGAATGTCTCTAGGGAAGGAAACCTTTTTTATTCCCCCTCAAAGCCAAATATCTATTCTAGTGGTTCTCCAACTTCGATATGAGTGTGAATCACCTGGGGAGGCTGTTAATAATTTAGATTCAGAGCTCCATCCCCTCAGAACCTGATTTCAGTCTGTCTTTGGTAGAGGTCCTAGGACCACATTTTTAAAACACTGCTCTCAGCATCCACCGCTACAACATCAAACACCCAATATGTTTGCCTTGGCCAGACTAACCCACAGAAAGAAGAATCAGAGGACAGTTTCAATCTATAAAAAGCCTCAGGAAATAATGGGCTTATTTATTATCTTCAAACCAAACTTTACCTCTGGTACACTCTTCTGAAAAGATAACATTTTTCCATATTTCTTGTAAAAAGCATTTTTTTTGGAGAGGTTTTTGCTATAGGGCACGTGCACTCACCAGAAAGACAGAGAGAGACAGAGAGAAAGCAAGAAATCACCCCCAGGGGAGATGGCCACCCTGCAATCCCTTCTCTTCCATTCTCCTCTCAGGATCTTAGGCACGCATGCACATGCGCCTGGCATGAGTTTAAGCCACCATGTCTGGGACCCGAACCATGGCTAACTACATGGGAGTCCAGCAATATAGCCACTATGCCATCTGCTAGTCCCATAAAATGCATTTTCTAAAGGGCATAATTATTGTTTCAATTATTCTACTTTTTTCCCACTTGCAAATTCTTACAACAAACACTACAAGGAAATTTCATTGAATCAACTCTCCAAGTTATTCCACATTCCTAATCCTAGAAGCCTAAATTAATGAGGTTTGTCTACTTCTTTTTACTATAATTACTCTGTTACTTATGGAAATTCAAACTGTTTGAAGTTCAGTGTGGAAGTTCCTCAGAAAAACTAAAAATAGAAATGCAATATTATCTAGAAATCTCACTACTATTAAATAGCATATATCCAAAGGAAAGTACATCAGTATGTTATAAATATATCTGCACTCCAATGTTTATTGCAGTGCTATTTAGAATAACCAAGATGTGGAATCAAGCTAAGTGTCCATCAACACACAAATGGATCAAGAAAATGTGTGTGTGTGTGTGTGTGTGTGTGTGTGCGTGTGTGTAAATGGAATACATTCAACCATCAAAAACAAACTCTTTTTTTTATTTGGGCATTATGTGAAGTTATATTATATCTTATATATTATAAGCCAGGCATAGAGATATAATATCTCATGTTCTCATTCATCTGTACACACTGAAAAAGATGCCCTCGTGTAGACAGAGAATTAAAGAATGGAAAGAGAGTGAGAGCGATATTGGTTAATGGAAACAAAATTATAAATAGACAAGAGGAAAATACAATGTGAAAAAGTACAGCAGGGTGAATATAGTTCATAATCATTTATCGTATATCTCATGGTAACTGGAAAAGAGGATTCAGAGTGTTTGCAATACAAAGCCCGGAATAGATATAATTTAATTTAATCATTACAAGTATTCTTGTGCCAAAAATCCCACACAGTACCCCACAAATACATATAATTATTATATATAAACCTAAAAAAATTAATGATAAAAATCTTTTTAACTTAGTTTATATTAGAACCAGAGACTTAGTAAACTACAAACTTCTTATCTGATCACTTATTTTATACAGTCTATTTATAACTTGTTAACAGTATGTGCTGCCAGTTCAGTATTATTCTATACTAGCCTTGACTTCTAAAGTATATGGTAGAACAGATTTAAAACATTGACTACCCAAGGTGAAGTCCTCCAAGGTTCCTGGGCCCATGGTTCTCAAAGTGTGGTTCCCAGGTGCAGCAGCAGCATCACCTAAAGCTTTGTTAGAAATACAAGGAAATTCCCAGTCCAGAATTAATAGGGCCTTTTGGGTGGTTCTGTTGCTTACCAGCGTTTGAGAGCCACCAGCCTAGACTCCTCTCTCTCTTTCTTGCTTTTCTGAACAATAAGCACATCCTATTACTGTAATTATTTCCCCTATCAGTTCTCTTCTTTCTCATACCCAAGTCCAGCCCCTTATCATACACCGTCCATGCTGTGGAATAAACCTCTATGTAGTCTCCTTCATATATTGTTCCTCTAATATCTATCCTTCAAAGAGTCTAGAGTTATCCTTTTAAGTGCATGGACTTTTCTTAATTAAAATCCTTCAAATACCTACAGAATACATTCTAAATGCTTTAAATTCTTGTGATAAAAGCCCTTTATGGGAACCAGCAGTTAGCATAATGGCTATGTCCCTGGATTCCCACGTGGTCGACAGCGGTTCGCATCCCTGACACGGTGGCTTAAAACTCACGCCGAGCGCGCAGGAGAAGGGATTGTGGCATGACCATCCCCCCTGGGGGTGATTTCTCGCTTTCTGTCTCTATGTCTCTCTCTGTCTGTCTGGCAAGCGCACGCGCCCTGTAGCAAAAACCTCTCCAAAAGAAAAAAAAAAAAAAAAGCCCTTTATTAAATACCCTTCCTTTAAGGTTTTATGCCATCCTAAGTTATATCCCTTTCCCCATCCTCAAGGCTCTTGGACTTTGAATATGCTGTGCCCTTTCCTGGAATTAATTACTTAAACCAAAACTTTGATACATAAAATAAAAACATTCATATTTATTCACTAAAGCAGTTTCTTCTCAATCATTCCCTCTCCAACCACTCCCATCCACCTCATGCACACCCTGTAGCAAAAGCACAAAAAGCCTTTTCTCTGGTTTAACTTCAATAAAGTCACTTCTCTGGGCAGCCTCCCATGACCACTTCCTGGCAGGCCAGTTGCTCTGTCCTTTGTGCTCCAACACACTCTGCAAGAGCTATTTAAGGTCTTTCAAGTACCACTAAAATGTATAAATATAAGTCTCTTTCTAGTGAGGACAGGGACTGTGTTTTTCTCATTCCTGGAGTAATCCTAGCACCTAGCATAGTACCTAGTCCCCAACCACCCAATGATGTTGTTTGCAAAACTTGTAGATGCTCGTAGGAGTAAATGAATGCCAAATGATATGTAGGAAGGAATACAGCTTGGATGAGGCAGTCATTTTCAACTGCAGCTTCTATTACCTGCTACGTTACTTTCCAGGTTACAAAGCAGTGGCCAGGGATCATATGCTCTTTATGGAAAATGTCTTGTTTCGTGCACAGTGTTTAACATTTTTTAAATTGTTGTTAGTTGGGTCATGTACCATGTCTCAAGTTAACAGTCCCCTTCATCCACTTTTGTCTTGCTTCTACCTGCCTCACACATGTGATCATCTTGGCTCATGACAGCATGGGAGTCCACCACTAGCCTCTTCCGCTTTTCTAAACCCTGAACTGTAGCTCCTGCTTCTCAGTCATAGCTCTTGCAATCTGTCAGAGTGGCTGCCCACATCCTCCCACAGCCATCCCTAGACACATGCATACAACTTCCAGAGCTCTCAGTACCTCTCATTGGAACCTTTCATTGAACATTTCTCATAGCTACTTCTCTAGCTTGGTTTGCTGTCATGATTTTTTATCTCCCAAGGCAAGAGAGTAATTTTAGGGAACAAAACCAGTTCTGACCCATTCAAACTATATGATCCTGGAAGAATCTCTATTTTTAAGCCTCAGTTTTCTTCTATTTTCTTTTTTAAAAATAATTATTTATTTATTATCGCTCTTCAGTTTGACCAGGGAGAGACACACACACACACACACACACAGAGAGAGAGAGAGAGAGAGAGAGAGAGAGAGAGAGCAAAAGTAAGCCTCCAGGCCTGGGACTCAAACCACCATCAACCACGCCCAGCACCTTAACCATCATGCCACCTGCCAAATCCAAAGCCTCAGTTTTTTTTATATGTCAATGGGAAACCTTATCTTCCTTGTAGATTTAGTGGAAGAATAAAATTTAAGACAGTATAAAGTAAAATATATTGTGTGACTTGGGTAAATTAGCAGAGTCTTACTAAATTCTATTTTCAAGTTAGTTAAGGCCACACAGCTCCACTAATATAACCAAAAAGAGCTATTTATTAGTGAGAATCTATTGTTGTTCATTGAAACTTCATAAAACAGCCATCACAAAGTGAGAGTTCCCATTTTACAGAAAAGAAAATTGAAACTCAGGAAAGTTAAAATATTTGCCCATCTTAATGAATGGTGTACATCAAAAAGAACTGTTTTGAGCTAAAAGACACAAAAATATTTTGTATCATTTAACCAAGAATTAGAAAGATGGGAACCTCAGAACTGGATCGGTGATTCAAAAAGGTAGAGGCACTTAGTCGAGGACACTGGCATCGTTCTGTCCTCTCCATCTTAGTCCAAAGATGACCATGATCATTTTATCCATAAGTAAAATGTATAGATTTAATGCAAGATGTAGCAAGAGTGGTAGCGAAAAGTAAATATCTTTCTTCTCATGTTGTTCTCTCTAAGGAAAAACTTTCCAAGAAATGCCTGGAGACATCCCCTTACAACTAGGTCATACAGCCCAGTATGAAAGGAGGCTGGCAAGCTAGAATCTCACTTTCTCTTATGGGAAGAGAAAAAGGGACTGGGGAACAGTATTGGATTAGTCAAACAAGCAGCTGCCTCAGGTATAATTGAGAGAACCAGAATTCTAATACAAATTGTTTAACTTCAAAGGCCATTTCCTTTTTATTACACTATACTACTTCTTGTGTTGCATGAATGTTAATTATTTTATAGTAATTTAATATAGTAGTAAAAAGTCTAAACCAAGCCTTCTATTACTATTCTGAACTCTTTCAAAGAAAACCTGATCTCTCTCTAGTGACCTATGATAAAAATGGCATGTTATAAATAAACCATGATACCTTTGTAGAATAGAGGTATTAACTCTCTTGAAAAGATGTTTTCTCTTTGATATCAAAATATAAGTGATGTTATAAAGCAGGAGTCATCAAATTGGCAGCAGATTTCAGAGATATTTAAATTTGAGGGGGGTGGATTATATGCTTTTAAAAGATCCATTTTATATTTTTGATCATAAATTCATGTAACCTAGGTAACATGTTTCCACTACATCTTTCAACCAAATATGTCTTCAACATTTTCAAATTTTAAGCCAGAATCTTATTCCAAAGGCTTTTTGTTTGTTTGAAGGCTGGAGTTGCATTTCAATTCACTTTAGCAGTCGACTGATATTTATTAATATGTGAATAGATAGAAGAGTGGAATTTCAATTTCAATCAAATTTTTAAAATATGAAATATTTAATTCTTAAATCAATTCCACTATTAAATGCAATTCAGATGCAAGTTTTATCCCAAAGTTAAATGGCTAGATATTCAATTAATAAGTAATCACTGTATTTGCTTTATAAAAGACCAAAAAAAAAGCTTGTTTATTTTTATATTAGCAAGGAAATTAGTTCCATGTATAAAATAACAGCCCCCTCTTTTAGTCTGAAAAATTACCACTATTAACTATACTAGTTGTCAATGATGGAACGGTTTCTTCAATTTTATGCTTTATACTTTTTTTTATGAAATAGTTTCTCTTTAATATCAGTATATAAGGATGGGGTAAATCACAAAGGTTGTGCTCAGATTTATCATCTAAAGATAAGACATTTACAAAAGAACATTAAAGCAATATCATTTGCAGAGATGCTAAAAATTCTCCCAGAAAAAGAAATTTAAATCTTCAAGTATATGATAGAAACAGTTTATATTAAAGACGGTTATAAAATACTAACCGAATGCTACTTACTGTTCTTGATTTCAGAACTATCTGATGAGCTGCACCGTTTCAGAATGCATTCATTAGAACTGCATTCAGATGTTTGCAACAGAAACCAACCAAGAGTAGCTTCATTATCCAAGAGTTTATTGTTTCCCACAGAAGGAGTTAAGAAAATGCAGTTTAGAAGAGGGCTGGCACCTGATGCCATCAGAGTTCAGTTTCACCATCGGATCTGTGCTATCCTACATCCTCATACTGATTGCCTCATGGTCACAATATAGCTGCTTTGCTGCCTGGTAATCAGTCTCATTCCAGGCGAAGAGAAGAAGGAAAAAAGGTACAAAGTCTACATGCTGGTTCTAGCAACACCACTGTGAAATTTTCTAACAGAACTTGAAAGCATCAGCTCTAGTTTCCTTATCTTTAAGTGAAAAGACTAAAACACTATGAGGTCAAATTGCTTGGTACAATTGTGGCCCAGGCAGTTAGAGTCAGAAAAACTCTTCTGAGCTCCTATTGTGGCCACCACTTTCTGGCACCTCCGTGGGCTTCCTTAGGAACATTTATAATGGTGGCACTGGAACTTCTCCATATCCTGGATGAGTAAGGCTGGGAAAGGGTTGGGTCTATGACTCATAAGAACCTTTAGAGTTTGGAGACCAGGTCAGTGGGACATCCTTCTCTATCACTCACAGAGTCTCTCAGTTCCTTGGCATATAAAGGCCAGAGCATAAGGGCCAAGAGGTGGTGTAATGGTTAGGATGCTAGATTCCACATGGCCAACCATGGTTCCAGTCCTGGACATGGCAACCTGAAAGTCATGCCAGGCACATGTGCGTACCTGCCCAAAATCCCATGAGGAGGATAAAAGAAAAGAAATTATAGTGTGATTATCCCCCCAGAAGGAGATTTATCTTTCTCTCTCTCTTTCTTTCTCCAAAGAGCACACGTGCCCTATGGCAAAAACCAAAAAAATAAAAGAAGAAGAAGAAGAAAAAGAGCCTGGCACATAAATAAATCTTGGTAGAGAAAACAGTAGTCACAATTACACTCATTGCGGTAGTGAGGTCGGGGGTGCTGTTTTGGTGAAAGGTGTGAGAGGTGAGGAATCTGTGTGGAGGAAAGAGAATTCCATTCACTTAGAATATGACAATTCTTGGCATCTCTTTTTCTCAACTTTGTAGACCATATCAAAGCACAGAGACATATGCGAAGGTCTTATTTGACACTCTATTACCATATATTAGAAAAGAAAGCTCGTGACTATTATTAAAATTATATAGATGGTCCAGTGATGTAACCACTCCCAAGCACGTAAAGTAGTTTTGGTTTGACCGAGATGAGTGCTGAATTCCTGTCATCAAAATAACTGGGTCACACAGCTCAACAGGGTGACTGTGTACTGAGAGCAGGGCCCCGTAGCTAGTCAGAATCCTACTTGGGAAAGCTGGAGCACACCCTGCTCCCTACACTGGCAGATGGCCCCTGCACGCCTTCACGCTTGGTCAGATGTTATTAATCTATGACCAGAAGAGCAGGTGGCAAGCACCAGAGCATAAGGGCCAAGAGGTGGTGTAATGGTTAGGATGCTAGATTCCACATGGCCAACCATGGTTCCAGTCCTGGACATGGCAACCTGAAAGTCATGCCAGGCACATGTGCGTACCTGCCCAAAATCCCATGAGGAGGATAAAAGAAAAGAAATTATAGTGTGATTATCCCCCCAGAAGGAGATTTATCTTTCTCTCTCTCTTTCTTTCTCCAAAGAGCACACGTGCCCTATGGCAAAAACCAAAAAAATAAAAGAAGAAGAAGAAGAAAAAGAGCCTGGCACATAAATAAATCTTGGTAGAGAAAACAGTAGTCACAATTACACTCATTGCGGTAGTGAGGTCGGGGGTGCTGTTTTGGTGAAAGGTGTGAGAGGTGAGGAATCTGTGTGGAGGAAAGAGAATTCCATTCACTTAGAATATGACAATTCTTGGCATCTCTTTTTCTCAACTTTGTAGACCATATCAAAGCACAGAGACATATGCGAAGGTCTTATTTGACACTCTATTACCATATATTAGAAAAGAAAGCTCGTGACTATTATTAAAATTATATAGATGGTCCAGTGATGTAACCACTCCCAAGCACGTAAAGTAGTTTTGGTTTGACCGAGATGAGTGCTGAATTCCTGTCATCAAAATAACTGGGTCACACAGCTCAACAGGGTGACTGTGTACTGAGAGCAGGGCCCCGTAGCTAGTCAGAATCCTACTTGGGAAAGCTGGAGCACACCCTGCTCCCTACACTGGCAGATGGCCCCTGCACGCCTTCACGCTTGGTCAGATGTTATTAATCTATGACCAGAAGAGCAGGTGGCAAGCAGAGACTGCACGATTTCCTCCAGAAGTCACTCGAGTTACAGAAAAGTATGAATTGCCTCAACATGCTAGAATTTCCACAGTGCTTAATTTTAATAATTGTACTTTTTAAGCAAGTGGAAAAATAGAACTTACACTTTATCTCCATTATCTTCCTGGTGTCTACAGAAGATTTGGTAGAATTTTTAACTGAGTAATCATTCACTGAAATACTCACTGGACAAAAATAATTCTACAATAGAACATTAACTTCACATTAAAAAAAGTTATTAAAACTGAGTAGTTTATAACCATGAAACACATTTGGTTATGTTATATTATGAATAAGAGCTTCCCCATTATAATGCTTTCAACCAAAAATTTTATGGATTAAGGTATATTAGAAGTATAAATTATTTGGGACCAGCAGTTAGCATAATGGCTATGTCGCTGGACTCCCACGTAGTTGACGACGGTTCGAGTCCTGGACCCGGTAGCTTAACCTCCCGCCGGGCACGTGTGCGTTCATGTCCAAGATCCTGAGAGGAGAATGGAGGAGAAGGGATTGCGGTGTGGCCATCCCCCCGGGGGGGGGATTTCTCACTTTCTGTCTCTCTGTCTCTCTCTGTCTGGCTGGCGAGAGCACGCGCCCTGTAGCAAAAACCTCTCCAAAAAAAGGAAAAAAAAAAAAGAAGTATAAATTATTTTAGGCCCAAAATGATGTCCTTCCTGGTTCACTTCTGTGTGGCCACAGGACATCACCCTAGGAGCTGATAGGTCAGTACCTGTGTGAGTCCTATCAGGGGGAGGTCTCCACTACACATCAGTCCACACTGGTCTATCTCTGTAAAGCAGTTAAGCCACCAGCCCTGAAAATTAAAGCAAATGTATGACCTACAGTTATTAAAATGCCATGGTCAGATATTATTCAGCACTACCTAAATAGCTTTCATTTTATATTATTATTTGTCTTAATGAAAGCCATTTAAAAATGAAATCCCATTTCAATTTATCTTTGTGTTAAGATTGTTGTTCTAGCCTAAGAAGAAGAAGAAGAAAAAAAATAACTAATCTCTTTACGAATGAAAATTGCCTTCTTATATTCTCAACTAATGTAATCTAAATTGTGAACTCTGCAGAAGGCGGGTTCAGAAAGGGAAAAATCTTATCCTAGGAGCTAGAGTGGTAACGGGTTTATCATACTTATGCATCTGGTGCCCTAATTCACGAGGGCTCTGAATCTCTGCACTTACTCTTGTAGCTCACAGCCAGCAGCAGGCCCTTTTAGACACTAAATTCTGCAGCAGCAAAGCAGTAAGATAATAAGCTGAGCCCAGTGGAGTGTCCAAGATAAATAGAGAGCTACAGCATAAACCTTCAGGAATTGGAAAGGAGCAGCTGTTCAATATTTTGGGAAACTGCCTGCAGTTGGTGTCTAGGAGGTAGGAAGGAGGGGACAGGGAAAGACAACATCCTCACTTCACCCAGCTTACCAAGGAAAATACAACATTCGAAAGCAAACAGCTCTGAATCTAAAATATGAAGTCGCTTTATTTCTACGTGAATCATGCCCGAAATCTGCTTGTGTTTTAAGTTTGCCTGTACAAAAATAAACACATGGCTGGTGAAGGTTTATATTTGGAGCAAAATACTGAATGCTCTTAGATGAACCCACCTGAGATGTTTTTTCATGTTATGTATCATTTCACATTTTTTAAAAAATGTTTATTGGGAACCAGCAGTTAGCGTAATGGCTATGTCGCTGGACTCCCATGTAGTCGACCGCGGTTCATGTCCCGGTTCACGTCCCGGACCCGGTGCTTAAAACTCACACCAGGCGCATGTGCATGTGTGCCCAAGATCCTGAAAGGAGAATGGAGGAGAAGGGATTGCGGTGTGACCATCCTCCCTAGGGGGTGATTTCTCGCTTTCTGTCTCTAATGTCTCTCTCTATCTGTCTGGTGAGCGCACACGCCCTATAGTGAAAATCTCTCCCCCCAAAAAATATTTATTTAATTTTATAAATTATTATTACTATTTTAATTTGCTATAGGGCACATACACTCATCACAGAGAGTGAGAGAGGTGGGAGAAAGTGAGAAAGTAAGCTGCCTGGTTTGGGACTTGAACTGTGGTCAACCATGGGGGAGTCCAGTGCCCTAATGACCACACCACCTGCTGGCCCCCATTTCACATTATTTATTATTATTATTAGTAAGGTCTCACATCACTTGCTCACTGCCTCTCTGATTCTCAGATGAAGCAGTATGACTTGGAGAAGTCAGAATCCAGACCCTGACGGCATTTTAATCAGCATCAACACACCTTTTGTCTGTGGGGAATTAGTTCCTTGCTACTCTCCCTCTTTAAGCTTAGCCCATGACACAGACAATTAGAAAACTCCATTTAACCAGATGGCAGTAAAAAGATTTCATCATAATTTGCTTTCTAATTTCAATTGGATTGAAGGAGAACACATGGAGGTCATTGCTAATATTTTTCCCAAGCCCAGACCTTGAATGAAGTGTCCTAGGCAAGTTTGTTCCTGCCTGATATTTTGTCACCCTCACAGAACTTCCGTCAGAGTAAAGTGGTTGGACAGGTTTATGTTTAAGAGCCTTCCAAAGTTTCATCTTAGCAGCAATTACAACACCTACTAAAAATAATTTACAGAGCCACACAAAGAGCGAGCATGAAGGTGAACAGTTCGAATGTTTCTGCCTCCTGTAGACAAGATAAACAACTTATCATTGTGCTTGATTAATTCAACAAAACTACTGAACACTTGGCTTACTCTGAAGCAGCCTGGATATTAAATAAGGAGATATTTAATGTGCTGTAGCCACAAGGGCAGATTTTTTTTTAAAGGAAGTCCTCGTTTGCCCATGAATTTAGAACAGTCAGAACTATAGGACTATAGTGCATTGTCTAGAATCATATCCTCACTCCAGCAAGCTTATATAGAAGGTGACGTCAGCAAAAACTAGCTTAAACACATCCCAGGGGTCCAACGCATTCAAGAAAACAGAACATGCTCACCTGATAACACAGGATCGAGTTGTAAATATAATATGATTTGGCGGCTGGGAAATTGAGACTGTTAAAGCATCTGCCACCTGCTAGTTTTGTAATCTTGGATAAATCACTGTTAGTTTCATCATCTGTGAAATGTGGAGAATAGTACTGGGTTGTTGGAAAAGACATGACGTATTCGTTCTATGTTTTTCTATGCAAACATGTGTCACATCTTTTCCAATGACTTACATCATGGGGTTGTTGTTAGGAGAAACTAACACACAAAATACACAGTATAGTATCTGTTCCATGCAAGGAGTTTCAGAAACCTTGCCTCCTCATTCTAATAAGACAATTCTCCTTTCCGGTGGTAAGCTGAAAAATGGACCCTCCAAAATACATTCACATCTTAATCTCTGGAATCTGTAATGGTTATCATATTTGCTAAAAGTATACTTGAAAATGTGATTAAGTTAATTATTTTGAAATGAGGTGATTAATAGAGGTTATATGGGTGGGTCCTAAACCCAATCTGAAGTGCTCTTTTTTCTGTTTGTTTTGGTTTCTGCTAGCCTTTATTTGAGAAAATTTACACAAAAGCCCCCAAATCAACCCTTACAAGTAAATCTGTATAAATTCCACTTCTCTTTCCATTAAACAAAGAAAACTGACTTCAAGACAGAGGCTCATGACAACGGTACAACAAAACTTACTTAACCTGTATCGTTCTCATTTATAGCATCCAGACCATTTTGAATCATATGATCAAAAATGGAAGGAAGCAAATAGCATCCCTATTATTAAAGTTGATTTGCCCTTGTTCTTTTTAAGAGAGTTATGGAATAAATGTTTCTCTGCTCCCTGCCCCCCCCCCAAAAAATTGTATATTGAAATTCTAACTAACCCTCAAGGTGATGATATTAAGGGTTGGGGCCTTTGGGGGGTAATTAGGTCATGAAAGTATAAAATTCCTTAAATTAGTGTCCTCAGAAGAAGAAACATAAAGGAGATGATTTTCATCCTTAGCCATGTAAAGACACTCCAGCAAGACAGCTGTCTGCAAACCAAGAAGAGGGCATGGACCGAACTATGGATCTAGTGGCACCTTGATCTTCAACTTTCTGGCCTACAACACCATGAAAAAATGAAATGTCTGTTGTTCAAGTCATCTAGTGTGTGATTTTAATTTGTTATAGCAGCCCCACCTAACAACTTAGCCCTCCCTAACTAAGACAAGAGGCGGAGGGAGAATATACACCCAGCAGAGGAGGAGGCACTGACCATGGGGCAGAGATGAGAGTGGTGTAGACACAAATCCAGATAGAGGTTATATGGGTGGGTCCTAAACCCAATCTGAAGTGCTCTTTTTTCTGTTTGTTTTGGTTTCTGCTAGCCTTTATTTGAGAAAATTTACACAAAAGCCCCCAAATCAACCCTTACAAGTAAATCTGTATAAATTCCACTTCTCTTTCCATTAAACAAAGAAAACTGACTTCAAGACAGAGGCTCATGACAACGGTACAACAAAACTTACTTAACCTGTATCGTTCTCATTTATAGCATCCAGACCATTTTGAATCATATGATCAAAAATGGAAGGAAGCAAATAGCATCCCTATTATTAAAGTTGATTTGCCCTTGTTCTTTTTAAGAGAGTTATGGAATAAATGTTTCTCTGCTCCCTGCCCCCCCCCCAAAAAATTGTATATTGAAATTCTAACTAACCCTCAAGGTGATGATATTAAGGGTTGGGGCCTTTGGGGGGTAATTAGGTCATGAAAGTATAAAATTCCTTAAATTAGTGTCCTCAGAAGAAGAAACATAAAGGAGATGATTTTCATCCTTAGCCATGTAAAGACACTCCAGCAAGACAGCTGTCTGCAAACCAAGAAGAGGGCATGGACCGAACTATGGATCTAGTGGCACCTTGATCTTCAACTTTCTGGCCTACAACACCATGAAAAAATGAAATGTCTGTTGTTCAAGTCATCTAGTGTGTGATTTTAATTTGTTATAGCAGCCCCACCTAACAACTTAGCCCTCCCTAACTAAGACAAGAGGCGGAGGGAGAATATACACCCAGCAGAGGAGGAGGCACTGACCATGGGGCAGAGATGAGAGTGGTGTAGACACAAATCCAGTATGGTGATAACCTTTAGGAGCTGGAAGAGGCAAGAACATTCTCCTCTAGAGCATCTGAAGGGAGTGTGGCCCTATGGACACCTATATAGTGATCAAGTGAAGCTGATTTCTAATTTACCTCCAGAACTATGAGAGAATAAACATCTGTTGTGTTAAGCCACTAGATGTGTGGCATTGTGTTACCGAAGCCACGGGAAACTGAAAGACTCTCTAACTGCATCAGTGTACACACTGCAGAACCAGATACTGACTACCTTCCTTTCTGGGTCAACCGGCAATTCCTTTCACTATCCACAGAGCTACCTTCTTGTCTACATGATATGCTCCAGTGAGAAGTTCCTGTTTTTCTCTTTAATTGCATATTTTCCATTTCAAATTGAAGAGAAAATTCCAGGGAGTCTGATACTCTACTCCACAGATTATGTGGACTGGGAGGCAGTAGGGTGCCCCATATGGCTGGATTTGAATTGAAAGGCCACCATTTAAGCTCTTCACCACTAGGCTAGTCCCAGCAATACTATCAAGTCCTTGGCCAGGTGAGGCAAGGCCAGTTGTCCTGAGAAAGAATGTAAATTTTCTCCTAAATAAGTATTTTCATAGTCATCAAAAATATGTATTGAGGTGATTTTAAGTAATATTGCAGATGTTTTGTAGTAATACATGGACTCTGCAGAAAATAGCCTCTTCAATTCTCTTTATGCCCTATTCATTTTGAGGAGAAAGTCTAAAAAGGGGCAGGTTAGAACTGTGATAATTCTAGACACGTGGTAATCTCTATAAAAACAAAAGCCCAAGGTACAAGTTCAGCGCCTAACCAGGCAACAGCAATTGATTTCATTTTATAGCACTGTTTTGTTCTGTTGGGGCATTTATATTGATTATAACCACTTATTGATGGCAAAGTGTTCTTTTTTTAACCATTTATGACCATTATAAAAATCTGCCTACTTTAACGAACATACCTAAGTAGATATAGTAAATGAATTAAAACAGAAGTATTAAATAAATAACATCATTAATGCTCATAGTGAAAATAATCCTCAAATGCTTAAAATTTGGAGCATCCAACCCTAAGCCGATATAAACTTTTAGGAAGCCCAAGAAAGATTATATATGACTTCTAAATTTCTCAGACCACAGCCACATAAATCAAAATATTAACCCCAGGCGTGTCCAGGTCCCCAAATGCCCTCAAGCCATTCTGGTAGATTCTATCTGAGAATCACACAGAATAACTAGGGCCCTCTGTGATCTAGGAAGTCCCCGAGGCGTTCACACCATCCTGACCAGACAGGCTCTGGAGCAATTGAACTGCATTGTCCACCCACTCCCTGGACCATCTCCATTCCAAACAGTCAAGAGAGTCTTTGTCAAGGGCAAAAACACGTAATTCTTAAATTAAGCAATTGTCCTATACGACCTTGCTATTACCTTTCCTTCTAGAAACAGAAAGGTAATTGGCTCCCACATTAACCATCAGAATAAATGGTGTGGGATTGAAGGGACTTCTGTCCTAATGGTCACTCTAACAACAACAACAAAAAAAAACACAGTTCAATAATCTTAAAAAAAATTGAGAAGTCATGGAATTATAGTCATTTCCTTTTTTTAACATAGAAAACAGAACAAAAAACACTTAGATTCTTTTGGTTCAGTCATACTTCACTTTGGTTAATAAAAAATGATAATTATACATCTAGAGTTTACTTTTCCCCTATGGGTAATGACAAAACTACACTTCAATATCTTCAATGCCCAGGAAAAGGAAATTACTTTCCATCTTTTGAGTATTTACGCTACCCTCAGACGTGCAAGGAAAATGTTCCCTTAACTTGTGTATAACGGATTCAATTTCCCTCCTGAGTCCCACTCACAGGTGGCAAGGAAGAAAAAAAAATAAACACCAAACTTTAGTGCAGTAGAGTACTCCCACTCCAAACCCATCATTTGAGCCATTAGTTTCATTCAGTAGCACAGTCTCATTCTGATCAAGGCTGTCTTCAGATCTCTTTCTCTTCTTTCCTTCCTCAAGCTGGAAGGAGGGATATGATAGAGACTGATGTATGCTCAGAGTAGCAGGCAAAAGCGGTGTCATACATGTATCAGGTTGTCAGGAAAGTTGTGACATATTTTTCTATGCAAAAATGCATTATGCCTTTCCAGACAACCCGATATTTATGTTTGTTATAGACCTCTCCCCAGTGCTGAATAGAACCCTGGAGTCCTTCACCTCTCTACTACCCCTTCCTTCAGTCAGGGCTCACAATCCTTTCTCGATAACTCTTGCTGGTGCTATCAGCATCCTGAGATCTGACCCTGTAAGTCTGTTGTGTTAAGCCACAAATCTGCAGCATTTTTTTGCAGCAGCAAATTTAGAAGTCGTATCCAATCTTTCATGAGCCTCCTAGAGGTACCTATCTGCTTAGGATAGAATGCCCCAAACTGTAAGCATTTGAACACTATTTTCACTATGACCATTCATGATGCTATTTATTTAATAATTCTGTTTAAATTCATTTACTAGGTCTACGTAGATATGTTTGTTAAAGTAGGCAGATTTTTATAATCATCATAAATGGTTAAAATGGTTATAAAACCACTTCACTTTTTTTTCCCAGTTTTTGCTCTGGAGCTCATGCATTCACCAGAGAGGGACGGAGAGATAGAAACATGGAGAAAGTGGGAAATCCCACCCTGGGGGGAAGGCCATGCCGCAATCTCTTCTTTATTCTTCTCTCGTGAGGGAGTTTGGGTACACACGCACATACACCTGGTGAATTTTTCAAGCTGTTGGGGCCAGGACACAAATCAACATGTCGGCCATGTAGGATACAGCCGCCTTACACACCATACCATCAGCTGGCCCTTATTTCATTCTTACAAATGGTCATCTCTAAGATTCTGACAAACAATCTGCTTTCATATTGCCACTTACTATCTATGACTTTGGGCAAGTTATTTAATATCTCTGGAGTGGGTTGCCACATCTATAACATGGGGAAAAGGATAATAGAATGAGGATTAATGAATAAAGATAAAGTACTTGGAGCAGCATTTGTCACAAGCGAGTGCTATGTTAATGCTCATTACTATTGTTGTTGATGTTGTGATTGGAAGGTGTCTAGGGAGGTGTACAGCCAGAGAGCCAATTTACTTCCATACCTCCCAGGAAGGTGTGTGAGAACATCTGGATTCTACAGAGATCACACTCCAGACAAAGCAAGCTCAGAGATCCAAACTTAGATCTTCTTCTCAGGCAATGACATGGAGTGTCTCAGTTGTGACTAGCTCCAGGTTCAATGAAAAGACAGGCTGTGAGGTAAACTTCTCATAGAATCCTCAGATGAATCAAGGATAAACTGCCCACATCCTTCCATTAAGTCTGCACAGGCCAAAGTCAGCGAAAGGTGAAACCCTCTGTCTTGCTCCGGTCACTCTCACCTCTCACTCTCCTTTTCCTCCCACAATCCATCTGAAGATGCTATCGAGAGCTATTTTTATACTTTTCCTTCCTGTCTTTCCTCCCTAGTATCATACCTTCCTCTACCCGACTCTTGCTGTTGGCTGCTCTGCAACAGTGGGCAGAGTAGAGGAGAACTTACTAAGTAGAGTCCCAAATCAGAAAGATTTCAAATATCAGATTCATTGCACCAGTTTATAACCTGAAAAACAAGAACCATTTTCAAATATTCAGTAATGCAAGGAAAAAAGTAAAAACAACTATCTTAGGTTGGGGGCTAGAATTTAGGCAAGCAGCAAGAATTCAGTATAATTAAGTTTAAGAATGTAGCTTTCTGAGGAGAAATTCCCAGATCTGTCCCCAGTGAGACGGGGGGGTGGTGGGGACAGGTAACATTTTAAATAGAAATAAAATGCAGAGAGTAGCTTCGAGCTTCTCGCCTCCTCCACAGGCATCCAGGAATCCATGCAACTTCGCCAGTATGTCTCAGGCTGAGTTTGAGAAAGATGCGGAGGAGGTTAAGCTCCTCAAAACCAAACCAGAGGACAGTGAGACACTGTTTATCTACAGACACTACAAGCAAGCAGCTGTGGGTGACATTAACACAGAGCAACCAAGGATGTTGGACCTCAAAGGCAAGGCCAAGTGGGATGCCTGGAATGAGCTAAAAGGGACTTGGAGGAAGATGCCATGAAAGCTTACATCAACAAAGGAGAAGAGCTCAAGAAAAAATATGGAATATGAGAGATTGGATTTGGCTGCCAGCCACGTATTGAATCTAAACTGATGCATAATGCCTTGTTTTTCTAATACTGTGGATGATGTAAAATAGTGAAAATAACCAGCTAACCCTTTTCCTCAGATCTGTTCAGGTTCTGGGTCTCACAGATTAGGGGCTGAGTCAATTACTGGCTTTCCCTGAGCAGTTTTTACCAGAGATCAATTAAAATTACATTTGTTACTTAATAAAGGAAGAGAGAAAGAAAAAGAGAAAGAAAGAAAGAAAGAAAGAAAGAAAGAAAGAAAGAAAGAAAGAAAGAAAGAAAGAAAGAAAGAAAGAGAGAGAGAGAAAGGAAGGAAGAAAGGAAGGAAGGAAGGAAAGAAGAAAGAAAGAATGCTGATTCCAGGTTTTTTTCCCTAGAAAAAAACTAAGTTTTTCTAGGAAAATTGGCTTTTCGGTGGATCTTCCAAAGCTATGACAAACAAAACAGGAAACATCTTAATGAAAAACAGCCTGAACTCAGTGCTCTTTATTACATTTTCTGCAGGAAATTCCAGTTTCTAAAATTCATGATCAATAAGTATTTATCTTCAAGTAACAACAACAACAAAAAAGCCTTAGATAAAGAGTAAGGAATCTACCCTTACAGAATCCTTCCCATGATCCAGCAAGTTAAGCCACACCCACACACAAGTTCAAAATCTTCCTATTCAATGTTCTGTCGATTCTGGAATCTACCGTTCTGATATTAGGGAAATGCTTTGGAACTTCCCCAGGCTATTCCCTCTAAATTCTAAAAATAAAGACTATTCCATAAAATACATAAATCTAAAAACGCAGATCCTCTGAAGTGAGTAGCTGTAACTCACCATGGAAACCAACAAACTGAAGCATCTCTGACATCACTGATGATGGATTCAGGTGTAAAATTCTGAAATTCTAAATTCTCAAATAAAGACTACACTATAGAATACATAAATCTAAAACTCAGATTCTCCAAAGTTAGTAGCTATAACTCAGCATGGGAACCAATAAACTGAAGCATCGCTGACATCGCTGATGATGGATTCCGGTGTAAACTTCACCATCTCTTCTACTAACGGTGCCACAAATACATATTTTATACTTCACAGGCTCAGTTTGCATGTCCACACAAATGGTGACAACGTTAAATGGACTGAGTCAGGAAGAAAACTTTAGTAATTCTAATTGTGTTGCCCATTTCTCTCTGCAAGGTCATTCATTAGATTCAATTTCATGAAAGTGGCAGGCCTAACTCATGAAAACTATTGGTGTTTTTTAAATGGAAATGGTTCCTAATAGTTTAACAGAAGAAAAAAGCCCTGGGGGCAGGCAGAAGTTTCTTCATTAAAAGAAAAGTTAACTCTTATTAAGTAATGGTGATGCTTACCGAGAATACACAGGATAAAAAAATGCTCCCTGTGGCTTGATTAAATATAGTAACTAAAATGGAACTGGGAAGCAATAGCATTATGGACTTTTAGATCTGGAAGAATTGCAACAGATCGTTCCATTCTGTCTCATTTCTCCCTCCCAACCATCTCCATCCTTCTCCCTTCACACATTTTACAGATGAGGCAACTGAGTCCAAGAAAAAACTACCAATAAATTCCTTTCTCTAGGTTATTTATCTCAATACTATAAATGAAAATTAATTCTCAGTTTAAGGGTCAGAAAGAGACAATTCTAGTATAAATGGCAAACTATAATAAAAATTTGCATTATGTAAAATGAAGAAATTAATATCTTTTACATGTAGTAGAGAATCTTACAACTCAATACAAAAAGTTAAGCATCCCAAAAGGAAAATAAATTTTAAAAAATGATAATTTAAGGAAGATCAAAATTCTTGGGCCAGGAGGTGGTGTGGAGGATAATAAGCTGGCTGAATCTCACATGGTCAAGTGCACAGTTTGAATTCCAGATCCAGTGGCTCAAAAATCAAGCCCAATGTGGGTGTGTGCACATCCAAAATCCCAAGAGGAGAATAGAGGGGTGATTTCCACTTTCTCTCTCTTCTTCTCTCTCTCTCTCTCTCTCTCTCTCTCTCTGTCTCTGGTGAGCAAATGCACTCCATAGAAACCCCCCCAAAAAAGATAAAAATTGGTAATAAATAATTAGTCTTAATAGAAAGCAAAGAAATGCAAATTGAGAAACAAAATCTCACATTCACTTATTTATTTTTTTAAAAAAATTGTTTATTTAATTTTATTTATTCATTCATTTATTTTAATTTTACCAGAGAGAGACACACAGAGAGGGAAAGTGAGAAAGCAAGCCACCAGGTCCAGGATTCAAATCATGGTCAGCCATGTGGGAGTATCCAGCACCTCAACCACTACGCCATTTGCTGGCCCCTCATTTATTTAATGATAAAGTTGTTTTAAGGTTAATATTTGGTATTGTTGAGGGTTAGGTAAAGGGTTATATGTAGCTGGTGTTCATAAAAACTGCTACAACTTTCTGAACAGTGATTTAGCAATATGTCAAATGTCTTAAAAATATTTGTCCTTTGATCTACTTAGTCAATAACTAACCAGTTATTCTAAGGAATTAAATAGATGTATACCATTATTTATGTAAAACAATGGTTACAACATGTCACAAGATAAAGAATTCAAATAAGTCTAAATGTCCAATAGGAGGGACTGAATTAATACATTTTGTACATTTACTCAAATACTACTTAATATTAATAAATCATATGAAAAAACAACTTTGTCATAAAAATACTAATAAATATATGGGATGAGTCCAAAAATAGTAAAGTGGGATTACATCAAACTAAAAAGCTTCTGCCCAGCAAAAGAAACAATAAATAAAAAGCCAGCACACAAAATGGGTAAAATATTTGCTTCAGATAAGGGATTAATAACCAAAATATATAGGGAACTCAGTTTACCTGCAGAAAAACTAATAATCCAATTAAAATATGGGCAATTGGTCTAAACAGACAGCTCTCAAAGAAAGACATACGAATGGTCCAAAAGCCGATAAAAAAGGGTCATCTCTTATCATAAGGGAAATGTAAATTAAAAGCACAATAAGGTACCAACTAACCCCCGTCAGAATGGTCATGACCACAAAAACAAAGAACGTGTCCTGGTCAAGCTGTGGTGAAAAAGCGACCTTCCTGTACTCTTGGTGGGAATGTAAATTAACACAGCCAATGTGGAAAACAATATGGAGGCTCCTCAAAAATTTACAAATGGAACTACCATATGGCCCAGTAATCCCACTTCTGGGTATTTACCCAAAGGATAAGACACTGGAAAGACTGTAAACTGTCATTCATTTGGAAAGACACTGCACATCCATGTTTATTGCAGCATTATTTAGCATAGTTAAGATATGGAATAAATCTAAGTGTCCAACAACTGATGACTGGATTAAAGAAAGGTGGCACATGTACACAATAGAATACTACTAAACTATATAGAACAATGAGATCCTGTCATTTCATACAAAGTGGTCAAATCTAGAAGATCTAATGCTAAGTGAAATAAGCCAGACTATGAAAGACAAGCACTGTATGTCCTCGCTCAAAATATTCTGAATATCTGTACTCTATGGCAGAAGTTGAGAGATTTTAAGAAAGATATATATATATATATATATATAGCAAATGTAGGGTTCTTTGTCGAAAATAATGAATATGATACTACCCTTGAACGCTGCATACTCTGAAAATCCACATTGTACCCCACAAAGATGTACAGCAATTAAATGCAAATAAGAAATTATAAAGTAAAATAGAAATAAAAATAAAAAAACATAAGGTCAAACCAACCTAATGATGGATAATTGTCATGCAGAGGAAGCCAGATCCCACAGAAACCAGCGTTCAAGTCCTGGCCCTAGCAGCTTGAAAAACATAATGGGTATGCCAAAGATCCTGATGGGATAGACAATTGTAAGCAAAAGGATTGTGGAGTGTCTAGGTCTGGTTGCATATGGGGTCCTTCTCTCTCCCCCTCTCTCTTTCTTTTATTCACTCTCTGCATACATTCACTCTTTGGCATAAAAAACAAGCATACAATATATATCAGGTTACAGAAGAAAGAAACCGTAAAATGTAATAAACTGATCTATCAATAAAATAATAAAATAGATGGAAAGTAGATATCAAAATGTAAGGCAATGGCATCATGAGTAATATTTTTTCCACATTTTTCAAATCTTTACCAGTGGGAGTGTATTATCTAAAGACAGAAGCTAAACAACATAAATTATAACAAAGCTTTTATTAAAATAAAATAAAATTGAAGGTCAGGTTACATAAGCCCTAAAAACTTCCCTGTGAATATCATTCTATATTACCTACCTGAACCTACAGATATTTGCACTCTTTCTTTTGAAATCTGCTTGTATGAGAATAAGGAAAATGGCCAAAACAAAACAGTAGCAAAAATAAAAATTTAAAAAGCTAATGAATGAAATTATGTTAATATTGCATTTAATCTTTTTTTTTTTTTTGAGGAGGAGGAGGGAAAGATGGATCCAGTGTCCTTTTAAAACGTAAGCATTGCTTTGTAACTTGCTTGTAACTTCCATCATTGAAACAGGGTCACTGGTGTAAATGCCTTTAGCATCTGATTAATTAGTAATCAGGACAGAGTTGGTTTGTTTCTGTTCCTGCTTCAGAGCTGGTAATTATCATTCCTGACACAGAATTTAACTTTTGGTAGGCAGCAGGCACACTGCTGTCACCAGTATACTCTGCTCCACGCTCCAAATTTATTTTAAGGTTTTGTTTGGAAAGAATTCTTATGAAAATTTTACCCATGGCAGCCTCTTCCTGGAGTCTGTTTTTCTATCATGGGCTCCCTGTATTCATAGGTGATATAATTGACTATTTGATGAAAGCAAAAGAACTTGTGGAACAATATTATGTAACTAAGGGAGACAGTAAACACTTTACAAACATAATCATAATTATAAAGGGCAAGGGCAGGTTATATAAAGACTATTGTGTTATAAGAAAGATCCTGAAAGTAGCATGGAAAAATTAGAAAAACTGGCTTTCCCCTTTGCAAACTGAACATTTACCTGCATTCAAATGTGTACGAAACTGTCTAAAGCTGAGGTTTATTTAGGGCCTAAAATTTAGGATCCTATTGGAAAAATACTTGTATTAAGTCAATTGCCATTCATATTTGGAATATAAGTAACCAAATTACAACTAAAAATCCATTTTTCCACTCTTAGTTTCTGTCAAAAATAAAAATAATGTAATAGTAACAAAAAGCAATCTTAAAATTTCTGCCAGTTAATGGGTAATCAGAACTGACACAGCCATACATTCTTGAATAAACAAACAAACAAGAAAACAGACAAACAGTGCACTGTGGGAACACTGCCATGGCATGTGTGGTCCTTGATCCTTGCCAAACCTTTGAAGTTTCATTCTAATTAGAGCACCATACTTTTGGGGTATTCTACTGACATGTTCTGCCTCGTAGTCAGAATATTGGAATTTGCAGAACCAGACTTAGGAGGCATTTTTTAAAGGTAATGTAAGCAGTCCTAGGATTCTATGATCCCGAAGGTCTTTTACAAGGTTCTTAATACATATAACCAGGAAATGAGTGCTTCCCATTCTTGCTGTTGCCCTCGAGGAAGAAAAGAACGTAGGTGTGATGCAGAAGCAATGACGTGACACTCAGAAACAAAAAAATGAGTCCCATGTCGGGGCTGCAAGGCAGTGAATTGGTGACACTACAGCAGTCAGACAACACGCTAACGTGTTGTAGGCCTTGTGTAGGAGCATTAGACAAAGAGAGAGTCAGACAACACGCTAATGCTAAGCACATGGCCCTAGGCCTTGTGTAGGAGCATTAGACAAAGAGAGGATAAGATATGCAAATTTTCTTGGAATCTGGTATGACATGAATAAAGATTACTCTTGAAAATGCTATGAAGGTTATTAGCAAGAAGTGTTGGAAGGCAAGTTATCATAGGAATGGTCATTTCACAAACATCTGAGATAGTGAGCAGAGTTTGCCAAGTATGTCCAGTTCTTCCAGGATCATCAAGGCATT